>NC_091432.1:228194531-228494781 GCF_964237555.1 Oryctolagus cuniculus | reverse complement strand
TGCCTGAAGTGCCGGCATCCCCTTTGGACGCCGGTTTGTGTCCTAGCTGCTATACTTCTGATCCAGCTCTCTGCTATAGCCTGGGAAAGCAGGAGAAGATGGCCCAGGTCCTTGGGCTCCTGCACCCACGTGGGAGACCCAGAGGAAGCTCCTGTTTCAGATCGGCACAGCTCTGGCCATTGCAGCCAATTGGGAAGTGAACCAGCAGATGGAAGACCTTTCTTTCTCTCTCTGCCTCTCCTTTTCTCTGTGTGTAGCTCTGACTTTCAAGTAAATAAATAAACCTTAAAAATATTATGGATATGTACTCTGTGGAATACTACATTGTGGTAAAAAAAAATGAAATTCAGTCATTTGCAACAAAATGGATGAATCTGGAAAACATCATACTTAGTGAAATAAGCCAGTCCCAAAGGGACAAATACCAAATGTTCTCCCTGATCTGTGAGAACTAATAGAGCACCTAAAAGGAAATCCATAGAAGTGAAATTTGAAATTGACACTTTGAAAAGCAGGGACTTGAACAGCCCTTGTCTTGACTGTCGAGGAAGTTTTTTTTTCTTAATGGAGAATGGGACTGGGAATAGGAGAGGGAGGGTGGAGGTGGAGTGGGAGTCGGGGTAGGAAGACAGGTATGATGGGAAGAATCACTATATTCCTAAAGTTGTACTTAGGAAATTTGTACTCATTAAATAAATAGTTTCTTTGGGAAAATAAAGAAAATAAATTGAGTGGAAAAAAAGAGTAGAGGAAGAAGAAACAGAGGAAAAAAAGACTTGAAGAGATATGCTTTTTTTTAAAGGCATTGGCTTTTTATTTTTAAAAATTATTTATTTATTTATTTGAAAGGTCGAGCAACAGAGAAAGAGAAAGGAGCAAGAAATGGAGATCTTGCTGCCACTGGGTGCTCCCCAGATGGCCACAGCCAGGGGAAGCTAGGAGCCAAGAACTCAATTCAGTTCTCCCCACATGGGTGGCACGAACCCAATACTTTATCATCTGCCTTCCAGGTGCATTGGCAGGAAGCTGGATTGGAAGAGGAGAGGATACTCAATCCTAGGCACTCTAATGATGTGATGCAGGCATCCTAAAGAACAGCTTAACTACTGCACCGTAACACTGCCTCTCTTTGTTATTATTGGTAAAATATTATATAGTGTTTGTAATTAATACTCAGTTTGTATGAATACCATCCAGATATCTGAATAATGATCATAATTCGTTCCAAAGATTCAAAATAGGAGACAAAAAATTCTGAGTCAAAAAGCTGTAACCATATTGCAAAAGTACTCTGAATAAAAAGTGCTATATTGTCCGATCCTTTAACGGAGTCCATTCTAAATATAATTTTTCTTAAATTGTGTATGGGTGAGTGAAAATAGATGCTGGAAATTTTTATTTTTATTTTTTTTTTGACAGGCAGAGTGGACAGTGAGAGAGAGAGACAGAGAGAAAGGTCTTCCTTTTGCCATTGGTTCACCCTCCAATGGCCGCCGCGCTGCGGCCGGCACACCGCGCTAATCTGAAGGCAGGAGCCAGGTGCTTCCTCCTGGTCTCCCATGGGGTGCGGGGCCCAAGCACTTGGGCCATCCTCCACTGCCTTCCCAGGCCACAGCAGAGAGCTGGCCTGGAAGAGGAGCAACCGGGACAGAATCCAGCACCCCGACCGGGACTAGAACCCGGTGTGCTGGCGCCGCAGGTGGAGGATTAGCCTAGTGAGCCGCGGAGCCAGCTAAATTTTTTTTTCCTTTTAAATACTCAACCCTTTCTGAGGTATGGGCCGTGGACATGGAGGTTAATCTCATTGCTCAGATTTGGACATCACCATGTGTGCGGTTTCTTTAATCCTCTTCTAGCTATCAAAATGGATTTAGCAGTTGGCATCCTCTTTTTTCTGTCTAGGGCAATTGGAGCTTTGTAGCATTTGGCCTGGTAGCACAGCAATCTTGCCTCCCCAATTTAGGATCATCATGGGGCTTAAAACGATGTCATTGTGGACTTCATGTGGCTCCATTGTGGTCAGTGACAGTACCAGAGGCCCTGCTATGTTTATTCAGAGACCAGGAATTACATTCAGCCTCTGATTTAATTTTCTGTGACACATTGAGTCTATGTTTTACCCTACGGAAGACTACAGCTGTGTCCTGATTGTCTTTACCCTACCCCTTCCCTACCTTGTGAACTTCCTGTCATTGCCTTTTAAGGCACTGCAGTTCTTGCTGATTGTTTTGCATTGGAAGTAACCACAGCACAGTGAGATATACAGCTCTGTAATAGTCATCTAAAAAGAAAAAAAAGCAAATTTCATCCCAATAAAGGAACTGAGAACAGTTACACATATTGGGATCAGTGGTAGATGATCTGTTCCTGGGACTCATTTGATGTTTTTGTACTAAGTGGGAAACAAATCTCAGGCAACAGGAAGAGACTTGTGTAATGTGTACAATGACCAGTCTGAAGAGCAGTATTTACAGTGATAATCACCATATTCTGAGCCTAGTAAATATCTAATCTCATGCTAGGTACCAGAGTCACAGAAATACATTAGATAAGGTTTATATTTGAAAGAACTTGCAATTTCATAGGAGAGACAGATTGATAAACTGGTTTTCACACTGCAATGAAAACATCTCAGTGATGCCAAGAGGTATAGGGTGCTGTGAGCACCAGCGAGAGATCTATGTTAAGATTTTGTGAGGCAAAAATGCTAGGCTAGTTTTTCGAAAGAAATCACGTGTTTGACTCTTTTCTGTGGATAATTTGGCCTTTGTCCACTCCTTATAGTACTTTGTTTAAATGGTTTTCTACTGTTCTGTGCCTGATAGGTTCCTTTATCATTACACTGCTTTCTGCACTAAGACAATTACCACACTTATAATTAAATACTTGTTATATAATTTCTTAATTTTTGTTACTTCTACTAGATTGGAAATCTGTAAGGGTGGAGATCATGCCAGTCTTATTTGCTATTGGGTGTACATCATGGAGGTTGTAGGCACCCAATAAATATTGACTGAATTAATGATGAAATTATTACTCTTGTAGATTAGATTGTCTCAACAATATGTAGTCGGTCTAAGATTTAAGAAAGAGTAAGTCTGTAATATTGTGGGAAAAACATGCTGTGCTAGCTTGGTTGTCCTTGCAATGACATTGTTCAGTGGTCATACCTGTGTCCTTTATTAGGTTATGAGCTGTAGTGCAGAGCAGACACCTCCAACAGAGGCTTTCTCTGTATTATCTGTTGTATATTTTTTTGCCTAACGATTCCTCTGGGGGGCAGGGTCAAAACCAAGAAAATGGTGCTAAAAATGACTGATCTATTATTTTGATCCACAGTATATCACCCAACAGCTCTCTGTTCAAACTCAGTATGTGTTGTCTTTCTTTGTGACTATCAGGTTTACAAGGGCGTTGGAATAAACTAGATTCTTTTCTGGTTCAGCCATCCTGCATTGAGTGTACCAGATGTGAGGCTGAATCTTTTTACATTCTCTCCATTTGCTTATTAAGGGTCAGGATCCGGAGTTGAAGAGATATGTGATGAGACCTTACAGGAGTGTATCTTTTGAGTTCACCATTCTATTCCTAAGCACCTAGAAAAGTGTTAGTTGCCTAATAATAGGTACTCCATATATATTTGAATGAATGCATTTGTGGCTTCCATAGCACGCATGGCTGTATTTCGTTGGCTGGTATCTAATTTTCTTCAGATACCTACCTTCCACTATCTTCTCAACAAGATGCTCCCTTATCCATATACCTGGCCCCATTCTTCTAAGTCAGTAAAAAAAGGGAATTGAAATGTTTTCTGTTCATCTTTTTAGGGATAGTGAGTTCTTGGTTAGGTGGAAAGATTGCTTATGAAATTGAGACTGAAGCAGCTTTTTAAAAATATAGGTTAGATGCAAAGGGGTGTTTCTTTTCTCTTCATCCTCTCTGGAAATTTTGGGGCTTAGAAAATCCTAGGGTGTTGTAGTTGAAGATATCCTTACACATTCTACCACAGCTTTCTCATTATGCAGATGGGAAACAGAGGCCCTTACAGAGGACATAGCTTGCCGAAGATTATCTAGTATATTAGAACACAGCCCCCTCCACACTCTTCCTCCCTCCCTCCCTCCCTCCCTCCTCCCTCCTTTCCTCCCTCCCTCCCTCCCTCCTTTCCTCCTTTCCTCCTCCCTCCTTTCCTCCCTCCTTTCCTCCCTCCTCCCTCCTTTCCTGCATTGTTTTTAAAGGTTAAATAATTCTGGAAAGAAGAGTTAAGAAAACAGCAAAACTTTTTTAAAAATAGGGTCACATTGTGTCAACAATTCCAATCATGTAGGACACTTCTGTTATAACCCTCTTGGGAACAGCACTTTGCAAGTTTGTGAAGATTTTACAATAGGGCCTCACAAATTTTTCAGAATTCCAAACTCTTGTCCTAGCTCAAAAGGAGAAAGCTGCTGGAATTTAATAGATTTGAAATTTTCATCTTTTATGGGAACAAATGCCAGAAGAATTGCAGTAGTCTTTGGAGAAAGATTCTGGCCCCATTCTCCCAACAATGTATGCATCTGACAGCTGGCCCATCATTCTGTATTTAGACATAATCTGTGGGATTACAGAATGGTTTCATTTCTTTTAAAGCTATTCTGCAGAAATGTAAAATGTGTAGAAAATCGTTTTTTGTTGAAGCAGTTTGGAGACCATTTAGTACATAGATTAAAAAGAAAAAATGATTTTTATTTAATCACTATTGTGGAAACTTAAATCCACATGTTTCATCTTAAAGTCACTTTCCAGTTTTGACCTGATTCTAATTCAAGAGAAACAAATGCTGAAATGCAGAAATAGTAGGTTTTGTTTTGTTTTACCATTTTTTCTGTTGTATTACCAATCTTCATTTTATTCTTTTTGGTTTATGGAAGGTAGAATATATATAGTGCTTTAAAACTGATTTATAATAAACATCCATTGAGCATGTACTGCTATTTATTGAACATCATCTATATCCTAGGAACTGAGTGTCTGATACATTAGGTCATTCACTTTATACTTCACAGTAGCTCTAAAAGGTGGTATCATCATTGTATATGAAAAAACTGAGAATCGTAACAGTTTACTAACTTGTCCAAGGGTCAAAAGTGTGAAAAAGCAAGAATGGGAACCCAGGTGTGTCTGATCTCAGAATCCGTGTTCTTTCCCCTGTGGTATCCTCCACTGGTTTAAGAAGCTAATTGGAGGAACTGGATGCGTAAGTTCAGAAATATGTAGTAATTCTAAATATAATTTTTGAGAAACTTAATTTTAGCTATAGTGTTATAATAAAGGATTCATGTAAAACAATGTAATTATAAATATCCATTTTGATCTAGAACTGTCATTTGTAGGTTCTGTTACTTTCTCTGTTGATTACATGAATGAAAAAAATTGTTCCTTTGGAAATGGCTCTTGCTTTTTATTCATAAATGTTTATAATTTGACAAAAATTTAATAAAATTTTTTTAAAAAATTTAAATTTAATAAAATAAAATTTGAAGGACAAAATTAGTGTCACTGGTTAATTCTTTGTGCCAATAACTGTTCTAAAAAAAATCATGGAAATGATTTATAACTTGGCAGGCATGATTTTGTTGTTCGGATTGGAATGATTAAGAATCTGCAACTACAGTAGTGTTGTTTACCCAACAATGTACACAGAACAATGTGTTAAGATGAAAGGAGAAACCACTCTATTCTCCTAGGAAGTGGAGGAAGTGAAAAGAAGCAAGACCTCTTGAGAAAATGAGAGGCCTATCAGATAAAACCTTGATTGCTCTGGAAAATGTCCTGCGGGTGGGGGGTAGGCACTAAAAGTGTAGAGTTGTTAGGTCCTAGCTCTGTCTGCTTGGACATTGGTCTCCCCTCTTTTGAGCCTTTTTTTTTTTTTTTTTTTTTTTTTTGCTGGTAAAATGGTGGTACTAATATCTTCTCACAAACTTTTTCTGAAATCATGGATTTACTTTTAAATGGTCAAGATGAAATGTGTTTTGAAATTACCTGAATTGCAACATTTACTAATGATGTAATTCTAACAGTAATTATATGTAAATAACCTGCTGTCACACTTAGTTGCAGGAAAGTATCTTTTTGTTATAAAGTTGGTTTCTACTTGGCCTGTTTTACCCCACTTAAAATTGAGTTTAATTGGCCTAACAGGATATAATTCTTGGTTCATTACTGATCATTCTACAGGTTCCTGTCATTGCTTAGTAGACTGTCACAACAGTAGAAAATGCAGAATTAGTTTGCCTTTTAACTGTATGTATTTGTAGAAAGAACACTGTGTATTAAAGATGAATTCCTGAAGGGCCACAAGAGATGGGAAAGCAGAATTATTGCCCAGGAACAACAGCCTCTTGGCCTGGCTTTCGCTTGACTGGGCACTTACACCTGAAGAGGTCAGTATGGAGAGAATGAACTGTCTTGTTAGCGCTTGGGAAACAGTAGCCAGAGTTATCCTCATCCCACATACACATTAGCTCTCCACCCATCTACATTTAGCTCATTGGATTCACCGTATTTTCTGTTGTTTTCCTTTAAAAAATTTTTTTTTTCAGCTAAGTCTCATTTGCTGACATGTTGTTTTTTACATAGAAACTTTTGCTAAAATAGGACGGCTCATTTTGTTGTCCTGAAAACCCCAAAGCATGTGGCTTTGCAAGACATATTTGGTGCTTCTTGTTTTCTGTTGTTGGAGCTTTTAGCCATTCTGCATTTTGTGTGTGCAAGAGAAGGGAAAGAGGTAAATTTATTTCATCACATACACCAGTTTTGGTGGGGGTAAGAAGGAGGGAAGAATAGAGATTATTTAATATGGCTATCCTGTAGTCAGAGACAGGTTGACAGATTGCTGGAGTCAGATCTGGGTTCTGTTTGCAGCTCCATCACATTCTAGTTGTGTAACCTGTGTGAACATCTCCTTTCTCAAAGCTCAGTTTGTCATTTGCAGAGTGGAAAACATTGTATTTGTCTTACAGAAATTAAATGTTGGATGGAACAATACTATATATGTGAAAATCTAGTACAATGCCTAGCACGTAGGAAGTGCTCAGTAAATATATTCCTTTCTTCTGAAAGCATTTTTACAAGTAGAACATTAGTTTGTACATTTATAGAGCAAATATGTATTAATCACCTCCTGTAAAGATAGCTTTTCAATGATCCTTTGTCCTTAAGCTCCATTTATTACTGGGGAAAAGCCTTTCAGTTTCAAGTCTCTGTCCTGAAAGTGACTTTTTGGAACATACGAAATTTGTAAATCAGAATCTGTCATGCTGGAGCAAAAAGAGCTCTGTAAGATAAACCTCTGGATTTAATTTATCTGTGATATTTCTTCCTCTTACTATAGGATGGTCATTGTGAATTCTAAACAGAACTAGATCTTAGATGTATTTAGTCAGGGTTTTCCATAAAAACAAGACCCGTAGAATGTGTAGATAGATGGATGTATGAAGATTAATGTTAAAAATATGACTCATGAAGGACCACTATTGTGGTACAGTGAATTAAGCCACTGCTTACAACAATGGCATCCCCTATCAGACTGCTGGTTCGAGTCCCAGATGCTCTGCTTCCAATCCAGCTCCCTGCTAAAGCATATGGGAAGGCAGCAGAGGATGGCCCAAGTACTTGGGCTCCTGCCACCTATGTGGGAGACCCAGATGCCATTCCTGGCTCCTGGCTTTGGCTTGGCCCAGCCCCAGCCACAAGATCTTTTTCTCTCTAACTACCTTTCAAATATATAAATAAATCTTTTTTTTTTTTTAAGTATGACTCCCACAATTATGGAGGTCGACAAATCTAAAACCTGCTGTGAAGTTTAGTAGGTTGAACACCTAGGGAAGTCTGCACTACTGTTGTACTCTGAAGGTCTGCAGGCCAGACCCCCAGGAGAGCTGATGTTCCAGTCCAAGTCTAAGGGCATTCTACTAAAGAATTCGTTCATGCCAAGTCTAGTACCTGCTAACACTAACCGATAGAATAAATAAAGGGGAGAGTGATCCAACATGGGAAGTGAGATACTCAGCAGACTCATAGAATGGCAGGTGTCCTAAATAGCACTCTGGCCTCAGAATCAGCCCTAAAGGCATTCGGATCTGGCTGAAAAGCCCATGAGAGTATTTCAGGCATGGAAAGCCAAGACACTCTGGCAAAAGATCTCTGTGAGTGAGATCCCAGTGGAAACAACAGGTCTTCAAAGAAGGAGGTACCTTTCTCTGAAGGGAGGAGAGAACCTCCACTTTGAGTATGACCTTGTCTAAACAAGATAAGAATCGGAGAACTCAGAGGGCTTCCATAGCCTTGGAAACTCATGACTGGAGCATAGGGAGATCACTGATGCCATAGACAGGAGTGTCAATTGGTAAAGTCAACAACAGGAGTCACTGTGCACTTACTCCTCATGTAGGATCTCTGTCCTTAATGTGCTGTGCATTGAGATTTAATGCTATAACGAGTACTCAAACAATATATTTCACTTTGTGTTTCTATGGGGGTGCAAACTGTTGAAATCTTTACTTAATGTATACTAAACTGATCCTCTGTAAAAAAAAAAAAAAAAAAAGAAAGAAAGAAAGAAATTATCAACTCCCAACTTGACTCTCACTGGGATTAAACATGACAATAGGTCTGATCTGATTTCATCATCATTTAAAAAAAATCATCTATTATTTTTCACTTTATGTTTCTGTGTGGGAGCAAACTGTTGAAATCCTTACTTAATGTATACTAAGCTGATCTTTTGTATATTAAGATAATCGAAACCGAATCTTGATGTGAATGGAAGGGGAGAGGGAGTGGGAAAGGGGAGGGTTGTGGGTGGGAGGGACGGTATGGGGGGGAAGCCATTGTAATCCATAAATCGTACTTTGGAAATTTATATTCATTAAATAAAAGTTAAAAAAAAAAGAATTCGTTCATGCATGAGAAAGACTGTCTTTTTGTTCTATCTTCATCTGTTTGGATGAAGCTAACTCATGTTATTGAGAGCAATCTGCTTTGCTCAAAGTCAACTGATGTAAATGTTAATCTCATGCAAAAAACACCCTATCAGGTATACTCAGGATAATATTTGGCCAAATATTTGGATACCTCATGTCCCAGCCAAGTTGACACTTATTAACTATCATACTAGTCTAATGAAGTATACATAGGGTTTAATGAAGGATATAAGATGTAGAGAGTCTTGCAGAATTGATAATCATTATATGCCTTATAGTAATAACAATATGACTACAGCTGTTTACAGAGTATTTTCACATATATTATCCCAACTGATTTCTCAGCAGCTCTTGTAAGCTTATCAGAATAGGGATGTAACCGCATTTGTCCAAGGAGGATACTAAAACCCAGGTAGATTAGGACACTTGCCCAAGATCTCATAGCCAATAAGTGGGAGAGTTTTAACTTGCCCCATTCCTATAACTTCAAGCTCAGGAATTTCCCCTTTGGCCAATCTGTGGCATCTGGGAAATCCTGTAAGTAGTTTTGAGTGCCCTGTGGATTTCTCCTTATAACTATAACTAGTGTTCTCCTTAAAACCATTTTGTGATAGTAAGTTAACCAAATATGTATTGGCAGAACCTAAAGATTTTGTTTTCAGATGACTTTAATGATACCCTGAGGTTGAAAGAAAGAAAGGCTAGTTAGCAGTAAAAAGAGTAATGTCAAAAAATAATTAGAGCAGGACAAATGGATTGTGCTGCCATGTTCAAGGCTGTTATTTCTGTAGGCAATGAGGAGGAAGGGCACTAATGCAATGTGACGGATCTGGAGCAAAACCCAGGGCACTCTGCAGACTGCAGACACTCAACCAATGGCAAGGCGCAAATCACAAGGTTTGATTGAATAATATTTGATATCTCCAAGAGTTGTTTCATGTTTTGTGTTTTTGAGACACTAATTGTTTCAGGGGACCTATTTTCTTGATTTGAGCTTTAGGAAAACAGCTTCATAGACCTATGAAGGTAGTCAGGATGTCCTAAGATGACTCCTCTCCTCGCATTCTGTCCCTGCACATCTCCAGGCTGGGCAGAGAGACATGATGCTAACAAGAATTTTGGAAGATACCTAACAGGAAACTAATTAAAGTGGTTAGATATTACCTAATAAGAGAGACAATAAAATAGAGAAAAGGAGTCTTTGAAATATTCAGGTTGGTATTAGAAAATTGGCCTGAAGGATGATGTTTGGATTTGCTAGTCCACCTGACAGATGGCTGTGATCCCACTGCTGCCACCATGTACAAGGAAACTGCTATAGCCCTCAATATTAGAACATCCATCATTTAGAAGGAAATCTTCACAAAGGGAGGAGTAGATTAACTGCTCCCTACCATACCCTTGAAGGCTCGCACTCTGCTGCTACCACCATGGCTTGTGCCTTACTACTCATTCCCAGGTTTGTATTTTAGCTCTGCCCTTTACTAGATATTTGACCTTGGAAAACTTACCAAAGCTCCCTGAGCCTCAGTTTCTTTGTCTCTAACATTGGGATAATGTATTTCCAGATGTTTTTGTGAGATTGTGGTGAGATGGTACATATAAAGCTTTTAGCACTCATGCCACATACAAAGAAAAGCCCAATAAGGATAGAAGAAAAAGTGTGGGGGAGAGGAGAAGCTTAAGTTGTTCACCAAATGAGCATCAGTGAGAGGAGTTAGACATCTATTCTTCTGTAATCCTCTGGTCTAAGCAGAAATAAATGATTCTTCCTTCAGAGTACTATATTAAGCTGGGATAGGGCTAGAATGGTTAAACGAGGCTTTCTCTATTTATTACTCAGGGGATATGAAGAAATTAAAAAGTATTATGATTCTAAATCATACTAGGCAATGTATATATTGTCCCTTATGGTTTTATTGAAGGCATTGCCTTTCCTTCCTAGCTCTTGGCTTGCTTGAAGTGTGTCCCCTGCATGTCATCCCCACCCCTTTGACTTCTCAGAAATGACCAAAGCGCAATTGTTGATGGCTTGCCTTTATATCCCTACCTTTTCTTCACTTCATTTTGACAGCTTTTTTTCTCTTCCTTGTAATGCCACGACCTCTGCAGAAGTGTGTCTGGTAAGAGGGCCAAAGAGAATCCTGTTACCCTCTACAGAGACTGACCTCTTCCTTGGCACTCTGTGAAGGTAAACAGTGTATTTCTGGATGGTTAGAACTATTCTCTGCCTGGTGGGTTGATGGCCCTCTTCATGATTATATACTTTGTGAATCTTCTGAGGGGCTCCAACAGCCATGACTTTATGGACTGTTTTTCACAGTTCATTTCTCTGTACATGAACCCATTTTAAAATAGAATTCATTTGTACTTTGTGCTGTGCTTGTGCAATATTCTGCATCTGAGAAGTCCATCCTCCCTTTAGTTCCCTCTTGGTCCTAAAGCCAGAGTTGAGCTCAATTTCGTATTCTTTTTTTTTTTTTTTAAGTTTTCTAGTGCTTTTCTTGGTCTGCCCAGAACTCAAACCATCCTCTTGTGAGCATATGGCTTTTTCCTGGTATCCTTTACTTTTGGTAGATATCAAAATCCTGAAGAATATAATATCAGATATGTAAACAAAGGTTCTTAATATGTTTTATAATGGCCCAGAGTTTATGATTGTCTGAATTTACACCTTTTCTAGTTACCAGCTAGTTCTTTGGGCTTTCTCTTCAGAGAATGTTGCTAGGTAAACTTATCTCAGCTGTGTGTCAAGATTTGGCATGAAGTATTTCAGCCAACATTTTAAGAACCTTGATCTTCTTGCAGTGATAAACAGAAAATACCAGGGGAACTTTGCTATTTTGCCTTTCTGGACCTATTTTCCCATCTGGAAGATGTAAGCAAGAGAGATCACCTATGTTGTCAACTCAGTTTACTATGAAAAGCACATAATTTTACACAAAGAACCAATTCTTTTCTGCTATAGTTCTCTAAACCTAGTCCATATAAACTAGAGAAAAAAATGTGGGGAAAATATTGATTAATTATGCCAGGCTTTTTTTTTTTTAATTTTCATAGTTACTTGCCTGGTTCTGGAGTGCTCTGTAGAAACTGCAGGTGCAGGTATGGTGGCTTTTTGTACACTTTAGCAAACTGTTTGGTAAAAATGTATCATTTGCCTTCCCCTACCCCCTAAATATAGCTTATGGTTTGAATTTTATCTGTTGAAATTTTTCTCCAGTTTTTCTGTACAAAATAAAATGCAGTATGAATTTAAAATATGTTGTAGTTGGGGCAGGCATTTAGCCAAGTGCTTAAGACACCTATGTTGGGCCACCTTTGTGGCATAGTGGGTAAAGCCTCTGTCTGTGATGCCAGAGTCCCATATGGGCTCCAGTTCAAGTCCCAACTGCTCCACTTCTGATCCAGTTCCCTGCCAGAGCACCTGGGAAAGCAGCAGAGGATGGCCCAAGTGCTTGAGCCCCTGCGCCCACATCAGAGACAAGGAGGAAGCTACTGCTGTTGTAGCCATCTGGGGAGTGAACCAGTAAATGGAAGATCTCTCTCTGTCTCTCTCCCTCTCTCTGTAACTCTGCCTTTCAAATAAATAAATCAATCTTTATATATACACATATATATGTATATTATTTTATTTTATTTAAAAAGACAACTATGCCCCATGTCAGAGTTCCTGAGTTTGATGAATGACTAGCTCCTGACTCCAGCTTCCAAGTCTGGGAGGCAGTGGTGATGGCTCAGGTAATTGGGTTCTTGTCACCTACATGGCAGACCTGGGTTGAGTTCCTGGCTCCCTGCTTCAATCCAGCCCAGGCCCAGCCCTTGTGGGCATTTGGGGAATGAACTTGGCAGATGGGAACCTCCTTTCTGTCTGTGTGTCTCTCAGAGTGAACTGGTGGATGGGAGCCCTCTATCTGTCTCTATCTCTCAAGGAAGTAAACATTTTTTAAAATAATAAAACTAGGATTATCCCTGGCCAAGTACATATATTTTTATAATTATTATTTATATATAATTTAAAAATAAGTGTGTATATATATATAAACTCTACTGGGTGCTGAGCGCTATATGAGTTACTGAAAATGAAATTTTTAATGATCTCAGTTTTAGCCAGACTGTGTAAGGAAAATAATAACATCTTTTATGTCAAATTGTTAGGTATGCATTATTTTTTTTTTTTTTTTTTTTTTTTTTTTTGACAGGCAGAGTGGACAGTGAGAGAGAGAGACAGAGAGAAAGGTCTTCCTTTGCCGTTGGTTCACCCTCCAATGGCCGCCGCGGCCAGCGCACCGCGCTGATCCGATGGCAGGAGCCAGGAGCCAGGTGCTTTTCCTGGTCTCCCATGGGGTGCAGGGCCCAAGCACCTGGGCCATCCTCCACTGCACTCCCTGGCCACAGCAGAGGGCTGGCCTGGAAGAGGGGCAACCGGGACAGAATCCGGCGCCCCGACCGGGACTAGAACCCGGTGTGCCGGCGCCGCTAGGCGGAGGATTAGCCTAGTGAGCCGCGGCGCCGGCCAGGTATGCATTATTTTTAAAATTTAAGAATTCTAGAATTTTTGTTGAACTTTGGAGGGAAAAGCCCCTATCAGTATCAGCTATTTTGTAGCCACTGTTGGGTGATTATCCCTGGAATCATGCAGTCTTTGTGTATTTTTACTGCCACATTTATTGATTTAGTTGTGTTTTAGAACTGTACTCTGGCTGCCTTATTTCCTAGAAGTAGCTTTGGGCTAGCCTGAACATCATTTTCCCTTTCTCTCCAAATAGTATGGTCCTTACTCTGTCTACCCCACATGATGTTTATGAGGATCAAATAGGATGATGCAAGTTAAAGTGCTTTTCAAAGGCAAAGCGTTATATGCATGTGATCATAAAATTATGCATGAATTGTAAGGACATATTTTTAAACCATTTAAAAAAACAGCTTTATTGGGCATAGTTTGCATATCTTGTAATTCACTTTGTATAATTTAGTGATGTTTAGTAAATTTACCAAGTTGTGTCAGCCATCACCTAAATCAGTTTTAGAACATTTTCATCATCCCAGGAAGAATCATTGTACCCCTTAACTGTTAACGCCCATTCCCACCCTCAACTCCAGGTGATTCTGCTCTGTACTCTATAGATTTGCCTCTTCTGGGCATGTCATGTAAATGGAATCATACAGTATGTGTTTTCTGATACCTTGTTTCTTTCATTTTGCATAATAGTTATTAGATTTTTCCATAGATAAGTAATCGGTTTCTTATTGCTGGATAGTATTCTATTGTATAGAAATACCATACATTTTTGTCCATTTACAATTGTTTCCATTTTTTTTTTACTATTATAGATAATACTATTAATGAACGTTCACATGCAAATATCTGTGTAAACATATATTTTCATTGCTTTTGGACATAAGGTTACATATTTCCATTACAAAAGCACATGTTATAAAAAAGTTGTTATATACAGAATTATAAAACTTGATAAGCTGGGGAGCAGACATTTAGCCTAGTGGTTGTTGCAGTCATCCCACGTCAGAGTACCTGAGTTCAGCTCCTGGCTCTGACTCCCAAGTCCAGCTTCCTGCTACTGTAAATCCTGGGAGGCAGCAGTGATGACTCAGGTAACTGAGTTCCTGCCACGCATGTTGAAGACTTTGATTGTGGGCCTGGCTTTGGCCTTGGCCTAGCCAGGCATTCAAGGAGTGAACTAACAGAGAGGAGATACTTCTGTCTCTTTGTCTCTCTCTAATAAATAAGTAAATAAGATTTTTAAGATTTAAGAATTTTGTAAATTAAAGTTGCCTGCCTGATACCACTTCTCAGAGGTAATGATGTTACTAATAAACATTATCTTAAATAGTGTTAGTAATAAAACAACATCTTAAATCATGTTAAATAATAATATCCTCTGAATTTTCTGAGCATTTTCTCTATGGTAGGTACTGTGCTGCTATATAAAGTATTTTCAGTTAAATTACTTCTTATATATATGAAATAAATTAGTTTTCCTTATTACCTTTTGAAATTAATACTTCTCACCACCCCTACCCCCCATTTTGTGAATAAATAAAATGAAGTTGGCAGGTTAAGTGTAAAGTCACATTTCTAATAAATGATATAGCCAGAATTTCAATATGGACAAGTCTAGTGTGTATTTTACTTCCAAATTTTCCTAAAAATATGCTCATTATATCACCTGTTTAAGTGGCGGTAACTTTTCCATCATGGTGCCAGTAAAGGAATCAAGGACAGTGCTGGATGTTGCTGGTTGTGAATTACCCCAGTTGTCTTGCAGGAGGTGGAATCTGTTCTACCTCCTAACTCTTGGGAGGCCTGGTTTTACACTATGGATTTTGTCTTTGTCTTTGGTCATCCGCTTCCTTTCTGCTTCCAGGCTTGAGGTCTGGATCCTGAGGCCCTGTTAGCCTGGGAGGGTGCTGCCCTCTACTGGTGGGCTGCGGGGTACCCTTAGCTGTTCAGATGAGTCTGATCACTAGGCACAAAGCTATTTGGAGCCAGATTCATAAAGCTTTCTCTGATCTTCAATTTCATGACCCAGTCCAAAGACTTTTTCAGCAGACATCAGAAAGTATACAAGTACAGAGACTTTCATTATAGCATTATCTGTAGGGCAAAAAGATAATTACTAGATGTTTAATACTAAGCTAATTGTGTTTCCATCTTGGGGGGAATGGTTTACAGGAGTTAAAATTGACTCTGTAAAAGACAATATAGAAGAATGAAAGTATTTATTACAAAACAAAGCCTAGGAAGAATATACCAATTGTAGTCATAGAAAGATATATTTTATGGAGGATAAAGGGTAACCTTTAATCTTAAAACTAGTTAAAGCTGGAATGATTTTCTTTGATGTTAGTATTGTTAGTAAATGATGGGGGAGGGATGGACTGACTAAATGATTGAAAGCCTGATTAAAATCTACAATGAGGGACTGGCACTGTGGCACAGCAGGTTAAGCTGCTGCTTCCAGTGCTAGCCCATCCCTAGCTATTGCGGCCTTCTGGGTGTAGTGAACCAGTGGATGAAAGATTCTCTTTCTCTCTCTCTCAAATAAATAAAATTAAATTAAAAAAATCTAGACTGGGCCGGCGCCGCGGCTCACTAGGTTAATCCTCCGCCTAGCGGCGCCGGCACACCAAGTTCTAGTCCCGGTCGGGGCACCGGATTCTGTCCCGGTTGCCCCTCTTCCAGGCCAGCTCTCTGCTGTGGCCAGGGAGTGCAGTGGAGGATGGCCCAGGTGCTTGGGCCCTGCACCCCATGGGAGACCAGGAAAAGCACCTGGCTCCTGGCTCCTGCCATCGGATCAGCGCGGTGCGCCGGCTGCAGCGCGCCGGCCGCGGTGGCCATTGGAGGGTGAAGCAACGGCAAAAGGAAGACCTTTCTCTCTGTCTCTCTCTCTCACTGTCCACTCTGCCTGTCCAAAAAAAAAAAAAAAAGAAGAAGAAGAAGAAAAAAATCTAGACTGAGTCTTACAAAATGAGCAGGCATGGTCTAAAAGTCTGTGACCCCAACTATGTATGCCTGCTTCAGTGGCCTCTTAGCAGTCTGTTAAGTCATATCATTGAGACTCTTGTAGTTAAGCATTTATTGTAAGTGCCTTTTGATTAATTTCTCTTTTTAATAACAACATCATAATTATGGAACTATTCTTTTAATAAAAATTATTTTTCATTTTATTCAAAAGGCATCCGCTGGTTTACTCCCCAAATATAATAGCCAGGAGTGAGCCACACCAAAGTAAGGAGACCAGAACTCAATCTGAGTCTCCCGCATGGCTGGCAGGGACCCAAGTACTTGGGCCATCTTTTGTTTGCTACCTCCCAGGATGCACATTAGCAGGAAGTTGTATTCAAAGTGGAGGAGTCTGAACTCGGACCAGGCACTCCATTATGGAATGTGGTCATCCCATGCGGTGTCTTAACCTGCTGCACCAAAAGTCTGCCCCTGAAACTGCATTCTGTATGTAGTTTTTAATGTTAATATCTTAACCTGGAAGTTAACAGTTCTTCTTATGCTGTATTTATCCAAGAATTCTCAAAGTCACTTGATACAGGATCCAGGCTGTCCAATATTATATTAACTTGATCTGAACAGAGAATCTAGTGCAGCTCAAGTGTCTTATTTGTGCAGAAAATGAACTTTACCAGGACTAACTAAAGGCTATTAAAAGTGCAAACCAGGCTCTGAATACACAGTTAACATCATTAGTACTAAAAGGATGGCAAGTAAAATTTCTAAGCTGTTTTCCAGGAATAGACTGGCAAAACTTGTGATAATGCAAGTTGATTATCTCTTGCAAAGAAGACACAGTGTTTTGGAGGGTCTGTTTGGGGGCAGAGTTGTTAAGACTAAAAGCATCCTAGAAAGCCAAATTTCAGTGTGGTGGCCAGTTGATTGAGGAGGGTTTGTGATGATCTTATCTTTGCAATCATTTTTATGTTAATTTGAGAAGGGGATTTCTGCTTATAGTGGTGGATTTTGTCTATGCCAAGATAGCCTGAGTCAAAGTTTATTTTTAAGATCTGCTCTCTTGGGGCCAGCACAGTGGTGTAGCCCACCAAGTCTCTGCCTGTGGCACCAGAATCCAATCCCATAAGGGCGCTAGTTCAAGTCCCAGCTGCTCCTCTTCCAATCCAGCTCTCTGCTATGGCCTGGGAAAGCAGTGGAAGATGACCCAAGTCCTTGGGCCCCTGCACCCATGAGAGAGACCTGGAAGAGGCTTCTCACTCCTCGTTCCTTGCTCCTAGCTTCAGCTCAGCTCCAGCCGGCTGTTGTGGCCATCTGTGGAGGGAACCAGTGGGTGAAAGACCTTTCTCTCTGTCTCTCCTTTTCTTTGTCTGTAACTCTGCCTCTCAAATAAATAAATAAATAAATAAAATCTTTAAAAAAAAAAAAAAGATCTGCTCTCTTCAACCTGTTGGACTTGTCCCTCTGGCTATTGCTAGCTTTATCCATCTTTCTTCCCACAAACCATCACTGCCCATCTTCGATTCTATCATTTATGCATTAAATATGGCAAGTAGCTAATCTGATAAGCCACTCATTACTTTTAGAAGAATACCTGGGGCCAGTTGTTGTGGAGAATATGTGAATGCTTAATCAGGTTCTTCAGCAAATAAGTCCTGTGATCTTGAAAGTTTTCAATTCTATCTAGTAGGAACCAGAAAAAATTCTTGGCCCTGTATAAGCCCCAGAGATTGTTCCCTCAGCTTCTTTTGGGTGGTTCTTTCCCCAGCTTTGGAGAGTTTCTGCTTTTCATAAATTTTTGTTTCTTGTTTACATGTTTGAAAGAGACAGAAGAGAGCGCTCTTCCATCCAGTGTTCCACTCTCCAGGTGCCTGTAGTAGCTGGGGCTGAGCCAGGTTGAAGCCACAAGTGTGGACTCAATCTGTCTCCCTTGTGGGTGACATGAACCCATCTAGTTGGAGTATGACCTGCTGCCTCCTGGCGGGTACACTAGCAGGAAGTTGGCACTGGAATGCAGCTGGGACTGTGCTACGGCACGCAGGTGTCCCGATCAGCTTCCTATGCCAATTGCCTGCTCCAGTAGTCTTCTTTTGTACATGCACTAATCAGTCCTTAGCTGAATACTTGAAGACTAACCCTCTGCAGACCTCAGTCATTGTCTCTTCTTAAGGCTTCTCCCTTCTGGCCCTCTGACTGGCAACTTGCAATTGCTCTGACCTCCTGACCTCCCAGCTCCAAATTCTGAACTCTGAAAGATTGTTGGACTCTATCTGAGCCCTGCCTTGGGTGCTCCAGCCGGAAACTCCTAGGCAGTTAGGAGAGACGTTCACAGGGCTAGTGTGTTTGTTCTTCTTTCTCAGGAATCACTGTCCTTTGCCTTCTGAAATCCAGTACCTGAAAATCATTGTTTTACATACTTTATGTCCAGTTCCATACTTGTCTCAATCAGGAGACCAAACATGATCCCTGTTACTCCATTTTGACCAGAGGTACAGGAGTATATTTACAAAGTTTTCTGTACTTCTAAGTATACTTAGATTCATAAAAGAAACCAAACTGAACTTTTTTTTTGCATTAACAATATATCCTAGACTACTTTATATGCTGATACATTAAAAGTTTACCTCACTTCATTCTTTGTAAAGCAACATATGAGAGTACTTCGAAATATTTGGAAAAGATGGAATTAAAGGTACATTTATTTTGGTGCAAAAAAATTTGAACCCATTCATACAAAGAATCTTCAAAAAGCTAATGAGATGCATATTATGAAAAGACTGTACATGGATTTCAAATATTTTTTGCAATAATATGAAGTTGTCTTTTTAAAAAAATTCTTTTTTCTTTATTTATTTTCTTTATTTTAAAGGCAAAGTTACAGAGAGAGAGAGTGAGGGAGAGACAGAGAAGTCTTCCATCCACTGGTTCATTCCCCAGATGACTGCAAAGGCCAGGGCTGGGCCAGGCCAAAGCCAGGAGGTGGACCTTCACCTGGTATCCCGCGTGGGTGTAGGTGCCCAAGCAGGGGCCCATCTTCTGCTGCCCTCCTAGGCCACCAGCAGGGAGTTGGGTCACACGTGGAACCTCTGGGACATGAACCAGCATCTCTCTGGGGTGCTGGCATCTCAGGCAGCGGCTTTCCCACTAAGCCACAGCACCTGCCCCAGAAACTTACCTTTTAATAACATTTTCCATAAACATTTTGAAGTATCCTTATGTATTACATAGATTTAGAGCTATTACAACCACCCCTCTATGAATTGCAAAGTTTTTTTTTGAGGGATCCATTGTTTAAAAAAATTTTTTGCCACTACATACAGTTCTTTTATGAATATTTTTCATTCCTATATAAATATTTCTGTAGGTACATGCCTAGATGTGAAATTGCTAGCTAATTGATACGTAATTTTTAAAAGGTTTGGTTTTAGTAATTAATAGGAGGGGCTGAAGTCCTTGGGCCCCTGAACCCATGTGGGAGACCTGGATGAAGCTTCTGGTTCCTGGCTCCTGGCTTCAGCCTGGCCCAGTCCTGGTTGTTGTGGCCATTTGGGGAGTGAACCAGTGGATGGAAGATCTCTGTGTCTCTCCTCTCTCTCTTTTGTAACTCTGCCTCTCAAATAAATAAATAAATGTTTAAAAGAAACATTTAAAAATAATCAACACCAAAAATGACCTCCCAGGGACAGGTATCTGGAAAAGTGACCTCCCAGAATATTGTACCATTTTATATAATAATTGTGTGATGAATAATACTACAAAAAGGGGGGACAACTCCACAAACCCTAAATTTCTACTTTACATTGACTGCGATAGGATATATAGGAGAGTTTACCTCTCCCTCATAGTAAAAGAATTATCATTAGATAATTTTTAATGGTATGATTTCTTGGCAGGCAAATTCTCAGATTTGCAATTCGTCCATCTGTTAACCTACATAGGTAACTCAGAAGAGAGGAATATCTGTGTGGTTACTTTGCATAATGCTCAGATGTAAGCTCCCTTTGCCCACATCCTTGTTCTGTTCACTTGGCTGCATTACCATTTAAATTCTGCAGAGATTGGCCGGCACCGTGGCTCCATAGACTAATCCTCCGCCTGTGGCGCTGGCACACCGGGTTCTAGTCCCGGTCGGTCGGGGTGCAGGATTCTGTCCTGGTTGCCCCTCTTCCAGTCCAGCTCTCTGCTGTGGCCCAGGTCCTTGGGCCCTGCACTCACATGGGAGACCAGGAGGAAGCACCTTGCTCCTGGCTTCAGATCAGCGTGATGCGCCGGCCGCAGCGTGCTGGCTGCAGTGGCCATTGGAGGGTGAACCAACGGCAAAAGAAGACCTTTCTCTCTGCCTGTCTTTCCTCACTATCCACTCTGCCTGTCAAAAAACAAAAAAATAAAAATAAAAACTACAGAGATGTTTGGACATATCTCAGTTCAGTATTTCCTGCAAGTTGTTGGTCTCTGCTTAGTCCTAGAACTGCTTTTCTCTGCTTTCCACATTGGAGTGTCCTCATACAGCTAAACTAAGGATGAGTTCTATGGATGGTCTGTATAAATCATGCTGTTTGTTCCAAATGAAGATCTACATTTATTTATCTTGGGTGGAATCTGAAAGTGAGAGGCGGAAGAAAGGAGTGGTTTAAGTAACCAGTGGAAATACCTCCTTTCTTGACATTTAGTTGTATTTCATTGCTTAGCTTCATTTGGAAACCTTACCAGAAGACAAGAGGCTCTGGAATACAAAGAGCAGAGCAGTATAGCTACAAAGCTCAACTATCACTTCCTCCAAGAATCCTTTCTGGACTTTGTGATTAATTCATCAAATAATGAAATATATAATAGGTACTAAGAGTGTAGTGGTGAGCTGCTCCTCCCCCACCCCCAGCTAAGACAAACACGTCTCTGAGCACAGCTTGTATTTTGCCCTTCTTCTAAGATAATATATCATCATCTCTCCCATTGGCTTCAGCTCCTCAACATAGGATCCTGACTCATTCCTCTTGACCCACCCACCCCTTCCTGGCACAGAATAGGGATTGCCTAAAGTTGACCTGCTATGGATGTTTGTATTCTTTGTCTTTAGTTCTAGAGCAAAGAAGGAAGAGGGATCTTTGATGGCTATTGTGTGTGACCTCTCCCCTACAGATGTCTGAGCAAGTATTCTGTCTTGCTAGTAGGCTTAAGGACAAAGATTCTGATAGAGAACCTGACTCACTTCCTGGGAGTTAGAAAAATAATAACTGTTGGGACCCGTGCTGTGGCGCAGTGGGTTAACGCCCTGGCCTGAAGCACCGGCATCCCATGTGGGTACCAGTTCTAGTCCCAGCTGCTCCTCTTCCAATCCGGCTCTGCTACGGCCTGGGAAAGCAGTATAAGATGGCTCCAGTCCTTGGGCCCCTGCACCCACATGGGAGACCTAGAAGAAGCTCTTAGCTCCTGGCTTCGGATCAGCGCAGCTCTTGCTGCTGCGGCCAACTGGCGAGTGAACTAGCGGATGGAAGACCTCTCTCTCTGTCTCTACCTCTCTCTGTAACTCTGTCTTTCAAATAAATAAAATACATCTTTAAAAAAAAGGAAAATAATAACTGTTGCTATGTTTGCTGGGCTCATTCTGGATACTTAGGAATGTGATAAAAATTTTACATACATTCTCAACCAAACTGGCCTGATTTCAGTCTTTTTTTTTTTTTTTTTTTTTTTGGTAGGGGAGGTGAGGCTTAGAGAAATAAAGCAGCTCACTGTTTCTCACTGAGGGACCCCGAGCATATGTAACTGCAAAACCCACTGTCCGTACCCCTCCCTGCATGCAGGGAGTTTAGATGAAGGCTAAACTGTTGAATAACTTAGGAAGAAAATACTTCCTGGTGATATTTCAAAATAGTACTCTAACCAGAGATTGAGAATGAAAAGTTATTTGAAGCCAAAAGCACCTATCCCCTCAGTTTTGTATTGGTCTCTGAAATATCTCATTAATCCTTCCCCAGCCCTATCCCCCACAGAATAGCGAGGGTCTTTGCTGTTGTTGTTGTTACTCAGTTCTTTTTCAAACTGCTTATGAATTACCTGTTCTCCACTCTCAGGCCAGATAGCGTCCTGAGTCAGCTGCTGCCATCAGTAAGATTAACCATGTGCCTGGGGTGCCGCCTCATGGTCTCCACAAAAATGTTTAATGAGAAATTTAACATGTGAAGTGGGCACTCATATACGTATCCAGGAAAAAAAAAGATGGCAATAAGTACACCAAAATATAACTAGTGTTACTATAAATTCTTTCTAGATAATGGGATTAAAAGTGTTTTTTCTTATATTTTTGTTTTCTGTTGTTTATTTTTCCTACTGAACACATTGTTTTACAAGAAAAGAAATATCAGTCTAAATAATGTTAACTATGTTTATTGAGAATTTACTGTGCATTGTATTGAATATTTTTCATTAGATTATCTCTTTCAATTCTTACAGAGGCTCTAAGGTAATGCAAACAACATATTTTACAGATGAGGAAATTGAGACAGAAGTTACGCAATTTACCTAACATCACATAGTTAGTAAATTTGCAGGATTCAAAATCTGAATCAGATTTAACCAGTGACTTGCTTACTTTCCTTTAAAAGAAAAGAAATAGTCTTGTTTATGAAAATATTGGGACTGAGTTCCAACTCCAGGTTGACCAAGTTTGCTGTCCCCTGGACTGGAGTATGTAACTTAATCTCTGAGGTCTCTGTTCCCTTTACTCAACATGTTTAAAGGTCAAGCAGACAAAAGTGAGTTCCAAAGCCCTGAGTTGGATAATACAGAAATTCCTTGTATTTCAGGATTCAGTAGAGGCAGTAGGTTCTGGGAAGGAGCAGGAAAGCAGTGTTCCCTTCCCTCAGCTTACCAAGAAGTGGTAGGATGACTCTATCGATAATAAGATGCCCAAAACTTTTGGGTTAAGACCCTGCTGTTGGGATAGTGTGGGTATGATCCCGGTGGTCTTGGAATTTACTGAATTCACTAACATATGAGTGTAGTGCATGGATATATTCTTAAAGTTACTTGTAGATACTTTATGCTGTGTACTTATTTAATCAGTAGCCCTGGGGAGTAACTGTTTCCTTTTATTAGATGGGTAACCTGAGGTGAGATAATTGAAGTGCTGGGCTCAGGTTTACAAAACTAGTCCATGCTGTAAAGGTGGTTCAAAGCATGGAATTCCAGGCTACCTCTTATTTTAGTTGTTTCTGTAGAATTACAGATGTCTTAGAATCCGAGTTGTTATTTTTTTTTAATTCATCAAACATGAATCAAGTACCCGTTAGCACCATCCATGGTGGATACCAGGAAATCAGAGTTGAATCAGACCTGGTCTCCTACTCTTGGAATACTCACAGACCCATGGGCAAGTAAGCACACAATGGGATGAAACTGGAAATTCATTGGATTGAAATCTTTAGGGCTGGGAAGAATTGGGGAATATTTCTAGGATGCAATGCCTGAAGTGACTGAGAACTAAATAATTCATGGAAACTGGTCAGGCAGAAGGAACAGAGCACGCAAAGGCTCATTTGGGAAGCTGCAGATGGCCCTGTTTGGAGCGCTAGGAGTGTGAACCAGGTAAGGGCTCAGTCAGGAATGCTTTTGGGAGTTTGGGAAGGTGCTTTTTTACTGATGGTAGTGGAAAATTTTAAGTAGGGGGCCAAGGTTTTATTTTAGTTTTAAAATCCAGCCAGGGTAGAGAATTAGGTAGGGAAAGAGGAGCAGTATGAAGGAAAGAACAGTGGGAAAAAATGGGAACTAACAAGACATACCTATAAGAAAGCTCTTAAAGTAAGCCAGATGGGAGATAGTAGTTGCCAAGACTGTAAGAGCAGAAATGGAAACAAATAGATGGATTCAGAAGGATTTCTTTTACTTTTTATGTAACAAATGAGAAATATTTCATATTAAGTACTGTACACATTAAGTGCTATAATGAAACCATGTACACAACTTAAACAGCCATCATCCAGTAGTTAATCTGTTTTGCCCACTTCCTTCCCTGTCATATTATTTTTCCCCTAAAGATTTATTTATTTATTTGAAAAGCAGAGTGACAGAGGGAGAAGTAGATATCTTCCATCTGCTGGTTCATTCCCCAGATGCCTTCAACAGCCAAGCTGGGTCAAGCTGAAGCCAGGAGCCAGGAACTCCATCTAGGTCTCCTACTTGGGTGGTAGTAAACCAAGTACTAACCCAAATACTTGGGCCATCATCCACTGCCTCCCAGGTGCACTGGCAGAAAGCTGCATCAGAAGCCTGGAATACTGGGTCTTAAACTGGGCATCCCAAGGTGGGGCTTAACTGCCCACATCACAATGTCTGCCCTCCTTCCATAATATTTTGAAGCAAATCTTAGGTATCTTACATTGATCCATTATATATCTCTGAAAGAGTTTTTATCTATAAATTTCCTCTCTCATATTTTTTTTCCCTTTCTAGTTAAATAGATTAGGTAGTTTGTCATGTTGAATTTGCCACAGCTGATTTTATATTTATGACGTAGAAGAAATGTGTTCCTCTAAAGTTTATAATTCCTTGATTTAGTAAATGGCTCTAGAGACTTGATCATCTTTGGATTCACCATTAGAATATATCTGTCTGTTGTGAGGGGCCAGCACTGTAGCATAGTAGGTTAAGGCTCCCTGCAGTGCCAGAATTCCATATGGTCACTGGTTAGAGTCCTGGCTGCTCTACCTTTTTTTTTTTTTTTTTTTTTTTTTTGGACAGGCAAAGTGGACAGTGAGAGAGAGAGAGACAGAGAGAAAGGTCTTCCTTTTTGCCCTTGGTTCACCTTCCAATGGCCGCCGCGGCTGGCGTGCTGCAGCTGGTGCACCGCACTGATCCCATGGCAGGAGCCAGGTACTTATCCTGGTCTCCCATTGGGTGCAGGGCCCAAGTACTTGGGCCGTCCTCCACTGCACTCCCTGGCCACAGCAGAGAGCTGGCCTGGAAGAGGGGCAACCGGGACAGAATCTGGTGCCCCGACTGGGACTAGAACCCGGTGTGCCGGCACCGCAAGGCGGAGGATTAGCCTAGTGAGCCACGGCACCGGCCTATGGCTGCTCGATTCTAATCCAGCTCTCTTCTAATGATCTAGGAAATCAGTGGAAGATGCCCCATGTGTTTGGGCACCTGCAGCCATGTGGGAGACCCAGAAGAATCTCCTGGCCTCAGATCAGCCCAACTCCAACTATTGCCGCCATGCGGGTGGAAGACCTCTCTCTCTGTCTCTGCCTCTCTCTCTCTAACTCTGCCTCTCATATAAACAAATAAATCTTAAAAAAAAAAAAAGTTGTCTTGTTCTTTTTGTAATGTTAGCAGTTGTTGATCAGTATCTAGTATGTGTTATTTCATATAGTTATATTCTGATTCTAGTAGTTCTTAATAAATATATTTATAAATATATTTATATTTATATAAATATAAAAAATAATAGCTGGTTGCTTCTTTAAAGATAAATTTTTTCTTAACTATTAATTACCCTGTGATATAATTCATCTAGAAAAAGCAGGATAAATAGTCTTTCCCTTTATTTAATAATCTTAAGAATGATATATTGTCGGCCGGCGCTGTGGCTCAATAGGCTAATCCTCCGCCTTGCGGCGCCGGCACACCAGGTTCTAGTCCTGGTCAGGGTGCTGGATTCTGTCCCGGTTGCCCCTCTTCCAGGCCAGCTCTCTGCTGTGGCCAGGGAGTGCAGTGGAGGATGGCCCAAGTGCTTGGGCCCTGCACCCGCATGGGAGACCAGGAAAAGCACCTGGCTCCTGGCTTCGGATCAGCGCGATGCACCACCGGCTGCAGTGCGCCGGCCGCGGTGGCCATTGGAGGGTGAACCAAGGGCAAAAAGGAAGACCTTTCTCTCTGTCTCTCTCTCTCACTGTCCACTCTGCCTGTCAAAAATTAAAAAAAAAAAAAAAGAATGATATATTGTTTCCCCAGCATCCTTCAATGGTGACAGATTAATTTTTTAAAGATTTATTTATTTATTTGAAAGAGTTACACAGAGAGGCAGAGAGAGAGAGAGGTCTTCCATCCTCTGGTTCACTCCCCAGTGGGCTGCAACCGCCAGAGCTCCAATCCAAAGCCAGGAGCCAGGAGCTTCTTCCAGGTTCCCACGTGGGTGCAGGGGTCCAAGGACTTGGGCCATCTTCCACTGCTTTCCCAGATCATAGCAGAGAGCTGGATCTGAAGTGGGTAGCCAGAACTCAAACCAGTGCCTGTATGGGATGCTGGCACTGCAGGCAGCAGCTTTACCTGCTGCGCCACAGTGCCGGCCTCAACAGATTAATTTTTTAAAATGCATTTTTTGAAAGGCAGAGCAACAGAGAGGAAGAGGAAGAAAGAGACAGAGAGGGAGAGGGGAAGGGAGGAAGAAGGAAACAGAGAGAGAGGTATCTTCCACCTGCTGCTTCACTCCCCAAATGACTGCAACAGCCAGGGCTGGGCCAGATCAGAACCGGAGTCAGGAATTCCACTCAAGTCTCCTACATGGGCGGCAAGGGCCCAAGCATCTACTGTCTTCTCAGGTATGTTAGAAAGAAGTCAGGTGGGAAGGGGAGCAGCTGGGCCTCAAAATTGCACTCCGATGCTGGTGTTGCAAGAAGTGATTTACCCTGCTGCACCATAACACTGGCCCTGACAAATTAATTTTTAGTGTCATTATTAACTGATAGATTTGAATATTTTTGTTTTAGTTCATTGTAATTTTGTAAAGAGGACGCTTAATTGTCCCACCATTGGTTAACGATACCTCTTTAAGGTGGCTAATTCAGCAGCTTTTGAGGTGGTAGAAAAGACAGGATTTATGATAGGTTAAATGCAGGTCAGGTCAAAGAGGAGAACGGAGTCAGGGAAACATTCCTGTGTTATTGACTTGGGTGGTTGATGCCAGTCACTGAAAAGAGAGCCCAGAAAGAGAAGCAGGTTTAAAGGGAAGACATGTCAGGACATATCTGAGGTGCTTCTGATAGTTACATCAAGGTGGAGTTGTCCAGGAGGCAGTCAGTCAGGTATCTGGATCTGAGGCTCAGAGCAGTAGTCTGTGACTCAGAACCCCAGATAGGGCTCAGTTGCTTTGTGTAGTTGACTCAGATTGGGACTGTGTGTGTTATGTCCTGTTTGATAAAAATCAATCCTTTTCTGGCCGGCGCTGTGGTGTAGTAAACTCAGCTTCTGCCTGTGCACCAGCATCCCATGTGGGCACCAGTTCGTGTCCCGGCTGCTCCTCTTCCGGTCCAGCTCTCTGCTATGGCCTGGGAAAGCAGTAGAAGATGGTCCAAGTGCTTGGGTCCCTGCATCTGCGTGGGGAGACCTGGAAGAAGCTCCTGGCTCCTGGCTTTGGATCAGCCCAACTGCTGCTCTTCAGGCCTATTGGGGAGTGAACCAGCAGATGGAAGACCTTTCTCTCTATCTCCCTCTTTCTGTGACTGTCCTCTCAAATAAAATAAATTTTTAAAAAATCAGTCTTTTTATCAGCTGGAGTGAGGTTCTGTCCCAGAGAAGAGTGGCCTTTTCTTTTTCTTGTGCGCACGCTGGAGAGTCAGGTTCAGTCTCTGGCAGAGTGGGAAGGATGAGCTGCTGCAGATAGGATTGTCACCTTGCCGGTTTGCAACTGGTCCCGTTGGCTTTCAGATTTATTGTCCCCGTCCCTCAGTTAGCTAAGTGCTCTTGTGTGGGGTATGTTGGAGTTGGATTTGGGGCTGGGAAAACTGGTTTTGGCTTTGAAGGGATGACCTGGGGCAATCTTTTTGTGAATATTTGTATCCCTGAAGAATTTTCTTTCCCTTTCCCATGTTCCTGTTTTCTGAAGCAACTCTTTACTTTTCCTCCTTCAGTCAGCAGATAATCACTGAACACTTTTGGGTCAAGTATCACGGTAGGGGTGGGTGTTGGAGTGCAGCTAGTTAATCTGCTGCTTGGGACATCCACTTCCCTTATAAGATTGCCACATTACTCACTTCTTTCTTTTTCTTTTTTTCTTTTTTTTTTTTTAAGATTTATTTATTTATTTGAAAGTCACAGAGAGAGAGAGAGAGAGAGAGAGAGAGAGAGAGAAGGAGAGATCTTCCATCCTACCGGTTCACTCTCCAGATGGCCGCAAACAGCCATGGCTAGGCCAGGCTGAAGCCAGGAGCTTCAGCCCGGTCTCCTACATGGGTGCAGGGGCCCAAACACTTAGGCCTTCCTCTGCTACTTTTCCCAGACCATTAGCCAAGAGCTGAATCAAAAGTGGAGCTGCTGGGACACAAACTAGCGCCCATAGGGGATGCTAGCATTGCAGGCGTCAGCTTAACCTGCAACACCACAAAGCTAGCCTCACTACTGCACTTCGGATATAGCTCCCTACTGATGTTCTTGGAAAAGCAGTTGATGGTGGCTTAGGTACCTGAGTTCCTGCAATTTATGTAGGCCTGTTGGAGCCTCTGGTTCCTGGCTTCAGCCTGGCGCAGCCCGAGTTGTTGCAGACATTGGAAGAGTGAACCAGCAAATAGAAGCTCTCTCTGCCCTTTTGCCTGTCAAATTAATAAAAAATAATTTAAAAAAAATTTTTAAAAGATGGAGCTGGCATAGCAGGTCAGTCTGCCACCCATGATGCCAGCATTTTATATCAGAGCACCAGTTTGTGTCCCAGCTTTCTACCTCTGGTCCACTTCCTGGTTAATGCACCTGGGAAGGCAGTGGAAGGTGGCACAAGTACTCTTGCCCCTGCCACCCGTGTGGAAGATCCAGATGGAGTTCCAGGCTCCTGGCTTTGGACAGGCCCAGCCGTGGCCATAGTGACCATTTGGAGAGTGAACCAATGGATAGATGCTCTCTTCCCCCAACCTCTGTGGTTCTGCCTTTCAAATAAATAAATAAATAAAATTTCTTCTTTTGGAAAAAGTCCCAATCTTTAAAAAAAAATTAGAAGTTTAATGAAAGACCTCTACCCACCCACACAGCACACATAACCAGACCTTCTAGTTGCTTTAACGTATTATGAATCCTGCTATATGTTAAACTCAAGACTAGACCCTGGATTTACCAAGGCTTGATTCTTTCAGGTAACCTCAGATTAAGTAAATCTGCAGTTCTATTTTTAGAACTGTAAAAATAAAAGTACTAATGAGATGTATTGGCATGGTATATTTTAGGGATACAGGCAGCATAGAAGGAGGGTATAATTTGACTCTGTGTGATTTGAGGGTTGGGAGAATGGAATCTTACAATATTTCCCAGAGGAGGCGATATTTAAATTGAGTCTGGAAAGTTCAGTAAATGGGAGTGCAAGCTATAAAGAAGTAGTGAGAAAAGTTATTCCGGGAAGATGGAATAGCTTAGCGTAGTGACACTTTATGTGGGTCTGTATGACTGGAATGGTGGGAAGTGAACCAGGGAAGTCAGCTGGACTGTAAAGGGCCTTGGAAGGGGGGGCTTTTTGGATCAGAGGTGCCAGGCAGCATTGACTGGCTCGGTGAGGTCATGCCGCAGTCAGAGGAGTAGGGGGAGCCTTTCCTCTGAGTCCTCACACAGAGCTGAGTTCCTTGTAGGCAGAAGCCTTTTCCTCTAGGTCAAGTAGATGGATAGACAAGTGAAGCATGCTCATTTTGCAGGTGAGAAACTCACCTAGTTAGTTCCTTTACCCATGTTTAAATTTCCTTGATTGTCTTAAAAAATGGCTTTTTACAGTTGATGTGTTCAAGTCAGAATCCAAGCAAAGTGCACACATTGCATCTGGTTGTTATATTTGAGGCTATTCCTAAAAAAAAAGATTTTTTTAAATTTATTTGAAAGGCAGAGTGACAGTGGGAGAGAAAGATACCGAGAGAGAAAGAGATCTCTGTTGACTGATCCACTCCCCAAGTGGCTACAACAGCTGGGGCGGGGCCAGGACAAAGCCAGGAGTCTGGAGCTCCATCTGCATCTCTGCCCACGCTCCAGTGTGGTATTCTGGCATTGTAGGCTCACCGCACTGTACCATGATGCTGCCCCTTTGGGCTGTTTTTTGTTTTTTTTTTTTTTTGTTTTTTTTTTTTTTTTTTGTTTTTTTTTTTTTTTTTTTTTTTGAGACAGAGTGGACAGTGAGAGACAGAGAGAAAGGTCTTCCTTTGCAGTTGGTTCACCCTCCAATGGCCGCCGCGGCCGGCACACCGCACTGATCCGAAGGCAGGAGCCAGGTGCCTCTCCTGGTCTCCCATGGGGTGCAGGGCCCAAGGACTTGGGCCATCTGGAAGAGGGGCAACCGGGACAGAATCCGGTGCCCCGACTGGGACTAGAACCCGGTGTGCTGACGCCGCTAGGCGGAGGATTAGCCTAGTGAGCTGCGTCGCCGGCCCTGGGCTGTTCTTAAAGCATGCCCTAGAGTCTTTTCTTCCACAGCGAATCATGCTGCTGTTCTTCAGATTAAATCCTGACTTCATAGCACTGACATTCCAGAGTCTTCCAAGATCTTCCCTTCAGTTGATTCCTCTGGTCCTGAAATACCTTTCCTATTTGAGTACTTACGGTACTCCACTATTCAACTCAAATGTAATGTGTTCTTTGCGGTCCCATAATCTAATGAATTGTTTCCTTACTCTAACGCCTTTTTTCCTGCTTCTGCTATGACATCATCATATTGTCACTTACCTACTTACTGTATTTGCTTTACAAGTCGGTGAGTGTAGAGTGGTGGAAATGAGGCTGGAGAGGTCAGCAGATGATGAACACCTCTAGGCAGGGAACATAGAACATTTGTGTCACATCTATGGCAGCATAGAGCCCACATGAATGAGTGTTTGTAGAATTGGATGGAAAAACTGCAGTTTGTGGAGTATTTTATTTTAGTTTCCAACTTTGAGGTTTTTTCTGAACTATGAATTCTTTCCAACTCCAGGAGCAGAAGGTATACCTGGAAGCAATATCTTAGTGTATTCTTTTTGCTCCTGATCTTTTTCTATACTCAATAGGTTAGTCTGTTAGTCCTGGATGGTATGAACTTCATCTGACTGTGATTTCATTATTCTTCTTTAATTGACTCTCTCCTTGCCAAAGGGAATATCTGTGTCGATAATCTGACGATCTGACAGATGACAACAGAAGACCTTGGGCTCTTGTGTTTTGTTTTTGTTTTAATGTTTGCAAGGTTAAAAAGGAATTTGAAACATTTTCTGGGGTGTTTGACCCAGTAGTTAAGACACCTGTTAGGTCATCTGCGTTGCACATCAGAGTACCTGGGTTCAAATCCCAGCTCTGACTACTAATTCTAGCTTCCTGCATATGCAGAACTTGGGAGGCAGGAGGTGATGGTTCAAGTCCCTGCCACCCATGTGGGAGATCTGAATTGAATTTCCAGCTCCTGGCTTCAGCCTGGCCCAGTCCTAGTCTCAGCCATTGGTGGGCATTTGAGAAATAAACGCGAGGATAGGAATTCTCTGTATGTCTGTCTCTGTCTCTCAAAAAACATAGACATATGTGTTAAAACCATTTTCTGCATATTTCTTATGTTAAAAAAGATTTATTTATTTGTTTATTTGAAAGGCAGAGTAAGAGAGAGAGGCAAAGAACCTTCCATCTGCTGGTTCATTTCCTGAATGGCTGTTCCAACTGGGACTGGTTCAGTCAAAGCCAGGAGCCTGGAACTCCCATGTGAGTAGCAGGGGCCCAAATAATGGGGTCATCTTTTGCTGCTTTCCCGGGTGCATTAGCAGGGAGATGGATCAGAAGTGGGGTAGCCAGAACTCCAATAAGGGCTGCCAGCATCACAAACAGTGGTTTAGTCCCCTGTGCCTCAGTGCCAGCCCCATGAATATTTCTGATTTTCTAAAATGGAGAGGCTCCCCTCCATGAGAGTGGTCATATGGCTTTTACTTTGCCTCAGGCTTTCATTAAAAATTTTATAAATGCAAATAGGGCTACATTGTGGAGTAGGGAGTTAAGCTGCCACCTGAAATGCCAGTGTTCCATATGGGTGCTGGTTTTTGTCCTGGCTGCTCCATTTCCAATCCTGTGCCCTGCTAATGTGCCTGGAAAAGCTACTGAAGATAGCCCAAGTCTTTGAGCTCCTGCACCCACACGGGAGAAGTAGATAAAGCTCCTTAATTCATCCTGGCCGAGTTCTGTCCATTGCGGCCATCTGGTAAGTAAACCAGTAGGTGGAAGATGTGTCTGTCTGTCTGTCTCTCTCTCTCAACTCTGCCTTTCAAATAAATAAATCTTTCAAGCAATAATAAAGCTGAAATGATTCTGATTACTGTGTGGTTACTAGAATTACTATCTTTTGTTTTACATCAAAAGACTAAACTTAGGTTGCATGTTGATACCCCCTTCAGCATCAAAATTTACAGTCCTCCTGGAAATCTGGAATTTGAATAAACAAACATATGGGAAATGGTGTCAAGTAGAACATTTAAAAAGAGGCTTAGGTGACTGGGATGCTCAGATCCTGAATTGGAGTGCCAGTTTGAGTTTTGGTTACTCCCTTTCCAATCCAGTTTCTTGTTAATGCATCCTGGGAGGCAGCGGATGATGGCTCAGATACTTAGGTCCTTGCCTCCTATTTGGGAGACTCAGATGGAATTCTGGGCTTCTAGCTTCATCCTGGCTCAGCCCTGGCTGTTGCAGGCATTTGGGGAGTGAACCAGCAAATGGAAGATCTCTTTCTCTCCCTGCCCTCTCGCTGTCACTCTTTCAAATAAATAGAAACAAACTTTTAAAAAATAAAGAAGCTTTACTTTATTCTGTCCCTGAAGAAATGTGGCATAAAGAAATAAATGAAGGACTGGGGTATTTGGGTTTCTTATCATTGGCCTTAATAACTCTTGCCTCTTTTTTGAACCCCAGTTTCTCCATCTTTGAAGTCCAAGTTGGAGCAGTTATATAGTCTAGTGGTTAAGATGCTCATGTCCCATATCAGGGTTTCTGGGTATGATAACTGTCTCTGACTCTTGACTCTGGCCTTTGGAAGGTAGCAGAGATGACCAAGTAATTGAGTTCCTGCCACCCACACTGGAGACCCGGATTAAGTTCCCTGCTCTGCTTTGACTTGGCCCAATATGGGGCATCAAACTGTGGAGGGAGTATGTGCTCTCAATCTCTCACTCTCCCTCTCAAACAAATTAATTTTTCAAAATTAAAAAAGTTTAAGTGGAATCAGAGTCTTGCTGGTTAACCAGGGTTCTTCCATTCATCATTTGGACTCAGATATACAGTATGCAAATGCTGCATATGATTGGATGTAGAATTTTGTACATCTGCTCTTCTCTACATTATGAAGCTCATAACAAGTAGAAAATGTTACTGATTGCTAAGTTTCTTTATTCCCCTTCTTACTTGTAAATTCCAAGATTCCTTTTAATCTTTCTAAATGATTTTTTTTTTTACACACTTACTGAGTGCCCTGGTTAAGATTTAGAATTTTCCTTTTACATTCACATAGACAATGGAGGTTGCATATTCGCCTTCTCTTCTACCTTCCTCCCAGTAAAGCCTATCAAAGGTTCTCAGAAAACTGAGAGTGCTGGGGGCTATCATTTTGGCACAGCAGGTCAGGGTGCCACCAGCTTCCCATATGAGAACCAACTCAAATCCCGGCTGTTCCGCTTTCAGTCCGGCATCACTGCTGTCACTGCTAATGCTCCTGGGAAAGCAGCAAAAAATAGCCCAGTGTTTGGACTCCTGCCACCCACATGGGAGACCCAGATGGAGTTCCTGGCTTCTGGCTTCAGCCTGGCCTGATCCTAGCCATTACATCCATTTAGGGAGTGAACTGGTGGATGGAAGATATCTCTCTCTCTCTGTCATTCAACCTTTCAGATAAATAAAAAATAAGTTTTAAAAAATAACTGAAGGTGCTAGCATAGCAGGTAAAAGCTACCTCCTGCAGTGCCATCATCTCATATGGGCACTAGTTCGAGTCCTGGCTGCTCCACTTCTGATCCAGTTCTCTGCTGTGGTCTGGGAAAGCAGTAGAAGATAGCTCAGGTCTTTGGGCTCCTGCACTGGCATGGGAGACCTGGAGGAAGTTCCTGGCTCCTGGCTTCTGATCGGCCCGGCTCTAGCCTATGGGGCCATTTGGGGAGTGAACCCGCAGATAGAAGACCGACCTCTCTTTTTTCTTTCTCTCTCTCTCTCTCTCTCTCTCTGCCTCTCTCTCTGCCTCTCTGCCTCTCCCTTTCTCTGCTTCTCTGTAACTCTGCTTTCAAATAAATAAATAAATCTTAAAAATAAATAATAAACAAAAATGCTGAAGAAATATTGCTCTGTATTTGAAGATAAGACTATGTTGTTAAACGATGTTAAAGATTTGTTCTGGGCCAGTGCTGCGGCTCACTTGGCTAGCGGCACTGGCTCCCCGGGTTCTAGTCCTGGTTGGGACTCTGGATTCTGTTCTGGTTGCCCTTCCAGTCCGGGTCTCTGCTGTGGCCCAGGAAAGCAGTGGAGGATGGCCCAAGTGCTTGGGCCCTGCACCTGCATGGGAGACCAGGAGGATGCACCTGGCTCCTGGCCATAGCGGCCATTTCGGGGGTGAACCAACGGAAGGAAGACCTTTCTCTTTGTCTCTCTCTCTCTCACTGTCTAACGCTGCCTGTCAAAAAAACCTTCTGTTCTGAGGCTTATGAGTGCATCAAGAATTACTAGTAATGCCTAACCTTGAAAATCAAGGTATCTGCTTCCATCTTGATATGAAGAGCCAAACTAATAGCTCCTGGTCTATTTCATCTTTGCATCCAGAGGTTGGTGGAATAAAGCACAGAGGCATTACTGCAACTCTGTTGTGTGCAGGTACTGAGTCTGATAAATCCGTATCCTTCAGGGAGACAGAGCTGCCCTTTGAAAGTAAGTATTTCCAGTTGAATAGCTTCTTAGTGGGTGGACCTTGCCCTTCAGTACCCACCCCCATTCTATGTATAGTCACTGTACTAAAATTATTTAAGAGCTAGAGACTAGGAAGAAGCTTAATTTCTTCTCTAGGTTGGGATGGAAAAACTGGTCATTGTATTTGTGTTTGTGTTGGGGTAAGGTATGTGGTGGCAGTAGTAGAGCATTTATTTTAGACAGACACATAAGCTTTTCTCCTTTTCTAAGTAATTAGTCATTTTCTGTTTAGGTCCTACTTGTAAGGTGGCCCTAATGGTCTCTATTTAGTAGCAATATTTGCAATTCAGTTACATGGCTGCCAAATGAAACATTCTACTCCAGCTCCAAAAAGGATCTTATTTTTTCTGGAATATTGCTTTAAAAGTATAACTGGGCTTTTTAAATTCTTTCCAGTACTAAGCTAGAGACAAAGGAGATTTTATGGAATGAAACATTTTGCATAGAAAAAAAAATCAGTTATCTTCAGGAATCAGTCTGTCTTTGAACCCTGCTACCTTCTCTGAAATTTGCCCTTTTATTGTATTCTGATATCGGAATGGATTGCTGAATGACATATGACTCAGATTTGTCAGCCTTTGCAGCTGGCAAGGTGTATGTATGTGCATACCTGGTGTTAAACACACTGCTTTGTTTTGCTGATATGGTTCACAAATCAAGGAAGCTATATCAAGAAGTTTACTTTGAAGATGTAAGCTTCTGGGTAGGGGCAGGTTTTGAAATTTCTGACTTTTGTTGTCTAAAAGGATTTTGCAAACCTAGTTTCCTTTCTCCACATTGTTTCAAACTAGTATATATGTACAGAGCTTGGAAATGAAGGGCTGAAGTAAGCCTATGAATAACTCATAACCCCATGTTTTAATTTTCTCAAAAGAATTTGCCTTGTCATTGTTTATTATAATGACAAAAAGCAGGGAATTCCACTCTCATGCCCCCCCCCCCCCCAAGACCCCACATGCTTAACAGAGTTTGTTTTGCTTTTTCCTTGGGTTAAAGATTTTAGTTCTAAATTTTCTAATCCATAACATAAAAGAATATAGTATAAAATAACTCTTGAAAAAACAGGAGCAAACCTCACATATTAAGAACATTTTTAAATTAAGTTCCTCTAAAATGCTGCCTTTTAAAATATCAGTTTGAAAACTGTAGAAATAATTCCCTTAAATGTTCCCTTAGTAGTTTTCAGAGAGATGTGCTAGGCAGTATTGTTAACTAAAGAAAATAAGTCTATCAGTTCCACTTAGATAACCTTTGGTAATAAACGAACTCCATACACGTTGTGACCTTAGAGCCTGAACTTTGTAATCACATGACTGGCTTGTAAACTGACCTGTTAGGATGACTGTCGTAGTCGTAGTCCAGGCTTAGAGAGAGAAATTGACCAAGTGTCGGAAGGGTGGTCATCAAGCTGGACTTGTCCTGTAATCTCTGTTTCTTCATGGCTGCAATAGCGCTTCTCATCAGACTCGGAGAAGCATGAAATGGAGACATGGGAAGGTGAGAGAACTGGTTATTTAAATCTGGGGCTCCAATCGAAGGTTTAGAAATGTTCTTTGAAGATTTAGAGTAAATAATAGCTTTGAGGAGAAGGGAGGCAGTTCACCGACAACTGATTTTTTTTGTGTCTTGGTAAAATTCAGCCAACAAGTTTTCACATATGTAGTAACTGGCTGTAAATGCTTTAGAAGAGAGAAAAGAAGCAAGGGAGAACTGTACTGAATTGATTGCTGTGGTTGATGTTTTTAAAAGGGAGGGGAATGAATTTAAATTTTACAGTGATTTAAAAATTTTTAAACTTTATTTTACATTTCAGAACATTGTAAAATTTATATTTAAAAATTGTTTACTTCTTGACAAAATTTGTTTCTATTTTAAATTGCTTTATACAGTTCATCATCTACCAAAAACCTTAATTACTACTGTTAATTATAGATAGAATTGGGGTCATGAGGCCATTGATAAGGCAGCTTTATACTCTCTGGAGGAACTTAACATATTTTACAGTTGGGGTATAAGGCTAAGCCATTGCTAACTTTTAAGTACATTGTCTTTTAAATGAGTAAATTTTCTGTGTGTATGTGTAATCAATAATGTGACTGATTATTTTAACTTGTTTATTTGGAATAGACTTCTACATTATAGAAACAACATTATTCCCCAACTTTATCATTTGAGCCAGGAAAGAAATAGCTAAAAGATGAATCCTAGTATTAAAGAGTCACTGTGTTTATAAAATACAAGAGTTGGGGTCCAAGGTTATAAAGACTTTTTTACAGAAGTGCTGCTGAGCTGTAGCCAGAGGAGCTCCTGACTCTTTGAAGCAGTTGATAAATTTCTAGGAATGGCATTAACCCTATGAAATAGTCCTGGGAAAGCTTCCCAGCCCCTTGGCAGCATGGCTAACATCTGCCATGGGCAGCTTTGCAGTTTCATTCTCACTCTGGGGAAGCACAAACCAGGAAAGTGGGGCTGCCTCTTCGAATAGCATTCTTCTCTGTAGTAACAATGACTTTCCTTCTCCCGGTTATGTTGTCTCCTAGCACCTTATATGCCAAAATTACCTCACTTTTAATTACCTCAATTTTAAGTTGTGAGAAAGTTTGCAGAAATTGTCCATTTAAGACCTGTTATTTTCATCTTTTGCTTTTCCTGATATGTGCAGAAATTCTTTGTTAAACTATCCCTGATATACCAGCTTTTCCAGAAAGTAGAAGCTTTAGTGATAAGATTGGCTTTGGATCTTTTGGAAAGGAGTTTAGGGGTGAACAGAGGTACTAGAGCAGTAGTTTTGTGAGTTTGGAAGAGATAACTTGGGAGGATTTATATTTTGTTCAACCAGCTTGAATCTCTTAGTGTTAGGTAGGCCACCAGTTCTGAAAGAGGAAACAGGTTAGCAAAAAAAAGTCTCCCCCAGTTCATTTTTAATTTAAGTATTTTTCTACTAAAACAGGAATTTTCATGAAATAAGGACATAAATTTAAAAATTTTCACCTGAATCTTACATACAAATTGTAGTAAAGCAAAATTAATTATACCAGCAGAAGGAGGTCCTTGGAAGCTTAAAAGCAAAATCAACTGCTTACAAAAGAGGTCAGTAAAAATGCTACTGTAAAAAAAAAAAAAAAAAAAGTTGCCTGGTTTTAGATATTGGGCCCTTGTCCATTTAAATTAACCTTTGTCACAGCTGGGCATACAAATGTTTTGTTTTAGTTCACAGAGGGTTAACTCTATTCAAGCTTTCACTGTGGCAGGCCTGATCTGTGGAGTCTACAATCTGGTCTTTCAGGCCTGCCAGTCGCTAGGCAGGAAGTCTTATTTCTTAAGCTATCTTTCAGAATGGGGGGTTGGGATCTGGAGAAAGGTGGGGGAAGGGCTTTGGAGCATCTGTAAGGATCAATAACAGAGAGAGCCGCAAGAGAAGCCATTGTGCACACTTCAAGATAGATGCAGCCCTTGTGCATGGCCCCTGCCTGGCAGGACAGACACCTAAAACCAAAACAATGCCACTGAATGAATTCCCTGTGAAAATTAGGTTGCTCCTTAAAAGGAGTAAAAACAACTTGAGTGTTCTTTCAACATTTGAGAATATTCTCACTCCCTCAACTTGCAAAGATTAGGCAGCCCCCTCTAGAAATAATTCCAAATTGATTTTTAAATGCCTTTTGTCCTCATGCTAATACTGTATTGAATTGGAGAGTGATCATTTTGGTCTTGGTCACATGAATCAAAGGATTGAGTAATCTTTCTGCCTCTGTGAGGCTCCAGCGCTTGCTCTCTGGAACTCCACGTTCTTTCTCCCTCCCCCTTCCTTCCTTCCATCCATCTTCCCTTCCTCCTTCCGTCCCTTCCTCCCTCCCTCTTTTCTTTTATATTTTAACATTTGCTTTACGCTATTGGCTTTTGGAGACATCATTAAGGAAATGAAAAAAAACAAGATTTGGTTAGGATTTGAATAACACATGTGTGAAATCCCACCCCCAACAGCTGGTATTGGCTCTTGAAACTTCAACTGAGCTAAACAGATGTTCTTAGTGTGTTATTTTGAGATCGTTTAAACCAGTCTTGCAGTCAAGAAATCTTCAAAACCCAAAGATTTTTAAATGCATTGCCAGTGTGATATCACGTTGCCATTGTGATATTAAAAGCACATCTTATGGTATATTGTGCAGGCATTAGAATTACCTGAGCTTGTGAGCAGTTCCACCGATGAAATTGTGCTCCTGAAAGCAGTGCAAATTCCTTGTTCTTTTACTCCAGCCTAGATTTTCATTTTTCAAATTTTCTTTTCTCAGACCTAACTGTAACATTTCTGTCTTACTGTATCCTTTTACAGAGTACTAAGGCAATAATTCACTAGGTACTTTTATGATGCAAATTGCTATGGCCAAGGAAAGAATAATGGAGTCATTGCTGCCTCTTTCTCACTAAACAAATCTCCAAAGTATTGGTGACAACTGATGGTAACAGCTGAGAAAAATGGAATCATAAACAGCCTCTAATATTTTTCTCCCAATTTGAAATCTTCTAGGAATACGAGGCATAAACCATTGGGGAGCATAATATGACTTACAGACATACAAATCTCTAATCCATACTTTTTTGGGAGAGAAGGAGAAATAAAAAGGATATTCAATTTTATCACCACACATACTGCCTCCTTGATAGCATTATTTCTGCCTCTCTGATACATTGTAATTCTGTATCAATATTTAAAAGACCATTTCTTTTAATGGGCACTTTCTAGAGACTTACAAATATTGCTACCAAAACTTAGAAGTTTAGTTGCCATATTGTATTAAAATGGGGTATGAAACCTACCATGACCCTTTGGAACAATGTGGTCTTTAATGTGTGTTAGGGGGAGGGCCTAGTGAAGGAAAAGCCATAAAAGTCTTCAGGGTTCAAGATGAGGTTGGGATTTTGGCCCATTGCTTTTGTCATTTTCACACACAAACATCACTGCAATCATGTTTGATTTAGCATCCTTAATACAATGAGGTGGGAGAACAAAAGGGTATCAGAGGCCCAAGTATGGAAGCCAAATAGTCCCCTACTCCACCCTCCACCCCCACCAAATTTTTTCAGATCATTTTTTTTTCTCTGCTTCCCTGTTACTGGGATTTCTTTTTAAGCCAAGGAAATCAGTATTTTTATAAGAATATTCTTTTTGCATGTAGCAATAGTTTTTCTATTAAAAAAAGCATATCTCAAAATATTTTTTTAGCCATGTAAAAAGTCATTTCCTAAAAAAATTGGTTTAAAAAAAAAAGCTCTGTAATTGGGAAAAATGTATCTACCGTATTTCAAGGTTTGAGAGTTTGAGGGCATTCCCAAAGCACAGCTGTTTTACATATTCTGAAAAGCCTGATAGATGTAAAGGTCATTGCTAACCTATCAGGGTCTTGATGCTCACACTGTGATTCAAGGACCTTGCATTAATTAGGGTGAGAAGCATGGAAGGTCAGGAGTCAGCCTGCTGGTGGGCCTCTGGGCCTCATGGTTTGTCAGTGGGGCCAATCAGAATTCCTGTAGGATTTTTAAACCATTAAAACAAAAACAAAAACTGTTGCCGCTTCTGTTGCCTCTGAGTGGATCCCTTAGTCTATATGGTAACGACTGCTGCCCAGATGGCTCATAAAACCTTAGCTACATCTATTACCTTGCTATATCGGCCTCCTGGTGATGGAGAAAGAACCTCATCAGCCACCTCTGTCGCTTGGCCAAGTCACTTGACCTCTAGGAGCCAGTTTCCCAAATATACAAAAAGGAAGAATAACACCTATTTCACAGGATTACAATGGAAATTTAATAAGAGAAGCTCTGTCAGAGTGCCCAGGATGTGCTTGACATGACTTGAAATGAGTTTGAAAGAGTAACAAATTTTGGAAGATGAGGAAGGAAAGAATTCTTGGGTGAACCTATGGCTGGTGCTGTTCATACTCCCAAGTAGAAGGGTCCCCAGAGAATGCCTCCACTCACTAGGTAAGTATCAGGGAGGGGCCCTTTGGAAATTTACCCTTGAAAATGCTGTACAACCAGTGGGACAAGCTGCTGAACCTTCTCCTAGAACTAACTGCCGTGTAATACGTAATGAGCAGGTGCCTGTAAAATTTGTAGCCTTTTCCCTACAGAAAGTTTTTTACAGATGTGTTGATTGGAAGACAAAGGAGAGAGATTGGGGCTGTAACAGAGGTCAAATCAGGAAAGAAAGGGTGGTAAAGATATTAAAAAGTTGGGAAAGGTAAATATTTTGTTTGAGATTGGTTAAATAAAATAGCAATGACTTAAAAAAGGATAAGCTACATCTACATGAGCTATCCAAGAAATATAGCCAGAGGAAAGAGGGGTAGTGAAGGAAACTGTAGAATACATGCTTGATAGATTGCCATTTCTATTTTGAAACACCTTAACATACATGTGAACATACACATGGATAAAAGTTTGGAAGCAAATTCACCAAACTGTTACCAGTGATTATTGTCATGAGGAGGTTCTGAGAATGTAGGTTACAGAGGATAGATAAGAAAGAATTTTTACTCTCTCATCTCTTAATCACAACTCTGTGCTTTTCTGTTTAAAAGATCAATTTGTAAATGTGTACTGACATTGGAATATTTTTTATATTGCTGAGTGATAAAAGCAGATGTTAGGGGCTAATGTTGTACCCCAGCTGTTTAAGCCAATGCTTGTGATGCCAGCATCCTACGTCAGTACCAGTTCAAGTCCCAGCTGCTCCACTTAGAATCCCACTTCCTGCTGATGCACCTGGGAAGGCAGAGGAAGATAGCCCATGTTTGGGCTCTTTGCCACCCAAGTAGGAGACCTGGATAGAGTTCCTGGTTCTTTACTTCAGCCTGGCCCAGCCTTGGATATTGCTGGCATCTGGGGAGTAAACTAGTAGATGGAAGACCTCTCTCTCTCCCTCTCTCTTTTATGATCTTTCAAGTAAATAGATCTTCACCACTTCCTCCCCGCCCTCCCCCATCAAAGGGCAGATGCTAACCTCTTCCCTTCATCAGGAATATAAATTTCACACAGGCAGGGACAATGTCTGTGTACTCATATCTCCTAAGACCTATCAGAGAAAGTCCTCAAAAATATAATTGGGTGGATGTATGTATGTCAGGCATCTATATGGTTGTCATATTACAAATTATGATGTTGATTTCAGTTTCAGTTCATTGCCAAGATACCAAACTTGTTAGATATCACTCTGATCAGAGGCAGGAAGTAGCAGAAGGAGCATAGGACAAGGAGTAAGAATTGGATCTTAACCTAATGTTACTGAAGGGGCCTTAGAGGAGTTCATGTTTAACTTCACCAATATAATGTTTCAATTAACTGTATTTTTAAAGTAACTTTCCTACATGGGTTTGAACACTGCCAGCTTATTTCCTATTTGAAGCTAAAGTATGACTCCCTGTAATAAAAACACAGTGGTCTTACTCTGCAGATGCCGCCCAACCTAAACAAGCCTTTTTCACTTCTTTTCCACCTTGAATTTTTATGGCCTTTGGAGTTTTGCACCCCTGATCCCAAAAACTGACTTATATAGGATATGATTTTCAATCCCCTTATCACGTTCATCATCTGCCTTTCCAGTCTATTCTTTAAGGTACTCAGGGGGATCCCTAAAAATTGTTCTGCTCAAAACACTAATTACTTTGTGTTAAATATGAAATGAAATCTGTAGCCTTGTATGATTAAGCACTAGCCTAATTTTACCCTTTTCCTACTTACTGTGCCACACACTGGAAATAATTCTTTCTTTTACCAAAAATCAGCTTAAATGTGGGAAGAAAATTACAAAGGACTAGAAGAAATGCAGGCTAGGTGTGTGGTGCATGGGGTTAAGCCTCTGCTTAGGTTACCCACATCCCATGTCAGAGTGCTGGTTCGAGTCCTGACTTCTTTATTTCCAATCCTTCTTCCTGCTAATATGCCTGGGAAGACAGTGAATAATGGTCAAGTACTTGGGCCCTGCCACCCATGTGGGAAACCTGGATAGAGTTCCAGGCTCTTGGCCATCCTCTACTGCTTTCCCAGGCCATAGCAGAGAGCTGGATCGGAAGTGGAGCAGCCGGGTCTCAAACGGGTGCCCACATGGGATGCCAGTGCTTCAGGCTAGGGTATTAACCCATTGCGCCATAGCACCGGCCCCCATAAATATTTCTTGAATGAAAAAGAAAACTTACGGGATTGTTGTGATTGTCTTCTTCTGTGAAAGGCTGGCACTGTGGTACAGTAGGTTAAGGCTCTGCCTGCGTCATTGGAATCCCACATGGGCACCAGTTCGAGTCCTGGCTGCTCCTTTTCTGATCCAGCTCTCTGCTATTGCCTGGGAAAGTGGTGGAAGATGGCCCTAGTGCTTGAGCCCCTGCACCCATGTGTGAGACCCAGAAGAAGCTCCTGGCTCCTGGCTTTGGATTGGCCCAGGTCCAGCTGTTACGGCCATTTGGGAAGTGAACCAGTGAATGGAAGGCCTTTCTCTCTGTCTCTCCCTCTCTCCTTGTAATTCTGCCTCTCAAATAAATAAATCCTAAAGAAAAGAAAAAATAAATGCTATAATAAGGAGCCCTAGACAGTGGAGCTAGATCTGGTGGGTACAGAATAACAGGGTAAAAGATTTCAAGTCAGAATAAGGAAGAGCTTAAGAATAGTCAAAGCTGTTCTGTGGTGATGAGGTAGTGGGTGCTTCACTTAGGAAAGTATGCAACCATTCATTCCTTAGATTGAAGTCGATGACCTCTTGATACCGCTTTCAGCACCGAAGCACTAAAATTCTACCAAAGTAGAGAAGTTATGGCCTTCACAGCACCCTTTGGATGAAAGAGCAAAGGGCTTCCCACTTTGTTCTAGACCGTTTTCAGATTAATTACCTGTTCAGAACAAGTAAATTGCAAGGCCATTGAATCTCACGTTATACAGTCAGTCTTCCTCAAGCCAAAACCATGCTTGGGGAGGCGGATGGGTACTTGAGTTTTGCCCTAGTAGTTAGCTCACCAGTTAGTGCTTGGCTTCCATACCCGCATCCAGCTGCCAGCTCCATCTTCCTGCCAATGCACACCCTCAGTGGCAGCAGTGATGGCTCACGTGGTTGAGTTCCTGCCACTCATGTGGGAGACCTGGCATGGCCCAGTCACCGCTGTTGTGAGCTTTTGGGGAGTGAACCCAGGTGATAGGAGCTCTCTCTTTCTCTAGTGTGTTCTCTGTCACATGCACTATCACTCTTCTCACACTAACTGTCTCTGCCTCTCAAATTAATGCATTAAAAAAATGTTTTAAACCACACTCAGTGTCCTTCAGGATTCCCTTTCTACTTCTGGATGATGGTTCTTTGAGAAAGCCGCTCCTATGGTTCTTCATAGTTTCCAGTGCTCTGGAGAATGCCGTCCACCATGTCATGTCCGCCGTGTTATTCCCACAGCCTCTTAGATCTCCAGTGTGTCTGTACCTTGCCCTAAGGAGTTTCTAGAAAATTGTCCTTGCCTGTTTTGCTTCTGAAAGTGCTTCACTGTAGACATGCTGCTCGTACCTAGTGAGCTTATAAGAATTTCTCCCATTGATGTGTGAGCATACCACAGACCCCTCTAAATCACATCCACCGTGAGGCAGCAAAGGGGAGGAAACCCAGGTTGGGTTCCCAGTTCCTTCACTTGTTTGTTAATCTGTATGACCGTGGTTGTTACTTCTCTGAGCTTCAGTTTTCTTACTTAAAAATGCTAATTCTTTGACCAGTAGAACATTTTGAAAGAGTAGCTTTCTGTCAATCGCTTCCACCATTTTCTTGATCCCTTGAAATCTAGCTCTGTTCTTCTGTATTGCTGAAGTTGCACTAAGATAATTCCTGATGATAAGTGAGAAGATAAATATTAGTGTCAGGCTGGCGCCGCGGCTCACTAGGCTAATCCTCCGCCTTGCGGCGCCGGCACATGGGGTTCTAGTCCCAGTCAGGGCGCCGGATTCTGTCCTGGTTGCCCCTCTTCCAGGCCAGCTCTCTGCCGTGGCCAGGGAGTGCAGTGGAGGATGGCCCAAGTGCTTGGGCCCTGCACCCCATGGGAGACCAGGAGAAGCACCTGGCTCCTGGCTTCGGATCAGCGCGGTGCGCCGGCCGCAGAGTGCCGGCCGCGGCGGCCATTGGAGGGTGAACCAACGGCAAAAGGAAGACCTTTCTCTCTGTCTCTGTCTCTCACTGTGCACTCTGCCTGTCAAAAAAAAAAAAAAAAAAAAAAAAAAAATTAGTGTCATGCCAAGCTATTATTGCAGTCTGAGCCAAAGGAAAAACCTCGTAATACTAGTCTTTAAGATTCTTATTTGTTTTTGCATTTTTAGTTTTTAAAAATATGATGTTATATTGATTACTGAGTGTTTTAGCACCTACTTGGATTTTGCAGAGACTGTAGTCTCAGCACTGCCTATTGCCTCATCTGTCAGCCTGTTTCTCTGCATGCTGACCACCCCCTATATCGTACAGCTCTCTATTTCTGTGACTTTTGTGATATTACACTGTCCCTCTCTCTACTTGCTCTTCCTGTCCTTTAAATATAGATGGGCTTCTTTCTTTTTTCCTTTTTTAAAAGATTTACTTTATTTATTTAGAAAACAAGAGTTATAGAGAGAGGTAGAGACAGAGAGAGTGAGAGAGGTCTTCCATCTACTGTTTCTCTCCCCAAATGGCTGCAGTGGGTGGAACTGAGCTTATCTGAGGCCAGGAGCTTCTGGGTCTCCCATGTGGGTGCAGGGGCCCAAGGACTTGGGCCATCCCCGGCTGCCTTCCCAGGCCACAGCAAGGAGCTGATCGGAAATGGAGCCCGCACATTCACGTGAGCGCTGCCGAGAGCCAGGTCTTCCAGGTGTCCAGGTGTGAGCCTCAGCGGCTGCAGTCTGAGAGGCACACGGTACTCAGGTCTCCACGTGCAGCCCGTAGTCCGTCCATCCATGCCCCTAAAGCTTAGAGTTGGGGTCCTCACTGTCTGCCCCGAGCTGTCACGTGGCAGTGGCCACTGAGCGAGTGGGCCCACAGTGATAGTGGCTGGGAGCACACTATGGTGGGGGGAAGCAGCAGTGGGCCTGGTGCAGTGGAATGAGGAGCTCCTCAAGGCTAGGAGGGGTGCCAGAGGCCATAGCAGTGATGGGCTTCTTTAAGGTGTGTCATAATCAAGTTTCTTTTGACTATAAAAAAGAACCCTTATCAGATATTAACTAGTTCAAGGCCTAAGTGAAAGTTACCAGAAGAAAACTGGGGCAGAGCATAGGACATAGAGAAATATTGAAGAGTTGGGATTAGGGAGATATAGCCACAAAGTCATCCGGAGCCACAATAACTCTTAGTCCCTCTGTTTCACTTCATCCCATGGTCTCCCTCACCACTGTGCCACGTTAAAAAAAATCTTAGCTTTTCTGGAACAAGTCAGCTCACTGTTCACATTCATATTTCCAGCCTCATCAGATTCTAGCAATCTCTGTATCTTGGGAGTGAATCATTTTAACCATCTTATGCTAGTGTCTTTGAGTATAATCAGCAGTGGCAGTATCTGTCCCTGGTCTCGTTAGCTTGTTTAGCCAACTAAATCTAGTGCCTCATAGGCAGAGCAGTGACTGGTGTCAAAGAAAAGGTTTATGTGAACTGAGGAAAGAAGCCCCCACCCCCCCCCCCATAGTTTCTTTCCAAGCGCGCTGCCCTCTGGCAGTTCTCGTCCATACCTACAGGCTCCCTCCAGGGTTCCAAGTCAGTCTGACTCCAGAATTGCATGTTTTAGTGTTCCTGGCAGTCCTCCTCCCTTGTCTCTGTCTCAGATACCATACTACTAAAACACCTATGTGCCTGCAGCCAGCAAGCCGCTGTATCTACACGGTTCTCTCTGGAGTGCCATTTGACATACTTCTACTTTAAGGCTCTGTTTAGGTGAGACCTCTTAAATCTCCTTCTGCCGCCCCGTCTAGTTCCAGAATAACTGGCTCACTTCTCTATGCCCCACTACATTTTCTAATTTACTGTTGACTCTCTGTATTAAATTATAGGGTTGATATCTGTCTCCTCCAGTACTGTGAAATACATGATGACATAGAGCAGACCTCAAATACTTATTTAGTGAATAAATGTTGGGATGATTTGAAGTAAGAAGTAATAATTATTAAATAGTGAATCAGTGTCTACTTTATACTACCATTTTAAAACAAATACATGTATTTATTTAGTTACAGTACCTGGGCATGTTCTATCTAGTAATGAAATGTCTGTATATATTTTTTTCAGAAAGACTATATTTTTTCCTCAATTTCAATCATCTCTCTCTTTTTTTTTGTAAGCGAGCAAGGAATCCTTTGAAGTTCCCAGTGAGAATGCAAATAGACAAACCACAGATTTTCTCCAACTAGGAAACCTACACTTGCCATGAATTTGAAAACTGTTTCCATTGTAAACAGAAACTTACCACTGCATATCGAGACAGGAGGAGCTAGGGACTGTGTTCTGAATTTTTATTTTCTTGTCTCACTTTCGTTTGGGATGTCAAGTGATGGGGACAGCTTTTTCCCCAGATTGATTTCCTCTGACTTCAGCTAATTCTAATTTATGAGCCCTCTCATCCTTGTTTCCAGGCCTAAGCACTCAATGGTGTCTGTTAACATTTTCTTTGTCTTTCTCCCATCTTTTATTCACTGATTAGTAAGGATAATTCTCAAACATTCAGTTCATGCCAATCCTGTGAATTACCCAGTTCTTTTCATTATCTGATGTCATTTTTTAGAAATGAGGAAATGTATGGTTTGTCATGTTTGGACTGTCACTGGGAACTTTTGAGGATTCCTTGCTCATTCAGACAAAAGAAAAGTTGGTTGAGTATGAGGAACTCCACGTGTGGCCTTGGAAATGGATTCTTACAGTGGTATGTGCAGGGAGAAAGAGTTATTTGTGTGAAAGAAAAAAAATCATATCTGTTTAGATTTTGTTTGCAGATGAAGTCTTGAAGGTCCATGTTTCCAATTTCAATTTTGCCACATCTGAAGCCTTCATTTCAGAGGGAGGCAATCTGTGAAATTGAGTAGAGTCAGTTCTTAGAATGTGCAACTGATCAAGGAGCAATACAGTTGAAAAAGAGCTCCTTTGTTTTACATATCCCATAGCCAGGCAAGTTTCAGATCGTCTTAGTTGTCGGTGTAGTTCTGGTCGAGTGAGCTGCTGAACTCTCCATTTCCTAAATCTGGCCTTCATCACAGTCTGAAAAGCAGGTTTTGATAAAAATCAGTTTCCAAAGTGTAATTTGTGTAACTGGAGCCCTTGGAATGGGTAAAATGCCCTTCTTGGGGTGGGGAAGGTATTTTTGTAACATCAGGATTGACTGGAGATATGAGAGTAAGAGGCCATTTTGTAACAGGTTTTGGCCTGTGTTTAACCAATTAAACCAGAACTGGTCGCTATTGTGAAGGTATGTAGGTATGTAGTGCTCATTTACAGAATAGTAATACCTTCTAGTTATTCTTAACAGAATAACTATAGTTGGTGCTCCACAAAGGCTGGGGCTTTGACGCAGGGAGGCAGGAATTTGATCAAGGTCTCCCACAGGGGTGGCAGAGACCCACTACTACTGCAGATGTTGCTACTCCTGTTGATTCCTTGTTTCTTGGGGGAAAAATTAACAGGAGCACTGAAGCTTAGTCTTGATATACCTTCTTCTCCCCCACCTTCATTAGACATAGTTTGGTATAATAAGAAGGCTGTCTTTGGAAAGCTAGTAAGGTTCAAACAGCTTCATCACTGATTCACTCCGTGACCTTAGGTGAGTTTCTTTATTTTTCTGACCATGGGCAAGTCACTTAAATTATTTTTTCTTTTTTTTTTTTTAACTAAAGATTGATTTATTCATTTGAAAGGCAAAGTGGACACAGAGAGAATGCTCCCATCCGCTGGTTCACTCCCCAAATGCCAACAGTGGCCAATAGTGGCCCTTTGCCAGGGGCTGAAGTCAGGAGCCAAGAACTAAATTCAGGTTTCCTACATGGATAGCAGGGACCCAACTATTTTAGCCATCACCTGCTACCTCCTAGGGTGTACATTAGCAGAAGCTGGAATTGAGAGTGGGTCCTGGACTTGAACCTAGGCACCCTGGTACATGGTGTGGGGATCTTTTTTTTTTTAATATGTGTGTGTGTATGTGTATGTATCTTTTTAAAAAGATTTAGATATGAGCATATTTTTAAAAATTCTTTATTTGATCAAGCTAGAGAAGGAGAGGTCTTCCATCTGCTGGTTCACTCCTTAGATGGCCACAGAGGCTGTGCCAGGCCAGGCTGAAAGCTGGAGCCAGGAGCTTCCTCTGAGTCTCCCATGTGGATGGTAGGGGCCCAAGCACTTGGGCCATCCTCTGCTGCTTTTCCCAGGCCATTAGCAGGGAGCTGAATCAGAAGCAGAGCAGCCAGAACTCAAACCAGCATCCATATGGGATGCCAGTGTCTCAGGCAGCAGCTTTACCTGCTATACCACAATGACAGCCCTCAAGACAGCCAAATGCCTGACCCTGTGTTTATCTTCTTTAAATATATATCATTTTCTCTTAGTTTAAAAAGAAGAGCATCTTTTTAAACTATTGTTGCTTCCTACAAAATGGTATTGAACCAAGATGAGTCAGCTGCCCATGAACATCAGAAGACTAAAAGACTGAAACTATGGAAAGAAAATGTATTATAAAGCAGCCAAGTTAAGGGGGTTAGAAGTAATGCTCAAATCTGACTTCCTAATCAAAGATCTGGGAAAAATTTTTATGGATTAGGTAGATGGAGCTGGTATGCAGAAATGCTTGTTTAGGTAAGTTCTGATTGGAGGGGCTTGGAACAAGGCCAGCATAATGCTAGCTGTGTTTTAAGTAGCTCTCCTAAGAAAGCATCAACTTAAAAAAAGAGGTGGCCTTTGTTCTAGTGGTTAAAATGGCTAAGATGGTACTCGGGCTTGGACACACACCTCTATCGGAAGTCCTGAGTTTGTGTCTCTACTCCATTCCTAATTCAAGCTTCCTGCTAGTGAGCACCTTGGGAAGCAGCAGGTGATAGCCCAAGTGTTTGGGTTCCTGCCACACATGTGGGAGATCTGGGTTGAGTTCCTTACTCCCAGTTATGGCCCAGCCCAGCTTTGGCTGTTGCAGGCATTTGGACAGTGGATCGTTGGTTGGAGGCTTTGTTCTGTCTCTCTACCTCTCAAATTAAAAAAAAAAAAAAAAATTTTTTTTTTAAATAAGGAAACATAATGGATTTTTGTGGTTGGGACATTGGGGAAACTGAATAAAAAGGGACAGTCTAATATTACTGTCTGTTATTTGAATGAATTGTGAACTGTCGCTAATTATTTTATTTCTTTGCTGGTCATCTATTTTTAACTCAGTATGCTTTTAATTTGCTTATTTATTTATTTGAGAAACAGAGACACAGACAGGGAGAGATGGGAAGAGAAAACTTTTACCCACTTGTTCAGTCCCCAAATGCCTGCAACGACCAGGGCTGAGATCAGGAGCCAGCAACCCAATTCAGATCTCCCACGTGGGTGGCAGGAACCCTTTATTTGATCCATCGCACTTCCTTCCAGAGTGTGCATTAGCAGGAAGCTAGAATCAAGAGCTGCTGTCAGGAATTGAACCCAGGCACTCTGATGTAGATACAGGCATCTTAAGTAGTATCTTAAGTGTTAAACCAAATGCCTGCTCTACCAGTATTTTTTTTAAAGATTTATTTATTTATTTATTTTATTTTATTTTATTTTTTTGGACAGGCAGAGTGGACAGTGAGAGAGAGAGAGAGAGACAGAGAGAAAGGTCTTCCTTTGCCATTGGTTCACCCTCCAATGGCCACCGCGGCCGGCGCGCTGTGGCCGGCGCACCGCGCTGATCCGATGGCAGGAGCCAGGAACCAGGTGCTTTTCTTGGTCTCCCATGCGGGTGCAGGGCCCAAGCACTTGGGCCATCCTCCACTGCACTCCCTGGCCACAGCAGAGAGCTGGCCTGGAAGAGGGGCAACCGGGACAGAATCCGGCGCCCCAACCGGGACTAGAACCCAGTGTGCCGGCGCCGCTAGGCGGAGGATTAGCCTAGTGAGCCACGGCGCCGGCCAGATTTATTTATTTATTTGAAAGAGTTACAGAGAGGGAGAGACATACACCAGTGTGTTTGCTATCCTAACCAGTTCACTGAAATTATTCTCAGTGTAATCTTTTGCTTTTTATTACTCCTCATACTTTTTGATGTCTTTGTAAAAGTCTTTTATACCCTGTCTTTTTTATAATCATGGACTTCCATTCCGCCTTTTTCTTCTCAGATCATGTTATCTCATTTGGACCTCCCAATGTCTCATCTTCCCATCTCTGTGTGTTGGTTTTATCCTGGTACCACCTCTCTACACATCACCTTTCCCCTTGGAGTTCTGATCTGTTGCCATAGCTTCAGCTCTGCTGTGTGCTGATGACTCCCAAATCATTCTAGCCCTGATCATTGTTCCCTGAATAGTTGCCTCTAGAATATTTCTGTTTGACTCACCCATTGTCCTCATTTAAACCAAAGCTGTTGATTTTTGCCCCTTACTCAGCTTTTGCTTTCTACTTTTCTGTTAGTGATAATAAATTTTTCAGTCATCGTGGTTTAGAATTCATCTTTGACACTGTCTTATTTGTTTGTTCATTCATTCATGCGTTCATTCATTTGAAAGGTGGAGAAAGAGAAAGAGAGAAACAAAGTTATCTGTTGTTGCTGGTTCACTCCCCAAATGCCCACAGCCACCAGGGCTGGGCCACAGAAACCAGGAGCCCAGAACTCAGTCTGGGTCTCTGACATGGGTGGCAAGGACCAAAGTACTTGAGTCAGGACTCAGAACAAGGCATTCCAATACCAGATGTGGGTGTCCCAGATGTGGGTGTCCCAAGTGGCATCTTTTTTTTTTTTTTAGGATTTATTTTATTTGAAACTCAGAGTTACAAAGAGAGAGGGAGAAAGATCTTCCATACACTGGTTCACTCCCCAAATGGCTGCAATGGCCTGGGCTGGGCTAGACCAAAGCCAGAAACCAGGAACCAAGAGCTTCTTCCGGGTTTCTCATGTGAATGTCGGGGGGCCAAGGACTTGGGCCATCCTGTGCTGCTTTTCCAGGCACATTAGCAGGGAGCTGGATTGGAAGCAGAGCAGCTGGGACTCGAATTAGTACCCATATGGGATACTGGCATCCAGGCAGCGGCTTTACCCACTGTCCACGATGCCGGCCCCACAATCGGCATCTTAACTGAAGTGCCAAATACCCACCTCCCCTATCTTTGAAACTTTCCTAACCTATCTTTCCCATCTGCCCTGTGCAGTCTAGTCAATAAGCCTTTTCTGGGCCCCCTGAGATTTCTCTTCACTTTTATTCAGTGATCCTTCAGCTGTTACCTAGATGCCCAGGGCATCTCTTTCTTATACCACTGTAATATTCCTAAAACTGGGCCCAGCAAAAACAAAGCAAGGAACTTAGAACTCAGCCCAGTTTTCCGTGTCGGTGGCAGCCACCCGAGTACTTGCGCCTTTTTTTTTTTTTAAAGATTTTATTTATTTGAAAGAGTTACAGAGAGAGAGGGAAGCAGAGAGAGAGAGAGAGATCTTCCATCTCCTCCTGATTCACTTCCTCAAGTGGCTGCAACAGCCAAGGCTGAGCCAGGTTGAAACCAGAAGCTTTCTCTGGATCTCCCACACGGGTAGCAGAGGCCCAAGTGCTTGGGCCACCTTCTGCTGCTTTCCTAGGCCATCAACAGGAGCTGGATCGAAGTGGCATAGCCGGGACACAAACCAGTGCCCATATGGGCAGCGGCTTTACCCACTATGCCACAGTGCCAGCCCCAGTACTTGAGCATTTACCTACTGCCTCCCAGGATGTAGATTAGCAGGAAGTTGAAATCAGAAGCAGAACCAGGACTCAAACCCAGGCATTCGATTGTGGTATCTTAACTGCTCCACCACCAAATGTCTGATTTTTTTTTTTTTTTTTGGTCTTTATGATAATAGCCATTCTAACTAGGGTAACATGGCACCTCTGTGGTTTTGATCTGCATTTTCCTGATGATTAGTGATGTTGAGCGTTTTTTTTTTAATATTTATTTATTAATTTGAGAGTTACACAGAGAGAGAAGGAGAAGCAGATTGGGGGCCGGTGCCGTGGCTCACTTGGTTAATCCTCCGCCTGCAGCACCGGCATCCCATATGGGTGCTGGGTTCTAGTCCCAGTTGCTCATCTTCCAGTCCAGCTCTCTGCTGTGGCCTGGGAGGGCAGTGGAGGATGGCCCAAGTGCTTGGGCCCCTGTACCCACATGGGAGACCAGGAAGAAGCACCTGGCTCTTGGCTTTCTATCGGCGCAGTGCCAGCCATGGTGGCCATTTGGGGAGTGAACCAACGGAAGGAAGATCTTTCTGTCTCTCTCTCTCTCTCACTGTCTAAAACTCTACTTGTCAAATTAAAAAAAAAAAAAAAAAAGGCAGAGAGAGAAAGAGAGAAGAGAGGTCTTTCATCTGATGGTTCACTCCCCAAGGCCATACTTGGGTCCCTGCCACTCAGGTGGCAATGGTCGGAGCTGAGCTGATCCAAAGCCAGGAGCCAGGAGCTTCTTCTGGATCTCCTAAGTGGGTGCAGGGACCCAAGGATTTGGGCTGTCTTCTACTGCTTTCCCAGGCCATAGCAGATAGCTAGATCGGAAGAGGAGCAGCCAGGAGTAGAACCAGTTCCCATTTGGGATGCCAGCGCTTCAGGCCAGGGCTTTAATCCACTGTGCCACAGCGCCAGCCCCTCCCAACTGCTTCTTGGGTTTGAGGGTGAGGGTCCACTCATCTGCTTCCCTGAAGCCTCTGTGGGCTAATCACTCAGGGCAGGCAGCCTGGCTGTGTTCCCTGTAAGCCTTTTCCTATTTTTTAAAGCATTATTTACTGTTTTGTTTAAAATGGAGATTAAAAAATTTTTTTTAAAGATTTATTTATTTATGAGGCAGTTACATACAGAGTTGTAGACAGAAAGAAGGAAAGACAGAGAAAGTTGTTCCATCTGCTGGTTCACTCCCCAAATGGCTGCAGTGGCCAGAGCTGGGCCGATCTGAAGCCAGGAGCCAGGAGTTTCCTCCGAGTTTCCCACATGGGTGCAGCGGCCCAAGCACCTGGGCCATCTTCCACTGCTTTCCTAGACCATCTGCAGGAGCTCAATTAGAAGTGGAGCAGCCAGGACATGAACTGGTGCCCGTATGGAACGCCAGTACTGCAGGCAGAGGCTTAGCCTACTATACCACAGTGCAACCCCCCTACTTGAATTTTTTTAAAGTTTTTATTTTTGCTTGAAAGGCATAGAGGCAAACACAGATCTTGCATCCTTGGTTTCACTCCCCAAATGCCCATGACAGCCAGAGCTGAGCTAGGCTGAAGCCAAGAGCCTAGAACTCCATCAACTCCATCCAGGTCTTCCACCTGAGTGGCAGGGACCCAGGTGTTTGGGTATGCCTTAGCAAGCATTTAGACTTGGAAGTGGAACTGGGATTCAAATCTAGGCATTCATGTAAGGCAGGAATGGGGAATCTTTTTTCTGCCAAGGGCCATTTGGATATTTATAACATCATTTATGGTCCATACAAAATTATCAACTTAAAAATTAGCCTGCTATAGATTTATTGAACTTCAAGTCTCTACTGTGATTTCCTTGGCAAGGCCAGACCAAATGATTTCTCTGGCCTTGAATGGTCCATGGGCTGGACATTGCCCACCCTGCAATAGGGCATATGGGCATCCCAAGGAGCATCTTAACAGCTGTCACAAGATGAATTTACACACACACACATATACATACACATACACACACACACACACAGTACCTACCAGGATGTTTTATAAAGTTAAAAATATTTACCATATTTTTATATTATAGAAAAAAGTATCTAATAACAATAGCAGGGTGTATACATTTGGTATAGTCATTAAGATGTCTCTTGGGTTGCCCACGTCCCATATTAAAGGCCCTGGGTTCAAGTGCTAGCTGCACTTCAGTTCTACTTCCAGCTAAAAACATTGTGGGAGGCAGCAGATGATGGCTCAAGTTCTTGAGTCCCTGCCACTCACATGGGAAACCTGGATGGAGTTCCAGACTCCTATCTCTGGCCTGGCCCAGTCCATGCTGTTGTAGGCATTTGGGGAGTTAATTAGCAAAGGCAATCTCTCTGTCTCTTTCTCTCTCTCTCTCTCTCTCTCTCTCTCTCTTTCTCTCTTTCTCTTTCTCTTTCTATATTTCAAATAAATAATTTCTAAAAAAATTTTAAAGATAGGAGTGATATAGATGAAACCTTGCCTTTGCTGGGACTCAGAGAATGGAGACCTATTAAAGTGGTCTCATCATATTAAAAAAATCACTAACATTTATTTGTGTATACACTTTGAGTAGGCATGGCTTCCATCTGCTGGTTCACTCCCCAAATGGTCACAGTCCAGAGCTGGGCCAGCAGAAGCCAGGAGTTTTTTCTGGGTCTCCTACTCAGGAGGTCTCTCCACACAGGGGCCCAAGGACTTGGGCCATCTTCTATGTTTTCCCAGGCCATAGTGGAGAGCTGGATTGGAGGTGGAGCAGCCAGGACTCAAATCAGCACTCTTATGGGATGCCAGCACTGCAGGCAGCGACTTTACCTTCTAAGCCACAGTGACGGCCCCATCAAATAAGTAAATCTTTAAAACAAAGAAACCTTCACAAAGAAACAGCTAGTAAGTGGCAAAGCCTAGATTTGAACCCAAGAATTCCAATTCTAGAGCCAAGTTCTTTATCTCTGTGTTCTTACTGCCTGTTCTCTAGAGATTTGTACAGCCAACAGTTGTCACTTTCCTTTCTGCAAGGGTACTTCAGTTTGTGGAAAAATTGAAGTAAAAGGTAAGTTTATATTGGTAAAAACAAATTTTGAAATATAAACATAGGTGATTCATAAGTTCTTAAAGGACCCTTGTGTATGGATTTCAAATTTTTTTGGACCAAGAAAAACTTTTTAATTTCATTTTCCACAAATTTTTTGGAAGTACCCTGTATCTTCACATTGCATATGGGCCCAGAGATCAACTCTGCCTCCCTGCCCAAGACTGTTCCTTTGATTGCCTTGTCTGTTTACCTAATCTCAATCTTTTCAATTAAATATGAATGTTTGAGAGCTTAAAATTTCTCTAAAATTGTATTGGTTTCCATCCTGCTCCTTCTCTTACTCTTGGGGAAAATAAGAGAAGATTTTTAATAGTTTTTACTTTAGTCTGAGTTTGTTTGCTTTTATTTATCAGGTTTTTTTTTTTTAAATATCTTTATTTGAAAGTCAGAATTACATAGAAAGAAGGAGAGACAAAATGGGGGTGAGGATGAGAGAGAGAGAATTCTTCTATCCACTGGTTCGTTCCCCAAGTGGCCACAATAGCCAGGGCTGAGCCAGAGTGAAGCTAGGAGCTTTACCCAAGTCTCCCACATGGGTGGCAGGGGCCCAAGCACTTGGCCATCTTACGCTGCTTTTTCTAGGCCATTAACAGGAAGCCCTATCAGAAGTGGAGCATCCAGGACTTGAACTGGTGCCAATATGGGATGCCAGTGTCACAAGCAGTGACTTTACCCACTATGCCACAATGCCAGCCCCTATTCATCAATTTTCAGAATAATGAATTTGTGTCCCAGCACACAAATTACCTCCAATGGTAACTTAACAGATTTTTCTTTTTTGTATTATTATTAACTTACTGAATTTTATATTTGAAGTTGTTTTAATCCATTATTATCAAATATTATCAGTATTTTTTTTATGATGTATAGACTGCTCCATCTTAGGCTATTGTTGCCTTCCCATATCCTTTTGCTTTGACCCCATTATTAGTTTGGAAAGCAGAACAAGGCTCATCTTGTATATTCTGCCTCATACCTGGAGTTAGCCTTTTCTATAAGGAATCCTGGCTTCTGCTCATGGAAACTGGGATTTAAAGATTGAAAAATGAACCTTCCAGTATTCCTGATCAAGATAAACATTTAGTTTCTCTGATAGATTGGTAAGAATCTTCTGTCTATGCAGACTGGTTTTTTTACCTGTTGATATTATAGACTGCAAATGACCTCATTTGAAGTTTCACAGACCTGTCATTTTTTAAACCCTCAGTATTTCATTTGTTTTTAAGATTTACACATTTATTTGCTAATCAGAATTAGAGATTGGGAGAGACACATTGAGAGAGATCTATCCACTAATTCACTCCCTTGATGGACACAATGGTTGGGGCTGTCGCTCCCCCTCTTCGTGGAGGAACGACACCAAACCCTGCCTAGGCTTCATATCCGAGTCACGGCACCATTATGTCGCTCCCCCTCTTCATGGAGGAACGACACAGGACCCTGCGCTGTTCTTTCGTCTGCTCGGCCCTCCCCGGGTTTGCTGCTGGTTCTTCCCGGGTTGGCTACTGTCCCTTCCACCTCCGTGGAAGGGCGGTTCCCCCTGGCCACTTTCCCCACTTCCGCAGGGGAGCGGCACACCGCCGGCCGGCTCTCTCGGGGGCTGCACAGGTGTTCCCCTTAGATGTTCCCCTTAGATGTTCCTGGTGCATGCCGTCTCTCTCCTCCTTTATAGTCCTCCTCTGCCAATCCCAACTCGGCTGCCCACACGCCGAGTACGCTGCTCTCCTCCAATCAGGAGCAAGTCCTACAGTTTATTGGCTGAACTGGAGGCAGCTGTGTAGAAGCTGTTTTCTTCTCTCCCAGCGCCATATTGTGGGAGAGCAGATGCATAGAATAAGTCTTAATTCCAGTAACTTAGTCTAGTCCGAGTTGCTCCCAGTTGCTCCCCACAGATCCCCCTTTCTTTTTATTTTTTGGCGTTGATATGCGCCTGTCTTCGGTGTCCCGCGGCACACACTCTGCTCTGCTTGCTAGAGTTGCCACAGGTTCTTACAAGTCCTATCAATCAGGCAAACCGAATCCGGGTCCTCTCTTTGCCATGTTGTGAGGAGGTTTCTAGGCGCTGATGCGTGCCTGTGTTCGGTGCCCTGCAGCGCATGCTCTACTCTGCCTGCAGGTGCTTACAAGCCCTATCAGGCAAACCGAATCCAAGCCTTCTCATTGCCATATTGTGGGGAGGCCTATTGGTGTTGATTTGTGCCTATCTTCGGTGACCTGCGGCTCATACTCTGGTTGAGCCGCCTGCTGGTGCTTACCGCCTTACTAATCAGGCAGACCGAATCCAAGCCTTCTCATTGCCATATTGTGGGGAGGCCTATTGGTGTTGATTCGTGCCTATCTTCGGTGACCTGCGGCTCATACTCTGGTCAAGCCGCCTGTTGGTGCTTACCGCCTTACTAATCAGGCAGACCGAATCCAAGCCTTCTCCTTGCAGTATTGTGGGGAGGCCTTTCTCTATTTCCCTATCTCCGGGCATTCCTATCTCTCCCATTTTACTTCTATCTACCAGCATTCCTATTTCTCTCATTTTACTTCTAAACTTCTGTTTCTCTTATCCCTGCGGCTTCCCGGCACCCGCCCTGAGGCTGCTTCTCGGCACCCGCCCCGCGGCGGCTTCCCGGCTCTGAGCCGCTTCAGCCTGCGCCTCTCTCATCTGCGCGGCTTCCCGGCTCTGCGCGGCTCGGCTTTGCGCGCACACTCCGCGGTCTCGCACTAGCCCAGCGTTCCCTATCTACTTGTGCCCCGCACGCTCTCTCTGCACGCGGCAGCCTCCGCGAGTCACACAGCCCCAGCTCACGTTTCCGCCACTAGCATTCAATCCAAGTTCCCCGGGCTAACCTGGCGAATTCAACCCAGCTCACGTTTCCGCCCCACGATTTGGCTTCCCGTCCTTTGCTCCCCGGGCTAATCAGACGGATCCCAACCTGACTTACGTTTCCGCTTCTGGTTTTAACTTTTCGCCCCTTATTCCCGGGCTAACTCGACGAATCCCAAAGTGGCTTTCGTCTTCGCCTCGGCCTGCCCCCCGCGGCTTCAATTTCCCTAACATTTTTTTCTGCCCGGTATGTTTCCCTAAGTTTTCTTCCAACAATATTCCTCCCTCATTTCTCCTGGCTTCTCCCCACAGTCCGTATCCGAGTCTGTTTGTTCTAGCTTTCACTTTCGCTTTCGACCTTAGAGATTTCTCCCAGCTTCCCCCCGTAGTCCGTATCTGAGTCTATGCCTAGGCTTTCAATAGCTTCTTCCGGCACCTTTTTCGTCCGGCTTTTCCCTAGGCTGTTTGCTAGTCTCTCTCTCCGATATTTTCCCATTTCTTCCCGTTTCTTCCCTCCTAAGTTTCCTATCCGAGTCATGGCACCATTATGTCGCTCCCCCTCTTCGTGGAGGAACGACACCAAACCCTGCCTAGGCTTCATATCCGAGTCACGGCACCATTATGTCGCTCCCCCTCTTCATGGAGGAACGACACAGGACCCTGCGCTGTTCTTTCGTCTGCTCGGCCCTCCCCGGGTTTGCTGCTGGTTCTTCCCGGGTTGGCTACTGTCCCTTCCACCTCCGTGGAAGGGCGGTTCCCCCTGGCCACTTTCCCCACTTCCGCAGGGGAGCGGCACACCGCCGGCCGGCTCTCTTGGGGGCTGCACAGGTGTTCCCCTTAGATGTTCCCCTTAGATGTTCCTGGTGCATGCCGTCTCTCTCCTCCTTTATAGTCCTCCTCTGCCAATCCCAACTCGGCTGCCCACACGCCGAGTACGCTGCTCTCCTCCAATCAGGAGCAAGTCCTACAGTTTATTGGCTGAACTGGAGGCAGCTGTGTAGAAGCTGTTTTCTTCTCTCCCAGCGCCATATTGTGGGAGAGCAGATGCATAGAATAAGTCTTAATTCCAGTAACTTAGTCTAGTCCGAGTTGCTCCCAGTTGCTCCCCACAGGGGCCAGGCTGAACCTAGGAGCCAGGAGCTTCTTCCAGGTCTCCCATGTGAATGGCAGGGCCCATAAGCAGGGAGCTGGGTTGGGAATGGAGCAGCCAGAACATGAATGGGGACCCGTATGGGATGTCATCATCACGGTTGGTGGCTTTACTTGCTGTGCCACAAGACTGGCCCCTAAACCCTCGGCTTTACATCATTTATGGTTACTGTGAACCTTTGTCTTTGAATTTTTTTTAAGATTTATTTATTTATTTGAAAGTCAGAGTTACACAGAGAGTGAAGGAGAGGCAGAGAGAGGTCTTCCATCCAGTGGTTCACTCCCCAAGCCACAACAGCCAGAGCTGCATCAATCCAAAGCCAGGAGCTTGTTCTGTCAGGTGCAGGGACCCAAGGACTTGGGCCATCTTCTGCTTTCCCAGGCCATAGCAGAGAGCTGGATTGGAAGTGGAGCAGCCTGGACTCAAACCGGCACCCATATGGGATGCCAGCACTGCAGGCAGTGGATTTATCCTCTATGCCACAGTACTGGTGCGATTGTCTTTGACTTTGATGTGTTTATTTTGACAAATTTTCCCCATTACATTTTAGGTAGAGTAATACAAATTAATAACACTGAGTTAAGAGTACTGACTGAATCAATAGATTAATAACCCTGAATTGAGAATGGTGAATGGGTGTCAAAATGTTTTTGAGGTACACTCACCAGACATGGAATACTGAAGAGCTGACATTTTAGTGAAGCATATGATACAATCTTTTGTGATAACTTTATTAGTAAGAGAAATACAGGCCAGAGTAGAGTACCTGGCATCATTAAGAGTCAAAACTAGTTAACCAGCTATTTCTAGAATGCTAATGGTTAAGTCAGAATGAAGAAAGGGCTTCAGTGGCTGATGTGAAGGCCACATCCTGTATAAAAGTGTTTTAAGAATATCCATGAAAATAACATCATATTAACCATACATGTGGAAAAGAAGGAAGTAGAAGAAATAACTAATACACTAGGGACAGCACCCAGATCCCCAGAAATTTCAATAGAGCAAAGTGACATGCGGAATTTATTATATAAAGATTCAGTTGATCAAGGACAAATGTAAAGACCAGCTGTTAGGTTCAACATTTAAAATGGAATAAGAAAGACATGAATTAATAGTATGTATGATAGGGGCTGGCCCTGTGGCATAGTGGGTAAGGCTACCACCTGCAGTGCCGGCATCCCATATGGGCGCTGGTTCGAGTCCCGGCTGCTCCACTTCCGATCCAGCTCTCTGCTGTGTCCTGGGAAAGCAGTAGAGGTTGGCCCAAGTCCTTGGGTCCCTGCATGCTCATGTAGAAGACCTCGAGGAAACTCCTGTCTCCTGGCTTTGGATCAGCACAGCTCCAGCCATTGTAGCCAACTGGGGAGTGAACCAGTGGATGGAAGACCTCTCTCTCTCTGTATCTCCTTCTCTCTCTGTGTAACTCTTTCAAATAAATAAATAAATCTTTAAAAAATAATAGCATTATGATAAGTACTTCAGAGTTTACATGTTTCTGATTCCAATGTGAATTAGGTAGGAGAAGGGGCTGCAAATACAGCAGTCGTAGTATTGGAAGGTCTTGGATTTTTTTTTCTTTCTTTCTAAAGGTCAGAGATAGAGATTTTTCATCTGCTGGTTCATTCCAGCTCCCTGCCAATGTATCTGAGAGCAGCGGAGGATGGCCCAAGTCCTCGGGTCCTGCACCCACGTTGGAGACCTAGAAGAAGCTCCTGGCTCCTGGCTTCAGATTAGCTCAGCTCATTCACTCTGCAAATAGCAGCAATGGCCAGAGCTACAATGGCTCTTGTCTCATCTGGACCCCTGCTTCTTGGACCCCGCTTCTTTATTAACATCTTAGCCCCCATTTTATTATTTACAACACAGTAATAATAATTTTATCCACCTATGAGGTGTTTTTTCAAGGTTTTTTTTTTTATTTATTTGAAAGAGTTACAGAGCAAGGGAGAGACAGAAAGATCGTCCATCTGCTGATTCACTTCCCAACTGGCCTCAACAGCCAGGGCTGGACCATGCTGATGCCACGAGCCGGGAGCCTCACCCAGGTCTCCCACTGGGATTGCGGGGACCCAAGCACTTGGGCCACTTTCCTCTGCTTTCCCAGTGTATTATCGGGGAGCTAGAGCAGAAGCGGCGCAGTGGGGTCTCACACTGATCTCACGTGATGCTCACTGTAATTCCCTGTGCTGCAGTGTTGTCCCCACAGCTGTGAGGTTCTGAAAACTACACGAACCCATAAAGTACAGCCTGCCTGGTAGTCATAGGTGAAATTTTATCAGTGAAGAAATGAAAATGTGGTACTTGGGGATATTGATAAATGACTTTTTTACAGCCACTGTAGTAAAACTTTAATTTATATGATATCTAATAGAACATTGGAGGTTTTAATTTAAAATAGAACATTTATATGCTTCTATAGTAGTCTAGTAGTCATGACTTCCAGACTTTTTCATACTCTTTCCAGTAGCTCAAGCCTAGTACTCTAGGAAATCCCCTCCCACACAGAGTGAGTAGTGTTTGTATGTCATTTTTGCCTGTTTGGTTTCAGGGCCTTATCTGATTTAGTTTTTAATTTGTTGCTATAACTTTGTTCTAATGTTTAACTTGAGCTTCCTATGTTTTCAAAAGGAAAATAAAAGGCATACTTAACCAGGGCAATTTCAATAGAATATCCTTCCTTTTTCTCCCTTTCCAGCCCAAGTAGGGTTTCATCTAAGTTAAATAAAGAAAGAAAAAAAAAAGGACAATAATACAAGAATGTGGTAATGTGAATTTGTCACAGTTTGTCCAATTTGCTATTTGCTCTGTTAGGAAGTGCATCTAAGCTTTAGAAAGTCTGTAACTAGAACTGTAGAGTCCTCAAGAACCTAACCAGTTCCTTTTCCGTGTGTGTCATTCTCTCTTCCCCTGCTTGTTAGTCTCATATGTCTGCTTTTCTCTGTATTCCTGTATTTACTGTGTAACTTTGGCCAAGTGTTAATATGTCTGTTTCCCCGCCTGGAAAAAAAAAAAAGGGTTATCCGTTTCTTGTGCTAGTGTAACAGATTACCACTAACTCAGTGCCTTAACAAACAGAAGTTGCTCTGGAAGCCGGAAGTCAGAGTCAGTGTCAGTGGTCTGAAGTGCAGGTGTTGGCAGTCGCTCTCTGCAGAAGCTCTGTCCTCGCCTCTGCCAGCTTCTGATAGCTGCTAGCATTACCTTCTTGTGGCCAGTTCCTGCCTCTATCTTCACATTACATTCTTCTCTGCATATATCTGTGTCTTCTATGTTTATCAAATCTCCCTCTGCCTCTTTTTTTTTTTTTATTTAAGATGTATGTATTTATTTACTTGAAAGGCGGAGTTAGAGAGAAAGGGAGAGACACAGAGAGAGGGGTCTTCTATCTGCTGGTTCACTCCCCAGATGGCTGGCTGGAGTTAGGCAAATCTGAAGCCAGGAGCCAGGACCTTCTTCCTGGTCTCCCATGTGGGTGCAGGGGTCCAAACATTTGGGCCATCTTTCTTTGCTTTCCCAGGTCATTAGCAGGCAGCTGGATCAGAAGTGAAGCAGCTGGGACTTGAACTGATGCTGATATAGGATGCTTGCATCACAAGCTGCAGCTTTACTTGCTATACCACAACAGGGACCCCTGCTTCTGTTTTGTAAAGACACTTGTGATTGCATTTAGGGCCCATTAATACAATACAGAATAATCTCCCCAATTTAAGATTCTTAATTTAGTCACATATGCATTTCCTTTATAATGTAGTGTTTATAGGTTCCAGGGATTAGGACCTGGGTATTCAGTTTACTGCCAATGGCAATCTAAAGCCTTATATCAGAAGTTGACATACGGGGCCAGTGTTCTGACCAGCAGGTTGAGCCTGTGCTTATCGCTTCAGCATCTGTACCAGAGTACCACTTGGAGTCCTGGTGACTCTGCTTCACATCCAAGCTTCCTGCTAATGTGCCCGAGAAGGCAAAAGAAGGTGGCCAAAGTGCTAGGGTCCCTGTCATCCATGTGGGAGCCCAGGATGGGATTCCTGACTCTTGGGTTTGGCCTTGCCCAGCCCAAGTGGGCCATTTGGGGAGTAAACCAGTAGGTGGAAAATCTTTGTCTCTCTCGTCCTCTCACCCTCCCTCTGCCTTTCAAATAAATAAATAAATTTTTAAAGGAGTTGGCATCTAATAAGGGCCTTCTTTCTTCTCTGCATCCCTGCTGTACACCATCATGCCCCTTCTTTAACATTGCCTTCAAATAGTTTTTAAAGATTTTATTTAGTTATTTGAAAGTCAGAGTTACAGAGAGAGAGAGAGAGGAGAGGTGGGGGGGGGGGTCTTCAATCTGCTGGTTCACTCCCCAATTGGCTGCAATGGCTGGAGCTGTGCCTATCCAAAGCTAGGAGCCAGGAGCTTCTTCTGGGTCTCCCATGGGGGTACAGGGGCCCAAGCACTTGGACCATCTTCTGCTGCTTTCCCAGGCCATAGCAGAGAGCTGGATCAGAAGTGGAGCAGCCAGGACTCAAACTGGCATCCATATGGGGTACTGGCACTGCAGGTGGTGGCTTTACCCACTACGTACCAGCACTGGCCCCTAAATATTTTCTTTTCACATTAAAGTGTGGACCTATTAAAAATAAAATATATATAATATAATAATAGCTAATATTAAATATCTGTTGTAGTCTGAGCACTGTGATGAATACTTTATCTCTGAGATATAGGGACCATCATAGTCCCAATGTGACAGCTGAGCGATATTAGACTCAGAGATGAAGTAACTTAGTTTGCCCAGGTTCACCCAGCTGGTGTCAGAGCTGAAGTTCAAATTAGAATCTTTCTAATGCTAAAGATTCTCTAAATCGTGGTATACAGATGTTCTTCATCACTGTGCTTTGCCTCTTACTCAGGAATGAGGCTCAAATCTTCGATTTCCTCCTGACCTGTGTCAAATCTTCCCAGGAGGTTTCTTGCACCTCCAGACAGATCCTCACTTCCCAGTTCACCCAGAACACTTTTTGTTACAAGCCTAGCCTCTGTCAGTTGCTTGGCCCTAAGTAAATGCAGTGTGAAGGAAGAAGGGGAGAATTGTGTTGTAGCCGAATTTCCTCCTAGACTAATTTGTTGTGATTCAGTGAACTTCTGGACCCTGGGGATCATGCTGATTTGTTTATATACTAACACAAGGCTTGGACATAGAATAAATATTCTGCTAGAATGAAAGCTTCACTAGGGATTTTTTTTTTTTAAGATTTATTTTTATTTTTTTTAAAAGAGTTACAGAGAGGGACCAGCACTGTGGCGCAGCAGGTTAACGCCCTGGCCTGAAGCTCTGGCATCCCACATAGGTGCCAGTTCTAGTCCCGGCTGCATCTCTTCTGATCCAGCTCTCTTGCTATGGCCTGGGATATGCTATGCTGGCTTTGGATTGGCGCAGCTCCGGCCGTTGCGGCCATCTGGGGAGTGAACCAGCGGATGGAAGACCTCTCTCTGTCTCTATCTCTCTTTGTAACTCTTTCAAATAAATAAAATAAATCTTGAAAAAAAGAAAAGAGAGAAAGAGGCAGAGAGAGAGAGGTTTTCCATCTGCTGGTTTACTCCCCATATGGGAGTGAACAACAACCAGGGCTGGGCCCATCTGAAACCAGGAGCCAGGAGCTTCTTCCGGGTCTCCCACATGTGTGCAGGGGCCCAAGCACTTGGGCCATCTTCTACTGCTTTTCCAGGCACATTAACAGCTTGATCAGAAGTGGACCAGCCAGGACTTGAACCGGCACGGATATGGGATGCTGGTGCTGTAGGCTGGGGCTTTAACCCTCTGCACTGACCCCTCACCAGGGACTTTTATATACTGCCGTATCATGGACTGGAATAGTTATTTTGGTAATATCTGTTAAATGACTGACTGGCTGGTTTACTGGGTGTGTAGTTAATATTTCTTCACTTGTTAAAAATTACAGGTATCATTTATTGAATATATAAAGTGTGCTAGGCACTTACAAATATTGTCATTAGCCCTTAACATTTCCCTGCAGGGTAAAATTAATGGAGTGTGGATGAGAAAGGTAAGGCAGAGGGAAGAGTCAAAGATATTCCTAGGTTTCGGATTTGGCTACTGGTCCCACTGATGATGAAACCCAGGGAGAGGCGTTTGTGTGTGTGTTTATAAAAATGCTGTGTTTATAGTAACTATAGGGGTCTATTCTTTTTTTTTTTCTTTTTAAGGGAAAGGGTTTATTGGTGGGGGAAACCCAACAGAGTAGAGGGAAGGGGCGAAGAAGGAAAAACAGAAAGAAGAGAGCATAAGAGAGAGAGAGACAGACAGACAGACGTGTTCAGGAATGGGTCCTGTTAAACCTTTGCTGAGGCAGGCAGGGACGTAGGAGCAGCAAATCCCATTAGGATGGAGGTGGGGCTGACACCGGTGGTTGAACTATGTGGTCACCTGGCTTTCAGCAATGGCGGCAGGGGCTAGAGCCTAGGATGGTGTCGGGGGCATAGATCACACCATAGACTGCACCATTTTACTAACATTCCCCCCTTTTGTTTTTTATAAAGCAAGAGTTGTATGGGATTACATTAGCCCCAGAAGTCCAGGGAGGGGTAGAGGAACGATGATCTGTCTTTAGAACTACTTCCTGCTGACATGAGGCGACGAGGTACTCTCTGCTGGCATGGGGCGATGTCTCATGCTGCTGTCTCCCAGGTGGGGAGCCGAGTATATCCTTCTAGCAGCATTTGGTTAACTGCCTGGTTGGTAAAGGCTTTGGTTTGCTCCAGTATCACTTCCTATAAACACTTAAACAGACATGGTAGTATAAAAGACAGGGTGGGAATAGCAGCCAATGATCCTAAGAGTGGCATTAACCAAGTAATGAGAGAAAAGGAAATGTGGGAGGATCTCTGGGCTCTTGTACAAGAAGACTGTTTGATGGATGTGGCTGGAAGCTGATCCCAACCAAGACTGGGAGAAAGGCCACTCATCTTTTGCGGGTAGAGGGGTTTGTCTGTAGAGAAAATTCTGAACAATCATACAACATTAAACAGGGGAGCAGACGATCAATACACACAGGTCAGGAGTAGAGCCTTGAAATTAGAGTAGAGACTGTGTTTACAAAGGTATGAGGCCCCAAGTGGACTAGACAGGACAGAGTCATTATTGGAGGACCTAAGAAAGGTGCTGTCTAAGCCATGAAAAGTTTTCTGACTGAGATGCCAATGGATACCTACAGAAGGGCCTGATAATAATCTGGTGGGCTTTAAGGCCTTGCCAGTAATGAGGCCCAGACCTATCTATCTCTTTACTTGGGTACATCCTAAGGGAGATGTGAACCTCCTTGGGGAAGGTGCCCTGTTGACTTCCATTACCTAGCTGGCCTGGGAGGAGAGGTGGCCAGGTAAAAGCAGGTGGAGGAGTTTAATCCTCAGACAAAGATTCCAAAGATGCTTCCTGTGTGCCAGTTAGCCTGGAGACAGAAGTGTTCTTGATCTACCCAGAGCAGGGTTGCCTGTTTTAGAAATTACAGGTATGAAGCCATTGTTTCCACTACGTCTAACTTGAACACATTCAGTTTCTGTTTCAGATGATCGGGCTGAACAACGAACCTGTCTCATTTGTGGGGACCGCGCTACAGGATTGCACTATGGAATCATCTCCTGTGAAGGCTGCAAAGGGTTTTTTAAGCGGAGCATTTGCAACAAACGGGTGTATCGATGCAGTCGTGACAAGAACTGTGTCATGTCTCGGAAGCAGAGGAATAGGTGCCAATACTGCCGCCTGCTCAAATGCCTCCAAATGGGGATGAACCGTAAGGGTGAGTCTTACTCATGGCTCTCTCACTGTCCACTGTTTGCCCTGACTTCACCTTTAGCTCCACCCATTATGCTTTGGAGATACTTGTTTTCCGAGTCTGCACTATATGCCAGGTCTTATTCTGTATACTCATAACTCAAAAATAATTATGACACAGTTCCTGCAAGTAGGAACCTTCCAGACTAGGTGGGGAGGACAGGGGTGATGTTAAGGATTCTGTAAGAATGAATGCACAGGCCCCATGAGGCAAGACCCCAGTTAACAGTCAGGGATTAACTGGAATTAATATACTCCACTAGTTCTTTCAAGGGGGTGATGACAAGAAGCAGGAATTCTGGCTGAAAATGCATGAGGCAGGAGGACCTCTGAATGTGCTGTCGCCTTGTATGCTAGAACCACAGCATGCTCCAAGGCTGGGCATGCACCTCACTCTGTGTCCAGATTGGTGAGAAGTTTGGAATTTGCATGCTTTCTAATAGCCATAGTCTAAAATGATATGAACAAACCAATAGTCTAGTAGTATGAATATGAAAGTCTGCTTTATAGGATGGGTTGGGGTAGGGAAAATGGAAAAGCCACGTGACAAGTTTTTTTGTTTGTATAGAAGAGTCCAGAAGGAAGGTATGAGGATCTACAGGAGGGGAGAGAAAAGAATGGGGAGATGTTGTAGAAGAAGTCTACTTGTAGGAGTTGGTAACATACCAAATGTGGGGCAGCACCAAAGTTGAAGTTGAGGATTTGAATTAAGAGTAATGACCCAAGGCCAGTGTTGTCAGAGTGGGTTAAGCCTCCTTATGGATGCCAGTTCAAGTCCCAGCTACTCCACTTCTGATCCAGCTCCCTACTAATGCACCTGGCAAGACAGCAGAAGATGGCACTTGCACCCATGTGCGAGACCCAGGTGAAGCTCCTGGCTTCGGCTCAGCCCAGCCCCAGCTGTTGCAGCCATTTGGGGAGTGAACCAGCAGGTGAAAGATCTTAACTCTGTCTCCCTCCCTCCCTCCTTTTTCTCTCTCTGAAACTGCCTTTCAAATAATAAATAAATCTTCAAAGTAATGACTGTACCAGAAAAATAAATGTCAGGAAGGATGTGGCAAAATGTTGGCCTTGGCAGTGCTAAGTGTGAGGTACATTAGAAGAACATTCAGAGATATCCACCAATGAAATTTGATATATAGGATAGGAACTGAGGTGGACAGTCCTGCTTGCAAATAGAGTTTGTGGAGCTGTGGTATTTAAAGTCTTGTCAGTGGGTGAAAATCATCCATTTAGTTTAGACACAGAAAAAAGGTCTACCACTTCACAGATCTACCATATGGCATAGCTATTTGCATGTTGGAATGCCCTGTGTTTACTGGCTGTTACACAAATGCCAAAGCAAGGCATTTGAAATGTTAGCAAGTTTGTCCCCTTTCTGTCTTTCTAAGCTCATCTTTTGCTGAGAACAGTGTACCTCACATTGCCCTGCCTCTGCTCATGTTCCTTGTTCTACCTGGAAATGCTTTCCTTTCCCCATGGTCAGTTTCCTCTTACAGACATCTTTCCCAGCTACCAGCACCAAACAAGTACTGTCCTGAAGAGATTCTGTGGTCATCTTTACCCTGATTTGGATTTGGCTTCCACTTTTCTCATCTCCCTTAGTTGTTTCCACTGTGAATACTTTATCAAAGCACAATTATGGGTTGCCTTCTGAAATGCTGTTTGATGAATTGCCGTGTGAAATTCTGAGCCTTCCAACCAAACTTAATCTATTGTAGGGAAGAAAAACTTCCCTATGCACCTCATAGCTCCTCTGACTGACCGGAAGACTTCACATAAGCTGTGAGGAGTGGGGATTGTTAATCCTTAAGTCCATTTGCCTTCGGAGCAGGAAAACTCTGTTGCCTGGTGAAAGCTGCCTTTCAGAGAGAAACCCTGCCACCTCCTGGTTGATTCTGAGAAAGCAGAATTAACATTGCTGTAGCCATGTGAAGATTTGGAGGGTGGAAATAGTATGAAACTGTTGTGGTCAACACATAATTCTATGCATTTAATCAAAATCCATAAAATTATATAGCACAAAAATACATTTTATTGCATGTAAATTTTTAAAGGTTATTTATTTAAAATGCAGAGAGAGAGATGGATCATCTGTCTGCTGGTTCATTCCCCAAATGCCCACAACAAGAGCAGAGCTAGGCTAAACCAAAGCCAAGAGCCAGGAACTCCATCCAGGTCTCCCACATGGGTGTCAGGGAACCAGCACTTGAATTATCTGCTGTCTCTTAGGGTGTGTATTAACAGGAAGCTGGATGTGAAGCAGAGGTGGGAGTCCATCCCAAGCACTTTGATATAGGGCATGGACGTCCCAAGTAGTGATTTAGCCCACTGTACCACATAGCCTGTCCCCTGCATGTAATTAAAAAGAAAAAAAGTCAACCAGGATGTGGCAGTCATGAGGGATAGGGAGCAGGGGGCAGAGAGGTGAAATGTGCCCTGACCAATGTGCTGCAAATGAATCCTATAACTGTGCTGCAAGGAATGGGGAAGAATTGGAGCTGACCTTGGTAAACTGTTTTAATTGTATACAGTAGGTTAAAGAGAAAAAGAAGTATATACAAACAAAGCACTCTAGTTTGTTAAAATTTGTTTCTCTCAAGGTGATGTGTCAGGAATTCTGTCACTACTTTACTTGTATACTAAGATTAAACAAGTAAAATATATTGTAGATGATGAGAGTGAGGTTTCTCACATCAGAGAAAGAATTTTTTTTTAAAGATTTATTTATTTATTTGAAAGAGTTACACAGAGAGAGGAGAGGCGAAGAGAGAGAGAGAGAAAGAGAGAGGCCTTCCATCCGATGGTTCACTCCCCCCTTGGCCGCAATGGCCAGAGCTGCACCAATCCGAAGCCAGGAGCCAAGAGCCTCCTGTGGGTCTCCCACATGGGTGCAGAGGCCCAAGGACTTGGGCCATCTTCTGCTTTCCCAGGCCACAGCAGAGAGCTGGATTGGAAGAGGAGCAGCTGGGACCAGAACCAGTGCCCATATGGGATGCCAGCACCTCACGCCAGGGCTTAACACCAGCCCCAGAGAAAGAAGGTTTAAATCAGGAAAGGAGAAGGCTAGAATGAAACCTCTGGTGTTAGCTTGGAATTAGTGATATTAATATGGATGCATGGATGCATGGGTAGATAGATATAAAAGAACAGATGTGTGTGTGGGTATATTAGTTAGTACATGTATGTGTATTTCCAAGCTCTAGTCACTACAAGAAACTAAAACAATGATATTCCAGTAGCAATGAGCACACCTAGTACCCTGGTCTCAGCTTCCCAGTATCAATAAATTAAGTCAAGACTCCTTGTAGAACTGGTTGATTCCAGGGCTGGGGCAAGGAAGACATAAAAATAGCCTGACATATCTTGTGATGGCAGGAAGTTGAGAAGTACTTTTAAAAAGAAAAAGCAAAATTAAGCATTTCCAAAGGCGGCATAAGCCAGCCTGGAAGAACTTTCAGTGACCAAATTTGGAGCAACTTGAGCAAGAAAATAACTGTAGTATTAGTTCACAACCCAAAGAATAGAATAAATATCCATGTGTTCATACTGAAATAACGGAGTAAATAGAGAAGTGACAATTCTTTATAAAAGAATTCCAATTAATTACATCTAGAAGACATGAGGGCAGTAGATAATCACTGTTCTAACAGTTAGAGTTCTAACTCTAGTGATAAGTGCTGCAGGAAGACCCACTGATAGATGCTGAAATAAGTGGACATTGGCTTAAACAGATGCAAAATATTGTGTAGTCTAAAAATATTTAATAATTACAAAGGGAAACTGTTAAGTTTCCACAGAGAATTCTAACAGATATTACTTTTGCCAAATGGTCAGGGTTAATTAACATAAGGAGTAAAACGTTGACATCATATACCCAGTGTACACCCTGAGAAGTATACACATCCACAGAGACAAGTTCATTCTCAGTCTCATCATGAGGAAACAGACACATCCATATTGAGGACAGCCCTAAAAATATAGCTAACATTCTACAGAATATTCTTGGAAAGTGTAAAGGTCACAAAACAAGGAAAGACTGAAGAATGTCACAGGTTGAAAAAGACCATGGAGATATAACAACTGAATGCAATGTGGGGTCCTGGATTGGGTTCTAGAACAGAAGAATGATGACATTGGAACAACTCTAGAAATCCAAATCATGTCTGTGTTACACCAAAGTTAGTATCTTAGTTTTAATGAATAGTCTGTAGTTAGGCAAGATGTTAACAGAGGGAGAGAGCTGGGTGTAGAGTCTATGGAAACTTTCCCTACTGTTTTTCAACTTCTAAACTTGACGTCAAGATTTTAACTGACTTTAAATTAATTAAGAATATGCAACTGCTATTGGCAGTTGCTAATGGCTGGGGCATTCTTTCTATGTGTAAGTCAGCCCTCTGTTGTCCCCTGTGTCTGGATAGAGAACTGAGTATCTTTTCAGACCTGGAAGTTGGCTGGTCAGGAAATGGGTTAGCACAGCAGTTGGGTGAGCTCTCAAGGACAGTGAGTGGAGGCTGAGCCCTGTCTTCCCATGCTACTGTTGCTGCAATACCACCCACAGACACCTCCCATCCTTCGTGCAGTTGGTCTGTCTTACTTATTTATTCATTATAAGTAAATCCTTTATTTTCTTTTTTCCTTGTTCATTCAGTTATTCTACCTGATCATAGTTTTTTGTTTTAAAGATTTATTTGTTTGAAAGGCAAAGTTACAGAGAGATAGGGAGAGACAAGATTTTCCATCTGCTGGTTCACTCCCCAGATGGCTACAACAAGAGCATACCTAGGCCAAGCCAAAAGCTAGGAGCCTGGAACTCCATCTGGGTCACCCATGTGGGTGGCAGGGGCCCGGGCACTTAGGCCATCTTGTGCTGCTTTCCACAGAGGCACTAGCAGGGATCTGGATCAGAATTTGAATGGGTGCTCATATGGTTAGGCGGTGGCCTAACCTACTATAACACAACTCTAGCCCCTCTTACAGTCTTCTAGATAAAATCAGGCTCCTCACAGTGACTGCATCCACTTCATCCTTTTCTTTCCCCATCTGTGAATCCCTACTCAAAATCCTCATTACATCTCACCTTTCTGAAAGCCCAGTGATGGTTCCTGTTTTGGGGGCTTTGCATATATGAATTTCTTCCTAGTGTGTTCTGCCCCTACTTCTTCACCTAACTATGTACTGTATACTTTCCTTTCCAGACACAGCTTATTTGTAACATTCTCTAAGAAGCCTTCTTTGACACCATCTCCCACTAGGTGAAAGTCTTCTTCATTCCCACTGTCATAACCCTCCACCTTGTGTTATCTTTGTCTATTTACCTGTCTGTCCCATTGCTAGTGAGCCCCTGAAAATTCATGACCAAGCCCTATCTTTCTCTCTTCATTCAGCAGCTATCCCAGTAAGGGTAGGGTACTTGTTGTGAAGTACAGTGACCATCATGGAGGCCGTGGCAGGAAATGGGATATGGGAAATACTGTCCACCGAAAGAGGAAGCTGCACTGAGCTTCATGGAGAGAATTTATGTCAGATGTAATTATGTTAAAAATTTATATTCCCTTAACTTTGTGGTTTCACATATATGTTGCTAATTAGTTACATTAAAAATAAGAAGGTCAAGGAAAGCTTATCAGAGGAAGTGATGTTTGCAGAATGGCATTGTGAGACAGTGAGGCTGTATTATATGTATATCGCTAAACCAGAGTAAAAAGTGCCCCAGGGCACAGCACAGAAACCTACATGGAGCACTGGGAAATCTCAAAGAGAGATAACATTCCAGCAGAATCTTGAAGGACTCGAAATCCTTACAAATTTAAAGGGATTAGAAAAAAAACTTTAAATTTTGTGTTCATGTTTTATTTTGCAGAAATTTAAAATTTTAGAAAATTTGCAGTTTGTAGTAGTGAGAAGTTCACACTGTACTGTCCACTCAGGTTCACCAGTTGTTAACATTTTGCTGCATTTGCTTTATCATTCTCCCTGGTATATCCTTCTCTCTGTCTCCTTTAACTCTGCCCCTCTGTGTGTGTGTGTCCTCCCTCTCCACTTCACATCTAACATAACCACAGTATCATTAGGCGGAAATTTATGATGGCACAATACTATTTTCTAATTGCCAGACTTATTCGGCTTTCTCCAATTATCCCAATGTCTTTTTATAACAACTTTTATTTTTTTCTGATTCAGGAGCTAATCCAAGGTCACATATTACATTTGGTTTTTATGTGTCTATATCTCCTTTAATCTGAAATGATTCCCAAGCTTTTCTTGTATTTGGTAACATTGTTGATTTTGAAGCAAACAGATTGTCTGTTTTGTAGATTATCTCTCAATTGGGGCCTATCAATTTCTGCAGTTAGATTCAGGTTATGTATTTTTGACAAGACTGTCATATAAATGATGTTGTATCCTTCTCAGTGCATTGTGACAATAGCATGTAATGTAAGTTTGTCCAGTTATTGGTAATGTTAGCTTGATTCACTGACATAAGATGATATTACCAAATTTTTCCACTGGGGCCAGCACTGTGGCTCAGTAGCTAAAGGCCTGGCTTGCAGTGCCAACATCCCATGTGGCCACTGGTTTGAGTCCTAGTACTCCAGTTCCAATCCAGCTCCCTGCTAATACACCTGGGGCGACAGTGGAGGATGGTTTTGGTATAGCATTTATGGAAACAGATGAGCATGAGAAAATCCCATAGGAAACAAATCACAGAGGGTCTTAAATGCCAAGGTAAGGCATTAGACTTAGTGAAGAGTTAAAATTGTATATGTGCGGGTGTAAAAAGTTAAGCTTAAGCTTACAGGTTTAAACCTTCCTGGTGCAGCTGTGAAAATAAGACAGAGTAAAGTAGCACCTTGACAGTAGGGACTCCATTTTGGAGCACTTGAGACTGCATTCTGGGAAAGCAACCCCCCCCCCCGCCCCCACCGTGAGGCTCTGGTCTGAAACTATGATCTCAAATAGTCGGACAATAGCAGTGCACTACATCTCCCTTGGCAACGCACAAAAACCCCCTAGCATGATTGCTCAAGCTTAAAAGTAGAAAGGTTGCACCTGGGTTACCTGGGCTAATAATGAAGATGTGATTTGTCTATGTCTTAAGATCATAATTGCTGATTGTAAGATTTTAGCAACCGCTTAGCAACCGTGTATTCTCTCCCTCCTCCCGATTTTGCGGTTTTTGCCTTTATAAACCCTATGCTGTAGTTCCTCACTGCTCCTCTGTCCTTGTCAGAGGGCCCCAACATGTTGGATCAATAAATTTAACCCTTTGCTGGTTGCATGAGCGAAAAAGTCTCTTAGAGTTGTTCCTTGGGCGGTGGGCTTTTTTGGACCCTAACATTAGCTCGTAGGCCAAAGGAAGCCACCATTGGGTTTGGATCAGGGCTTCGATGTAGTTAGCTTTGTATCCTACTCATATTTCTGTTTGGGGTTTGGTTGTTCTTCCAGGCCCAAGCAAGTGAGGAATGGTAGGTACATAGTTCTTGAGTGGAAAGTTATTTGCACTGTTTTGGAGCAGATGGAGGAACTTGCTGGCACTATTGTCTTGGGAGTAGATGAGAGATTCAGCAGAATCATTCCTGTAATACTGTACCTGGGAGACATTTGTCCTGTTTAATCAGATCACTGCGAAGAAAGTTGCTCATAACTCAGTGTGTTGTTAAGGAACGAGTTCATATTTAGAATCAGAAATATTGGGGCCAGCGCTATAGCACAGTGGGTTAAAGCCCTGGCCTGTAGCGCCAGCATCCCATATGGGCTCCAGTTCAAGTCCTGGCTGCTCCACTTCCGATCTAGCTCCCTGCTATGGCCTGGGAAAGCTGTAGAAGATGGCCCAAGTCATCCCGCATGGGAGACCCTGAAAAAGCTCCTGGCTCCTGGTTTCAGATCATCTCAGCACTGGTTGTTGTGGCCATTTGGGAAGTGGACCAGCAGTTGGAAGACCTCTCTCTCTCTCTGCCTCTGCTTCTCTGTAACTCTGCCTTTCAAATAAATAACTAAATAAATTAAAAAAAAAAAATCAGAATATCAGCTCTACCATTCTTCCCTGAATAACCTTGAAGAAATCTCTTTACCTCTCAGCTTCGTTTCCTCAGCTATAAAAATATATGAGATGATGTACACTTTCCAAGTTTGCTATGAGGATCAAATGAGATAACATATGTGCAAATACATTCTAGGCTTTAAAATATGATCCAAGTTTTTATTTGAAAAAGAAGCACTGTGACACATTGTATTGTTTTCCAGACCTCAGACAGCTTCATACCATCCCCACAGACTTTACCTCTCTTACTAGACCTGTACTGTTATTTACCTTGTTCAATAAATCAAAGGGAATCAGTGAGTGGAAAATAGAGTAAATGTATAATTAAGAGTTTATTGGGGTGGGTTCTGTGATGTAACAGATTAAGCCACTGCTTAGGGCCCCCAGCCCTAATCCATGCCTGGATTTAAGGCTTGCCTTCACTTTCAGTCCAACTTTCTGCCAGTATGTACCCTGATAGGCAGCAGAGGATGGTTTGAGTACTTAGATCCCTGTGACCCATGTGGCTTGGGGCTTTGGCCTTTGGCCTGGCTCCGCCCCAGCTCTTGTGGGCATTGGGGGGTGAACCAGCAGATGGAAGAGCTCTCTCTCTCTCTCTCTTGCTCTTTCTCTCTCTCTCGGTATCATTGTGCCTTTAAAATAAATAATTGAACTTTCAAAAAAGAGTTCAAACTAAAAAAAAAAAAACAAAAAAACAAAAAACAGTTTATGCACCATCTAAAAGTATCTTACATTTCCTCAATGGGATGTATACACACTGTGCGACGTACTAGTAGTAGAAAGAAGGCTGGATTCTAACCCTGATTCTGCTGTTTAGATTCTTTTGCCATATGCAAAACAGGTCATTTTTCTGCGCCTTAGCTTCATCTATTCAATGAGGAGTGATGTTGATACTCTCCTTATGAATTGTTTTACCAAGACAATAGGACCTAAAGCCTGGTAAATGTCTATTGTATATGAGTTTCTTTATTCTGGTTAGAGTTGAGAGAGAATATGGGTTTTTTAATTTCAGAGCAAGAAATTGGCAAGATATAAGTCTTTAAGATATGTGGTCCTTTATACAAAATAGTAAAGCGTGTAAAGTTCTTCCTCACTTACAGGACAGTGAGAGTCGAGATACCAGCTGGAATGTATCCAGTATCAATTCAGTATCATATCTGCCAATGACAGGTCTGTGTTCTGTACCTGTGAGATGTCAGAATTGAATGCAGAAGTGTCTGAACACTCTCATTCACCCTGGAACATCATAGGAAGGATTTTAAGGATTTTTAAAACTTAAAATTAGGTTGAAAGAGCGCTCCCAGAAAACCACCAGCATGTATTTAACTCTTTAATACAGGCTGTGTGTGTTTCTCACTCCAGATTCACAGCAATGTGTTAGAAAGCAGGCCATGTCACCTCCATTTTACAGATGAAGATATTAATGTTCTTTATATGCCAAGCCCCATGCATATTGTTTTAGCTATTCTATGTTATATGACAGGACAAACCATATGACAAGTAACAGTATTCCCTCTTTACTTTTCAGTAAACTGAGCTTCAAAGAGGTGAAGAAACTTGATTGTAATCACACAGACCTAGCAGAAATAGGCTTTGGACCCAGCCTTTCTAATCCTGCAGTGTGTAATCTTTTGAGGATACCAAGAATGGTATCTATATCTATTTTAAGGAATATGAACTTCTGTCAGCCTTTCAGCCACTACAGAAACAGTGATATGTGTGGAGCCCTCACCTTTGGAGGCAACCAGGCCTGCCCAAAGGACTTCCTAGATTCCGGTTTTTGGTTTTGTCTTCTTTACAGTGGGTATATTATAGAAAAATTGCCATCAGATAGTACTATTAGCTTATGCTCTATGGTTAACATTACCCCCATTGTAAAAAAAAAAAAAAATTACCCCCACAAGCTGTCCTCCACAATAGCCATCACAAAAACTTCTTCAAAAATTCCAACATAGTATCACCGTCCATTCCTTCATGGCCCCCTCTTGGCTCCTCAGCTGAAGTCCACACTCTTTTTTTTTTTTTTTTTTTTAAGATTGATTTATTTATTTTAAAGTCAGAGTTACACAGAGAGAGGAGAGACAGAGAAGTCTTCCATCTACTGATTTACTCCCCAGTTGGCTGCAATGGCCAAAGCTGCGCCAATCCAAAGCCAGGAACTAGGAGCTTCCTCCAGGTCTTCCCACACGGGTTCATGGGCCCAAGGACTTCGACCATCTTCCACTGCTTTCCCAGGCCATAGCAGAGAGCTGGATTGGAAGTGGAGCAGCTGGGACTTGAACCAGTGCCCATATGGGATGCTAGCACTGCAGGCAGCAGCTTTACCTGCTACACCACAGCACCAGCCCCGAAGTCTACACTCTTAGCCTGGCATTCAAGGCTTTTTGTGATCTGGGCCCCAGTTGGTCTCTCCAGCTTCATCTCTTGACATTGATCCATTGGAAGTTCCCAGGAAGAATGGTTCATTCTTACTTTAAACTTGAGACTTCTCTGTACATTGTTCACTCCAGATAGGAGTACATTTTCTTCTCTTTTAAAGGTTTATTTATTATGTATTTGAAAGGCAGAGTTAGAGACAGAGTGATTGTCCATCTGCTGGTTTGCTCCCCAAATGGCCACAATGGCTGGGGCTGGGGCTGGGCCAGGCCAGACCAAAGCCAATAGCCAGGAGCTTCCTCCAGGTCTCCCATTTGGATGTGGAAGCCCAAGCGCCTGAGCCACCTTCCACTGCTTTCCCAGACACATAAGCAGGGAGCTGGATTTGAAGCCAGGACTCAAACCAGAGCCCCTATGGGATACTGGCATTGCAGGTGGCAGCTTAACCCACTACATCATAAAACCAGCTCCTGGAGTACTTTTTCTTGCCTGCCTAAATCCTTTTAATTATCTGTTAAGACTTAGTTCACAGGACTGGCGCTGTGGCATAGCGGGTAAAGCTGCCACCTGCAGTGCCGGCATCCCATATGGGCACCGGTTTAAATCCCGGCTGCTCTACTTCTGATTCAGCTCCCTGCTATAGCCTAGGAAAGCAGTGGAAGATGGCCCAAATCCTTGGGCCCCTGCACCATGTAGGAGGCCTGGAAGAAGCTCTTGACTCCTGGCTTTGAATCAGCTCTGCTCTGACCATTGTGACCATTTAGGGAGTGAACCAGCAGATGGAAGACCTCTGTTTCTGCTTCTGCCTCTGCGTCTATAACTCTGCCTTTCAAATAAATAAATAAATCTTTAAAAAAGAAAAAAAAAAGACTCAGTTCTCTTTTCTAGAAAGCTTTTCCTGACATCAAAGTCTACTTTAAATGGAAATCAGGAGCCCCTCCTCCTGTACCTTCATATTAAATGCTTCATAAGCAGAGATTATAATAATGTTAGTCGTTGATATTCTTAGTGAGTCTAGTACTATTTTAAGGATGCTTTTTTATGGTTAGAAAATGCTAAGTAAGCCCTCAGTTGCAAAGAACCCCACTGACTGCTTTTGCAGGGAGGAGCCAGTAAAGTCAGAAGTCTGATTAATAGGGGCTGGCATTGTGATATAGTGGGTAAAGCTGCCGCCTGCAACACCAGTGTCCTATTTGGTCACTGGCTCTTGTCCTGCTCTACTTCCAATCTAACTCCCTGCTAATGTGCCTGGGAAAGCAGCGGAAGATGGCCCAAGTGCTTGGCCCCTGCCACCCATGTGGGAGACTGGGATGAAACTCCTATCTCCTGGCTTCAGCCTGGCCCTGCCCCAGCCGTGGGGCCATTTGGAGAGAACCAGCAGATGGAAAATCTTTCTTTTTGTCCTTTTCTCTCTATAATTCTGCATTTCAAATAAATAAATCTTTTAAAAAAATTTAAAAACCTAATTAATTAAAAAAAGCAAAACTGAAAACCTGTTTTCCTGATCTTACAAATTAGACTTAAACTTATGATAGGAATAAACATTATTTTTTAAATGTAAATATTCTGTCTATCCCTTCCCTAGAATTTACCAAAGCCTTTAGCTGCATCATCCTGATGGGATATTTGTAGCTGTATTGAATGTGTGTAGTAAGTACCCAGAACTTTGGAGCTAAGAAGTATCTGCTGCCTACGGAGTAGCCTGCAGTTATAGAAAATGTGCTTTGAGCCTAGAACAACCTGTGTTTTAATCTAGGTTTTACCAATTACTTAAGGCTTTGGGCCAAATAGATTCTCTTTTTGTGCTTAGATTTCTATGAGTATGCTTCTGACTGTCTTGACTGATGTTTCCTTCCAGCTATCAGAGAAGATGGCATGCCTGGAGGCCGGAATAAGAGCATTGGGCCAGTCCAGGTGAGTTCTAGGCCTCACTCTGTGGTTCGTCCTGGAAGCATAGGACACCAGATGCTCCTCCTGTAGCTGCGTACATTGATCTGTTTTGTCTGCTGCTGCAGGGACCCATTTTTGCTTTCATTCCTGTAAAACTGTTTCAGAGCCTGGATGTGAAAGTGCTTAGAAAATCGTAAAGGTGTAAGAGTATGCATAAAGCTCTTCTTGTGATCCCTCATGCCTTCCTAAGAACTTCCTAGACAGTGAACTGATTCTGATTCTGAACCATCTGGGCAACTCTTTTTGTCAACCACCTAAGGTTAAGATAATTTAGACTGCTCCTTGTTTCATCTAAAGATGTGTTAACAGACTGCTCATTGCCATATTTATAAGAGTAGGAATGATAATACCCTGTTTAACCCCACAAACATTTATTAAATTCCTACTCTGCAGGCTCTATATTGTGGACCCAGTGTAGTACAAGAGTCAGGCATCAAAGCACAGTGAGAAATAATAGAGGATGCCCAGGGAGCAGAAGGGAGGGACTAGAGCCATAGTTTGGGGCAGGGGACCCTCAGGGAAGGTTTCCTGGAGAAGGTGAAGTTTGAACTGAGTTCTGAAGGAGGAAGAGGAATTAACTGTGTTGGGAAGTTGTGGAAGGCATCTTTTATTCTTGCTAGATATGATAGACTGAAAAGAATCAAGGTTGAATTTCTTAATTTTTTTTAAGAGGGGTCAGTGCTTTGGCGCAGCAGGCTGAAGCCCTGGCCTGCATCACTGGCATCCCACATGGGCACCAGTTCAGGTCCCAGCTGCTCCACGTCTGATCCAGCTCCCTGCTAATGCTTCTAGGAAAGCAGTGGAAGGAGGGCCAAGTCTTTGGGCCCCTGTACCAATGTGGGAGACCTAGAGGAAGCTCCTGGCTCCTGGCTGTGGATCAGCTCAGCTCTGGCTGTTGCAGCCATTTGGAGAACGAACCAGCAGACGGAAGACCTCTTTCTTTCTCTGTCTCTACCTCTCTCTGTATCTCTGTCTTTCAAATAAATAAAACATTTTAAAAGAATATTAAAAATTTATTTATTTGAAAGTCAGAGTTAGAGCCAGGACTGGGCCAGGCCAAAGCCAGAAGCTAGGATCCAGGAGCTTCACTTGGATCTCCTCATGGGTACAGGGGGCCAAATAGTTGAGCCATCTTCTGCTGCTTTCCCAGGTCATTAGCAAGGAGCTGGATCAGAAGTAGAGCCACTGGGACACGAACTGATGCCACTAAGGGATGCCAGCATCACAGGTGGCAGCTTTACCCACTGTGCCACAACACCAGCCACCAGTGATGACTTTTTGAGGAATGACAAAGAGTTTGTTCAGTCAGGCTGGAACATTGGGTACATGGAGTAAAGTGGTGTGAACTGGACAGATTTCTTGAATTTGGAGTCAGTCCTCTAAAGGATAGACTTCAAATTTTTTTTATCTGTAAGGAAAGCCGTTAGGAGGCCAGCCTCTTCCCCTTGTTCTTATTTGCCAGCAAATGAACTCCACGAGGATGGAGAATTGGATAAATATATGACCCACCCATCAAATGAACCCACACACTAGTGGGCAAGGAGCCTGACTTAAGGGTTATTGAGGGGGCCAGTGCTGTGGTGTAGCAGGTTAAGCTGCTGTCTGAAGTGCCTGCATCCTGTACGGACACTGGTTCGAGTCCTGGCTGCTCCAGTTCCAGTCCAGCTCCCTGCTAATGTTTGTGATGCCCTGGCCTAGGCCAGGCTGAAATGAGGAACAGGGAACTCAATCCAAGTGTCCCACATGGCTACAGCATTCCAGCCATTTCAGCCATTACCACTGCTTGCCAGGGTCTGTATTAGCAAGAAACTAGAGTCAGTAGCTGGAGCTGGGAAACCAACCCAGGTGCTCCAGTGTGGGAAACAGGTGTCTTAACTGCTAGACTAAATGCTCACCCTAACAGGTGGTCAAGTGTCCGGTACAGTGTTAACTGTGGGTACACTGTTAGCAGATCTCTAGAACATAGGCATCTTGCATGCCTGAAACCCACTCCTCACTCTCCATCCCCACCCCCACCCCGGCAATCACCATTCTCCTTTCTTCATTGAGTTTGACTACTTTAGATATTTTATAAAGTGATCTCTTGCAATATTTACCCTTCTGTAACTAGCTTATGTCATTTAGCGTAAGATCCTCAAGGTTCATTCATGTTGGAACAGCAAAGATAATTCAGAAACTTGGTTTTGTGTATGGTTTAAAATGAGGGTGAAGCTTCTTCTTCTTCTTTTTTTTTTTTTTTTTTTTGGCTGGAGTAGGGGGTGGCCATGAGGATATAGTTTTCCCAGCATTGTTTGTCAGAGATACTGCACTGTACCCATTGTGAAGCTTGGCACATTTGTCATTACGTGTGGGTTTATTTCTGACTTGCTCTTCTGTTCCGTTGGTCTGTATGACATTACCCCAGTACCACCTTGTCTTGGATACTGTGGCTTTGTTACATTGTGAAGTCTCTGAGACAAAGTGGAAGGCCTCCAGCTTTATTGTCCTTTCTCTGTGTTGTGCTGGAATCCTTTGAATTTTAGGATGATCTCTATTTCTGCAAAAATTGCCATCGAATTTGGTAGGAGTTTTATTGAATCTGTAGATTGCTGTGGGCAGTAAGTACATTTTAACAATATTGTCTTCCAATCCTTGAACATGAGATGCCTTCCATTAGTTTGTCTTCTTTATTTCTTTCAGCAATGCCTTGTAGTTTTCCATATGTTCATCTTTCTCAGTTAAGTTCATTTCTAAGTATTCTCTCCTTTGTGATGTTATTATGAGTAAGACTCTTAATTTCCTCTCTGAATTGTTCATTGGTAGCGTGTAAGTATAAAATTGCAGCAGATTTTTGTGTGTTGATTTTATATGCTGCAACTTTGCTGAATTCATTTATTAATTCTAACTAATAATTTAAAACTTCTGGAATCTTTAGGGTTTTCTCTATATAATATCAAGTCATCTGCAGTCATGTGATTTTACTTCTTCCTTTCCAACTTGAATGCCTTTTATTTCTTTTTCTTGCCTGTTTGCTCTACTAGGTCTTCCTATAGTGTGTTGAATAGAAGTGGCAAGAGTGGGAGTCCTTCTCTTGTTCCTGACTTTAGAGGAAAAGCTTTCGGTTTTTCACCTTTGAATATAACAGCTACAGGCTCTTCATCTATGACTTTTATTTGTGTTCATTTCTTTTATATTTAAATGCAGGCGAAAATGTATCCATTGGGAGGAATGTTTATCTATTGGGATAAAGTGTTACCCATTCTTAGTGATATCTGTTGTTTTTTGCATACTGCATGTGACTCTGTTATACAGGGGATCTTCAGTTTCTTACGTCTCCAGAACTGAAGATGCCAATATTCAGAAAAGCCCATTACACTTGTTTCTTGCATTTGAGTTTTTTATATAAGGCATATCATACTAGTCTACTGTTTATAGTGGTATGTTAAGCAGAGAGAGCTGTGATCTACAAGTCCATAATTGAGTTCAGTTATTTTTAATAATAAAATACAAGAAGGGATAGCATTTCTGTTTATTGAGCACCTATTGTGCACCTACACTTTATAACTTTAGCTTCAATTAACCTCCTCAGTCTGTCCAAGTCAAACTTTGCTTCAGCACGTAAGAGAACCATGAACTACAAAGGAGCTGATATTAGCTCTACTTTACAAATAAGGAGACTTTACAAATAAGTGGTTTGTCCAACAGGAACCAGCTAGGAAATGACAAGCAAAATTTGAACCCATATTGAAGCACTCCCATCCCAACATGTCCCATTCCCTCTTTAATTCATCAGTGATTGCCTGGTGTCCCATGGAATCACAGGGGGAGACAGTTGCAATACAATTTTGGCTTGGAGCTGAAGTAATCTAACTTCGTCAAGACTGACCCTTTTACACAGCCCAGGTATTTCCATCTGCTCAGGGTTCCTGGTCTTGTTCTCACAAATACAACTAAGGCTGCTTTTGTCAGGACCTCAGTAGGTGACTTAAGAGTTTGTCTTCACATGTCTTGCGAAATGCAAACAATGATGTCAGAGTGCTAAGGACCACCACCCCAAAGATTTTTTGTTTTTACTTTACATGCCTTGAGTTTAAAAGAAAACCTCTATTTTATTATTTTTTAAAAGATATATTTTGTTTATTTGAAATTGAGTTATAGATGGGGGGAGAGGGAGAGAGAGAAAGAGAAAGAAAGAGATCTTCCATCCATGGGTTTTCTCCCCAAATGGCCACAATGGAAATGCCAGGAGCTTCTTCTGGGTCTCCCATGTGGGTTAGGGGGCCCAAGCACTTGGGCCTTCTTCCTCTGTTTTCCCAGGCCAGTAGCAGGGAGTAGGATTGGAAGTGGAACAGCTACAGCTGGGACTCAAACTGGCACCCATATGGGATGTTGGAGCTACAGGTGGAGGCTTAACCCACCACACCACAGTGCCAGCCCCCTCCACTTTATTTTTAAATTTCTATTTATTTGAGAAGCAGGAAGAAATAAAGAGCTCCCATCTACTGGTTCACTCCCCAAATGCCCACAATGCTCAGTACCGGGTCAGGCCAAAGCCAGCAACTGAATCCAGGTCTCCCATGTGAATGGAAGAACCCATCTACTTAGCCATCACTGCTGCTTCCCAGAGGCATTAGCAGGAAGCTGGATTCTGGACCTGGAAGCGGTTATTGAACCTAATATGGGATGAGAGTGTCTTACTTAGCATTTTACTACTAGCCTACACACCTGCCCCCAAATGTCCAGTTTAACATTTAATCCAAGATATTCTAGACCAGCTAGTTGAATGTTTCTTGTTTTCCCTCCAAGTCCTGTGTACTAGATGGCTTCCAGTTCTTTCTGAAGGCACTTGTGTTTATGATCAAGGAAGTTCGAAATTGCCTCACAGACTGCTGAAGCAAGAGAAGAATACAGGTTTGAGTGAGGCAGACTTGGGAGAAAATGTCTCCCAGGTTTCTGTAGGAAAAGCAAATAAAAACTCATCCAGCCCCTCCTTTTTAGCACTCTGTGTTTTGAGTTTAGCCTGTTAGGCTTTACCTGGGAAGTGAGATGCTTTGTAGAAGTAGTTTATTCATGTATGTAGCTAGAGTACTAGACTGAATACTTAGATACTTTGTCTCTTCCTTAAACTCCACCCTGAACGTGGGAATACAGTGTAATCTTGGGCAAGTCAATTTATTCTTTTGTTTAATAGGCCCGGGAATGCTTTTACTAAAAAAAAAAAAAAAAAAAAAATCCACGTGATGGTCCATGATCAGTACTTCATAAATGAACATTTGTTTATTCATTCAGTATGTGTTTAACTAGGTACTTAGTTTCTAGGTCCTATCACGTAAGTTTTATAGAGAATATTTTTAGTGCTATAAAAAACAAGAACAATCTGGGGCCAACATTGTGGTATGGTGGGTTAAGCCACCCCTTCCTATGCCAGCATCACACATCAGAGTGCCAGTTTACATCCTGTCTACCCTGCTGCCAATCCAGCTTACTGCTGTTGCCCCTGGGAAGTTAGCTGAAGATGGTTAAGTACTTAGGCCTTTGCCACCATTGTGGGAGACCTGGATGAAGTTTTCCATCCTACTTTTGGCCTAGCCCAGACCTGGAGTGAACTAACCATTTGAGGAGTAAACTAGCAGATCGAAGATCTCTTACGTTGTCTCTCTCTCTCTCTCTCTCTCTCTCTCTCTAGTTACTCTGCATTTCAAGTAAATAAATATTTTTTAAAAAGCAATGATGATGATGATGGTGGTGGTGTCATTATTAGCTTTTCCATAATTGTTGCTATGTGCCAGGCCTTTTTCTAAACATGTTGTACGTATTAGCTAACCATCTTAAGAATCCTGTGAAGTAGGCCGGTGCTGCAGCTCACTAGGCTAATCCTCTGCCTGCGGTGCCGGCACCCCAGGTTCTAGTCTTGGTTGGGGCGCCAGATTCTGTCCTGGTTGCTCCTCTTCTAGTCCAGCTCTCTGCTGTGGCCCGGGAAGGCAGTGGAGGATGGCCCAAGTGCTTGGGCCCTGCACCCACATGGGAGACCAGGAGGAAGCACCTGACTCCTGGCTTCAGATCAGATCGGTGCAGCGCCAGCCATGGCGGCCATTTGGGGGATGAACCAATGGAATGAAGACTTTTCTCTCTGTTTCTCTCTCTCTAACTCTGCCTGTCCTCCCCCCCCCCCAAAAAAAAAAAAAAAAAAAGAATCCTGTAAAGTAGAGACTATTGTTCTCTGTACCATACAGATAAAGGGAGTTAGGTTCAAATAGTTGGGTGACTTGCCCCAGATTGTACAACTAGAAGTGACGGAACCTAGGTTTGAACAAAGGTAGTCTGGCTCGAGAATTCCCTTGATAATGATGCTGTCCCAGAATTCACGGATGGAAGAAGGAACTAAAACAGCCTAGAAAGCTTCATATAGGAGGAGACATCTGAATTGGGTCTTAAAAGGTCAAGTAGGATATTATCACTGAGGAATAGTGTTTCCAGGGTAAGAAAGAATAGGCTCACGGACAAAGAAGACTGCTGAAGAACCCAGAGGCCTTGTGGCTTGAGAGTAGGGTAAGTAGGCAAGAGGAAGGCCATGGGGGGCCACAGTGTTAGGAGGCAAGCAGCCAGGCTGTCCTAAGATTAGTGAGAGACCTGGAATATTATGGTGGAGGAGAGGGAGTACAGATTTTTGTCTAGAGTGTCCTGGGAATCCCCGGTAGACTTAAATAAGCTCTCTGCCTGAAGAAGGAACAGAGTATGTCCTGAGTACCCAATCTAACATGTACCAATTCCTTATCGAAGATATCAGAAGAAGAGATTGAAAGGATCATGTCTGGGCAGGAATTTGAGGAAGAGGCCAATCACTGGAGCAACCATGGTGACAGTGATCACAGTTCCCCTGGAAACAGGGCTTCAGAGAGCAACCAGCCTTCACCAGGTTCCACACTGTCCTCCAGGTGAGCTTGAAGGCAAACCCAGGATTATCATCTAGGGACCACCCAGAATAGGCCTGTCAGGAACCTCTGGCTGAATATTCCTCCCAGTCTGTCTCAAACGTTGTACTATTGCTCCCTCAAGTTCTTTGGGGGAGGGGTCACTGTTTCCCAACCATTGCATGCTAAAGACCTTGAAAGAGTTGGTTGTTAGGTGTGAAATAGGGCTATCACCTACCAGGGAAGGCTTTCTTTCCCCAGAAACCTTTCTTATAGGACAGGAGTCGATAAACTTTCTGTGAAGGCCAGTTAATATTTTAGACTTTGCATGACTTATGGTCTGAGTCTCAACTCCTGGCTTTATCTTGAAAACCATAAACAATATATAAAGCAATGAGTGTGGCTGCATTCCAGTAAAACTGCATTGACCAAAACAGGCAGCAGCTTGCCACCCCTGGTTATAGGAGTACATCTAGGTCAAAAGGAGAGTATCTTTTGCTGTTCTTATTAATAGAATGATTAGATTTCTCCAAGAAAGGGGAGAAATGTAAGAATCTGCCTTTCTCTTCATGTTTAATTATAGCTTATCCAATTCAGCTGTTCCTTAGTTTGTTCTGTCCTTTGAATATTTAGGGTCTTATTGTCATGTACTAGATTCCTTGCTAGGTGCTAGGTTTGTTTTGTAGCCTGGCAAAGTACTTAGCCTGTGTGTGCCTTAATTTTTCTAGCAATAAAGTAATACAAACACCCCTCTTGTCATCATAATCTATAAGTAGCCATTAAAAATTCTCTGCATGTGGCACCTGTAAAGAGAATTCATTCAGCCACTGTTGACTCAGTACTACTCTGTTGGGCACTGGGTGTGCAATGGTGAGCGCCATCTTCACACACCTGCATATAGAGTCCTTGTCTCACAGATGGGCATCTATTAGGGGAGATATCCATGTAGCTATTGTTTACATTCTCTGGCTTGATAAAGATGCAGATTTCTGGCCAAAGAATGCCTAAGCCAGCTTCTGGCTCATTTACTCACAGTATACCTGCCATGGCTCTGCTTGACATGAGACTTTTCTTTCCAGTAGGTCTGTGGAACTAAATGGATTCATGGCATTCAGGGAGCAGTATGTGGGGATGTCCGTTCCTCCACATTATCAGTACATACCGCACCTTTTTAGCTATTCTGGGCATTCGCCACTTCTGCCCCCACAAGCTCGAAGCCTCGATCCCCAGTCGTACAGTCTGATTCACCAGCTGGTATCAGCTGAGGACCTGGAACCACTGGGCACGCCCATGTTGATCGAAGATGGGTGAGTGAACTCTGCCCTGCTTGGCCCTTTGTAGCCTCAAAATGTTCCTACCACACACTTAGCTACATCCCTGGCTGCTGTCCCCTAGGCTTTGAATGAGTCAGAGGATAACATGTGGTGACTCGAGCATCAGAGGGCAAGTCTATGCTATGTGTGAAATCAGTGGACCCACGGTCTTTCCTTAAGTTCCTTTCTTTCACATAGTGGGGGTTACCTTTCAGCTATTGTTTCTACATAAGCCTAGGTAAGCCAGGCCTTGGCTTGGGTCTCAGTGCTTCTGTGTCAGAGATGATCTGTAATTCTGGGAATAATCATACATCAAGTCTAGGCTCCTTAACAAGATACCAAAGGCCCCAGCTTGCGACCTGACTGCATCTTTAGCCAACACACCATAGCCATAGGTGGCCTGATGATATGTAGCCACCTTGGGTGTGACACCTGAGTGGGTGCAGGGGATACTCTTTAAGTCTCAGTTCGCCCTAGCTGGGTAGGTAGTAGTTTAGCCTTTAGGCCCACCCATTGCTATGCCCATTACTCCTTTGGCCTGGAGCTTAGGTTGTTTATAAAGCTTAGACCTCCCAAAAGGTATCCTGAGATTCTTATGCTAGTCTCCAACTTCAGAAGAGGAGACTAAGATATCCACCTACAAGAAGGTCACACAGTGCCTTTACAAATCCAGATAGTGTGGGGGCCTTGATATGAAGAAAGCTGACACCTCTGAGGCTGTGGCCTTAGGGATACTCTTTAACCCAGAGTTCAGACATGCCCTTCTGCTTGGATCATTTAAGAGTGTAAGGGAAAGGCTGAGCAACTCTGCTTTCTGAACTCTCACCACCAGGGGGTGCAGTGAGAGCAGAAAAAGCCTTTGAACCCCTTCTAGTCTCAGCCATCTGGCCACGAGGCTCATTTTTATGCCAGTTTCTGTAGCATAGAGGCAGGGTATGTTTGGTCCATGGACATATTGGGTCTGTCCAAAATTCAGTAAATCTATACCAGGCTAACTTTTTTAAGTTAAGAATTTTGTATGACCTGCAAATTATTTTATAAATATCCAAATGACTCTTGGAAGAAAAAAGGTTCTCCAGACTTGCATAATGGGTAGGCACCCCAATCCACCCCACTGGGGTTCTTATTTCAGGAGTGATTGGGAATATTCTATAAGACCTGGAACATTAGAGGGCACAAATATTAAAGATCCAGATAATCACACCAATTTCTTCTAAGCCATCTTCCCCTCAGCAACCCTTCTCATCAAACGCACCTCTCCAGCCCTTGCCTATTGGCTCAGTACTGCCCCTTTATCAGAAAATTAAGTTGAATGGCACTGTAGATCCATCAAGCACAAGGAACCCACTGCCAAGGACCCTTTGTGCCCTTAGGAGTTCTCTCTTTGTGCCCCCATCCTCACCCTCTTGCCAGTGGAAATGACTTTCCCCTATTCCTACCCCGCCAGATATGCTGTGACTCAAGCAGAGCTGTTTGCCCTGCTTTGCCGCCTGGCCGACGAGCTGCTCTTTCGGCAGATTGCCTGGATCAAGAAACTGCCTTTCTTCTGCGAGCTCTCAATCAAGGATTACACGTGCCTCTTGAGCTCGACGTGGCAAGAATTAATCCTGCTATCCTCTCTCACCGTTTACAGCAAGCAGATCTTTGGGGAGCTGGCTGATGTCACTGCCAAGTACTCACCCTCTGATGAAGAACTACACAGGTGAGGGCTGCTGGCTGGGCAGGAAATCCTAAGCAATCAAACCGTTGTCATCCCTGCAGAGTAGGGTTGCCTGGTCCTCCAAATGATGGGCAGTAAACCATGTAGACCTGGGTTTGAATCCTCCCTCTACCACTGACTAGCTTTGTGACCTTGGCCTAGTTTCTGATCCTCGGGTAATGAATTTATAAAATAAGTTGATGACAGTACCTCCCCAGCAAGGTGGAGGTACAAATGAATGTTGTACAGTGAAGTTTGGCAGAGTGCTAAGCAGTTGGTTTTCATTACATCTGAATTACTGAATTACCTTGCCTACAAGGTGAGAAGGGCTGAGGTCTAGGTATCATGTGGTACCTATTATGGACCAGGCACCGAGCTCGATATTTTATCTTTCTCTCAGCCCTCCAGCATTAGAGGTATCATGCCTGTTTTGTATATAAGAAAACTGAAGTTCACAAAGACCTGCCTTGAGGGCTTTGGATTGGAACCTGGAGCTTTGATTTTGAGCTTAACAATTGCCTGAGTGAGTCTCCTGCTTTCTCACTGCGTCTGAGGTTCAGTGTGATGCTGAGGTCATGCACTAGGAGCCTGGGCTGTCCTCCCCGCTGTTTCTGGCATATAGGCTCATCCCCATTGGCCCGCATCCTTCTAACTTTCCTGCCCATGTTGCTTTTACTCACTCACTTTGGAGACCTAGGGTACATAGTAACTATGTGTTGTGGCCCCCACAGCAGGATAGATGTTGAGACAACCTTTGGCTTATTAATATATCTCTATGAAAAGGTCTCACAAAGTTAAACTGACACTTAAATAGACATTTCAGTAGATCAGGTTTATTGGAAAATTAAAATGATGGAAGTCAAGAGATTCCAGGGCACCAAAAAGAAGGGGAAAAGGAGGTATTCCCACTGATGAAAGGTGAAGAGACTGAAGTGCCAGCCCCCACACTTCCCTTCCCGGGGCTGGGGTGCAGCTCTTATCCCAACCATGGCATAAAGACAAGCCCATGCTCAAGCCAGAACAAAAGACTTCCAAGGACCCTCTACACAGCTGAGGAAGGGAGGAGTTGGTGCTGATTCCCTACCCTGGTTTTCCAATATTTCCTTATTAATGGTGCTTATTGTCTTCAGGGGTGATCTATAAATGACAGATTTTTGAACCCAGCTGACACTTTGTCCTGTAAACAAAGTTAACTGATTTTGCAGATGACCTAACCTCTTGTCCAGAGCCTTTAATTCATTGTTTCCATCAAATTCCTGCCTCCTGCTCCATAACTCTGGGACAAGGGGTGTTTGGATAGCAGTCAGCCTGCTCTGTATGTTGTCAGGGTTTGCAGAGCTGACCCAGAGACCCTAACCTCCCTCTTTGCCTGTTATCTGCCAGTTCCGCCTAGGGCTGCCTACGGAGTCAGCCTTAGGCTCCACACCCTACAGAATGACCGCTTTTCCTGGGCCCTCTACAAGTAGGCAGGGATTGCTGACTGTGCAGGGTTCCCTTGAGAGCTATGAGCTCCATGAGGTACCCTGTCCTTCTGAGCTCATCCTTAGAGCTCCAGCAGCTGAATTAATGAGGAGCCTTTTACTTCCTAGGAAGGCTCTTTACCAAGGAGGCTTTAAAGCTACATTGTCCAGAATAGTAGCCACTAGTTCAAGGTGGCCTTTCCAATTCTTTCTTTGCACTGATACTTTTCAAGTGCTCAGTAGCTTCCTGTGACTAGCGGTTTTTACATTGGAGAGTGCAAAAACAGTGCATTTCCATCATCACAGAAAGTTCTGTTGTGCATCGCTGACTCCAAAACATGTCACTGCTGAGCTCTCAGGTAGGTTCTGAGGACAAGAAACGGATTCACGGTCAGGACTCTCACTCTACTATGGGTTCCATCGGTGGAAAAAATAAGTTAAACTTCGGCCTTAGTTCTGGCTCCATTGCCATTTACTGAACAGCATTGTGTGTGTTTCATGGAGAGATGCTGGGATCGCAGATGATACAGATATGGTCTGACTCGGAGAGTCTCTGTTCCTGGTTTAGGTACTTGGGAGTCAAATAGAAGCAGATACAGTCCGTAGTGCAGGGTTTTCCATGGCTGGAAGTTGAAAGGCATATGCAGGACTGTACAAACAGAGACGACGGAGTGTGTGCCTTTACTTTCAGGGTCAGGGAACGCGTGCCAGGGGAACAGACATTTGAGCTGCACCTTAAAGTAGAAATTTTTTTTTAAAAAAATAATTTATTTGAAAGGCAAAGGCAGAGAGAGAGAGAGAGAGAGATTGGTCTTCCATCCACTGGTTCACTCTCCAAATAGCCACAACAGCCAGAGCTGGGCTGATCTGAAGCCAGGAGCCAGGAGCTTCTTCCAGGCTTCCCACACTGGCCCCTCAGATACATTCTCTTTTTACCCTAACCCTCAGGACTTCTTTTGGTTTCCTGCACAGAGCAACCACCCACGATCTCCAACTTCTGCAACTTTGTGTTATTCTCATGCCTTACTCTACAATACAGTTTTAAAAAATCCCACTTCAGGAGGCTGGCACTGGAAGTGACAGCTGGTTTGTTGGACTAGCCAGAGTGATGGCATCAATTCTGTTGGCCAAGATGAAGGGGCCTGGGAGGAGCAGGATGGGAGATGAGTTGCTCCGAGTCTGGTGTAGGTGTCTGTGGAGTTGGAGTTGCACGTGGAACCAGGGGGTCATAGGAAGTGGAAGTGTGAGAACCTCTGGAGTCAGGTTAATCACTGTGAAGCAGTCTCCGCTCTGCTGGAAACACAGGCTGTGCAGTCTGTAATTGGCCATAGCTCTTCCCTGCCTTGGCTGCTGCTGCGTTACTCCCACTCCCCCAGACTCCTTTACTTTTTCACAACTCTTGAGTGCAAGTGGGTTCCTGCTGTCATGAAAAGGCTTTTCCCACATGATACATGGCCACCTCCTTTTCTTTTCTCAAATATTGAATCAAATTTATGGTGCCCATATTCTGTAATCAGACTGTTATCAGACAGTGAGCCTGGTGCATTTGATTTAAAGCAGATTGTAGCACCAGCCGGTGACTGCTCCTGGCCCTAATCAGGACTCCTTCACTCTCAGGAGAAGATGCCTCGAGCTGCGTGGGCTTTAATGGGCACTTGCATCCCGGGAGCACTAACTCCGTTTCTGCCAGCTCTCTAGGAAGTCGCCTCCCAGTTTCCCTGCCTACACCCTAGCTGAAAGGCTCAGGAAACACAACTCTTTCTGCTGCAATCATGAGAGGAATGAGGATGATGCTATTGATAATGATAGTTAGTAATTGGAAGCCTGTTTATTGTGCCAAATACCATTTTGGTGCATTACATATGGCATTTGTTGAGTCTTCACTGCTACCCTATGAACCTGGCACTGATGCTTTCCCTCTTCTAGAGATGAGGAGCGGAAGGTTCAGACAACTCAGGCTGCAAAGTCATCAAGAGCCAGAGTTAAAATCTTATCATGGAGGTCCGCCCGGCACCACTGCGCAGGCTTACCTTATACTAAGTTCTTTTTTTTTTTTTTTTTTTTTTTTTGACAGGCAGAGTGGACAGTGAGAGAGAGAGACAGAGAGAAAGGTCTTCCTTTGCCGTTGGTTTACCCTCCAATGGCCGCCGCGGCCGGCGCGCTGCGGCCGGTGCACCGCGCTGATCCGATGGCAGGAGCCAGGAGCCAGGTGCTTTTCCTGGTCTCCCATGGGGTGCAGGGCCCAAGCACCTGGGCCATCCTCCACTGCACTCCCTGGCCACAGCAGAGGGCTGGCCTGGAAGAGGGGCAACCGGGACAGAATCCGGCGCCCCGACCAGGACTAGAACCCGGTGTGCCGGCGCCGCTAGGCAGAGGATTAGCCTAGTGAGCCGCGGCGCCGGCTTATACTAAGTTCTTATTCTTCCAGAGCTTTCTCAGAAGATTTGACTTCCTGGAATTTGTCCTGGAGCTTCAGTCTGGCTTTTCATCTCAGTGTCTATGCGAGGGTGCTGAGGTGGCGGTTACTCTAAGGTTGTGGCTGATGACCACTCCTGGGAGTTGGTGCCTACAGATGAATGAAAAAGAAACAACTAGGCCTCTTAGCCCCCTTAATGGGACATAACTTATGTAATGTCAGTTTCAATTGCTGACTGAATGGTTCAGTGATTTGGGGGATCCTGGCAGGAATGTTTTCCTTGTCCTCGCATGCTTGTGTAAAGGGAACCTGGAAGAAGAATGGGTGTGTTTGTCCAGCTTTCTGGCTTTGAATGCTGATAATTTGTAGACAGGGAATACAGGGGCGTCAGAACTGTGGAGTGGGCAGATGTGGAGGAGGCACGGCTACAGGAGAAAGCAGGCCCATAGAACAGAGAACAACTTTGTTTATCAAGGGGGTGTGATGCGGGGTGTGGAGGAAGGCTTTGTAGTCAGGCTGTGGAGACTAGTAGGGGCTGCTGGGCTGGCTGCCAGACCCCACCACTGCCAGGGATCCATGATGGTTGCCTGTTGTTGGAAATCTGGAAAAGAGGGACGTGCTGATCTCTGTCTCTCCCTCTCTATATATATAACTCTGACTTTCAAATAAATCTTAAAAATAAAAAAAAAAAAAAGCCGACGACGAGGAGGAAGGATGTGCTGACCCCAAGAGGAAAGGCAGATCTGGGGCGAATGCTCAGGCAGGGCACTTCAGCAGTCCTTTGTGTTCCTCAGGTCAAGACTCAGGCAGGGGCAAGTCTGGCCCTGCCGGCCAGGCGTCTGGCTGAGAGCCACACACCTGCATGTTCTGCAGTGCCAGAGTGAGCTCTCGGAGCAAGAGGTTGCTGATTAAGGGACAGAGCATTATCTTTGCTTGTTACAGCACTCGGCCACCAGACAGAAGCTGCCTCTGCTTCTCCCCTTGCGTCCTCCTTGTTTATTCTTACCCCACCTCAGACACACCCCCCACCTCTCCAGGCAGATACTGAAGGGAACTGGCAGTAAAGACCTTGTTTTTCTCTGAAGAACACATTTAGCCATGCTGAGGAGTGGTCTTCACTCCCAAGCCCACTGCCCACTCTGCATGCAGAGGCACTGTGAAGGCAGTTCTGAGTGCTGCAGCAAACCCAGCTATGCCTTACCTTGGACTGAGCTGGTGTGGGAGCATGGAGCCCCTGAAGGGGATAGGATGGGGTAGCCTTTCCCAGGTAGCAGTTGTGAACAAGACAGGATCAGGGAGAGGACAGTGCAGTGTGAGAAAAGCCCACAATATCCTTGACATGAGAACCCTTGCTCTACCACCACTTACTACTATGTGGCTTTGGGGAAATCACCTCTTCTCTGCTTCCTCATCCGTAACCTGGAGGTGATAGTCTTTATCACACAGATGATCAAGAGGGTAAAAATGTGAGAATGTATATGACAGGGGCACAATAGATATTAACCTTTCTGAGAGAACTTTGTTTCTCACATGAACAGAGGGGGTTATTTTTAAGATCTGTTTTGTGGATTTATTGGGAGTAGCCAGTGAGATACTACATGTGAAATACTTAAAATTCCTATAAGCTAACAAACGCTCAAGAGAATGGTAGAATAGTAGACAGAGTTACTACTCAGTATGAATTTGTCTGTCAGCTGGCCTGGAAGGTTATCCGTAAAGTTGGAAAAGCCTTTGAAGCACATGCAGAGGAAAGCAGTCAGCGTCATGGCTCCGAGCATAGTTAAGACATCATTAAGACGTCCGTGTCCCGTGTCAGAGTGCTGGGGTTGAGTCCCTGGCTTAAGCCCCTGACTCCATTTTCCTGCTAATGCAGACCCTGGGAGGCAACAGTGATGGCTCAAATAATTGAGAGACCTGGATTGAGTTCTTGGCTCCTGGCTTCAGCATGGCCCAACCCTTGTTGTTGTGGGCATTTGGGAAGTGAATCAGGGAATGGGAGTTCTCTGTCTCTCTGCCTTGCAAATAAACTTTAAGAATGAATGAATGAATGAATGAATGAGGTAACTGAGAGAAACCCTAGCTCCAGCTGACTGGGAGCCACATCAGGAGGCGGAGGGTTCAGAGTTCCAGGTTGCAGATGCAGCTCCCCCTGGTGCTTGAGAAGTGCAGGTGCCTCTGACTTCAACCAGAGCCAGGAAAGAGGAAATTGTCCTGCTTGCCTGGGAAGCCAAAGCTAAGCAAAGCCTTCAAAGTTAACTCTTTGAGCAACAGAACCTAGAAGGCAATAGTGCAGCTCCCAGTGTTCAGGACTCTCCCAAGACAGGCTCTTCTTGGGCTGGTATGGATCTACAGTGCCCAGATCTGAACATAGTCTCACCAGAGAGCAGCCGTAAGGTTAACCATCTACTCTTTATAACTGAGCTTCATCTGAGGTCTCTATTGGAACTCTCCCTTGGCCCACTACCTAGCCCACCCGTAGAATGACTCAGGACAGGTCTTATCGCAGCTTTTGTATTTATAAATGCTTGCTTCTCCTCTTAAGTATTCACCTCTATCTTTGGTATGAAGCATACTGAGAGCGTTAGTTCCCTGGAGTAGCCTAGCCTGGTGCTCCATTACTGGAAACGTGGTCTTTCCCCAAGGAGCTCAGTCCAACTCATGGCCAGCTTTAAGCCCCCTGGTGGGGCTGCCACCTTGAGAGAACCAAGGCCCCAGAGAATTGGCCCAGGTTCCAGTTCTAAGCTTGCTACCAAATAGCCATGTGCCAGAGAACCACTTCTTTCTCTTCTTTGAATCTCAGTTTCTCATCTCTACGATGGTAATGACTATCTTACAGCACTCATAGAGTTGAGAGAATAATAAGATAACGCACATAAAGTATCCAGCACAGAGATGGCATGGAGTGAGGGTTGCGTTAATGTTTCCCTCCCTCTGTAGCTGAAGTCAGGGGTGCCGATAGAAATGTTCACTGTGCACAACCTCAGCTCTGCTGGAAGCGGCGAACCTGAACAAGTGCAGTCAGCAGCTTTCTCTGCATTGTTGCAGAGTCACCATGGCAGCTGCCATTGATACTGGAGGCTGCATCTCAACAATAGCTGTATCTTAATAACCTCATATTCCTCCACATTTACACCTCAGACCTCCTTAGGACCTCAGTAGCCAAGCAGGCAAGCATTATTATTTTTACAGAGGAGGACCCAAAATGTTAAATAGGATCAAATGACCTTCCCAAAGTCTCACACCTCATGTGTAACAGGTCCAGGTTTAAAGAGGTTTGATTGGTAGGACCTTGGGAAACACCTCTTACAAGAGCTATGTCAGCCTCTAGACAAACCAGGGGTCTGCCTGTCTTTCACAGATGGCTTTGGATTCCACTTCCTCCTCGCTCTTTCCTTCATGGTGCCTGTGGATCTGCCTTGTCTTGGCCTCCACTGGCATCAGGGCCCATTGTTAACATCTTGGTCTGTTCTCAGATTTAGTGATGAAGGAATGGAGGTGATTGAGCGGCTCATCTACCTGTATCACAAGTTCCATCAGCTAAAGGTCAGCAATGAGGAGTACGCTTGCATGAAAGCAATTAACTTCCTCAATCAAGGTGAGTCGCAGCGGGTGGGCAAAGGGGACCTTGTTTTCTTTGCTATCCAGCATTTTCCCTCCTGTTAGTCTGACACACAGTGTGGTTACCAATCTTGGGAGGCCTACGCTCCTCCTTCGCTTGTCCTCACCCTGCCCCTTTATAGTGCAGGGAGTGCTTTGGATTTTTTTTCTTCAAACCTAAATGCCACAATCTCTATAACTCATAGAGGAAGGAAGAGGATTCGCTTTGTTTAGTCAGTTTTAATGCATTTAAATACAGAAACCAAGGACAGTACATGCGTCATTTAAAATATGTACCAAGTTTACCAGTGACTGAAGAAAAGCAGGGTGACTGATGAAACCATTGGAGATAAGGCCTCTGTGACAGGCTGGCAGTAGTTCTGACAGCCACTTTAGAGAAAGAAGAGTGGCTGTGTACAAAAACTCACACTCACCCAGGCATATCGAGATGGCTTTTAATTAGAAGAGAACCAGATGTGGAGTATTTCCTGCAAAGTGGCACTTGGTAGCTGCTGCTAACCAGCAAATCCAGGAGAATGTGTATTCCCTTTTTTCCAGAGTAGCACATGAATGCTCTCCTTCCAGAGTAGAGCTGGGCTGTTTGCTGCCTGAGGCACTAAAAGTGTGTGCGTTCTTCCTGGGACTACTTCCCCAGTCCAGAGACTCTTGACCCCTCCTCTTTACCTACTCTTCCCAAACGCTGGTCAGGCTCTGTGTTCAGCATTAAAGAAATTGGGAAAAAAAAAATAGATCCCAGGTCTAATTTCTGGTCTTAAGAAGTGTATACTCTGATAGCACTAGACACAGTAATTGTACTTCAGATTGGAGAGATCAGTAGCAACTTGTTGGAGAAGGAGAAATCTGAGCTAGGCCTCAAAGGCTGGGTAAGATTTACATATAGAATAGGTTTACATTCTCTATATAAAAATGTATAGATAGAAATCTGCACAGAAAAAAATGGAAGGGCAGTGCAGAGCTGAGGCATATAAGAGATTGTGTGTGCGTTACAGTCAGGAACGTGTGAGCATCATCAGGGAGTCTGACTGGCTCTGATAAAGGGAAAAGTCAAAGATGTTGTAAAGGCTGAATCTGAATCTGGAAAGGTTGGTTAGTCAGCCATTTGCTCAACCCTCACAGGTGTCTTTTTTTTTTTTTTTTAAGATTTATTATTTTTTTTTTGACAGGCAGAGTGGACAGTGACAGAGAGAGACAGAGAGAAAGGTCTTCCTCCGCCGTTGGTTCACCCTCCAATGGCCGCCGCAGCTGGCGTGCTGTGGCCGGCGTACCGCGCTGATCCGATGGCAGGAGCCAGGTACTTCTCCTGGTCTCCCATGGGGTGCAGGGCCCAAGCACTTGGGTCATCCTCCACTGCACTCCCTGGCCACAGCAGAGAGCTGGCCTGGAAGAGGGGCAACCGGGACAGAATCCGGCGCCCCGACCGGGACTAGAACCCAGTGTGCTGGTGCCGCAGGCAGAGGATTAGCCTATTGAGCTACGGCAGCGCTGGCTCGTGTCTGTTTTATGCCAAGGTCATGCTGCAATCTGGTATAAAGTTGAGGAAGTCACAACCTGGCCCTCAAGGGACTCTGTGCAGTGATTGGCCCTTACGTTATTTTGTCATTCTCTGTGTGATTTCTCTTCCTTAACCCAGAACTTACTTCCTCCATATAGAAAAGAGAAAATATCTTCTGTGGGGAGAATATTTAATAACTTTTAATTGAAAGGTGCACATATACAAGGAGCTGGTGTTTTTCCACATTAGAAAGCCCCTTCCATTCCCTGTGTGGCTTTTTTTTTTTTTTACAGATATCAGGGGTCTAACCAGTGCCTCACAGCTGGAGCAGTTGAACAAACGATACTGGTACATTTGCCAGGATTTCACTGAATATAAATATACACATCAGCCGAACCGTTTTCCTGACCTCATGATGTGCTTACCTGAGATTCGCTATATTGCAGGTAATATTCTGGGTCCCTCCCTTGCCTTCTCTTAGTTTGTGAAGGAAGCAAGACAGTCAGTGTTTGCAGAATACTTGTTCCAAGCCCCTTACAAACTACATAAAAGAGTTATTACTCTTTTTGATGATTATTTATTTGAAAGGTAGCACCAACAGAGACAGAAAGAGAAAGAGATCTTCCATCTGCTGGTTCTTTCCCCAAATGTCCACAACAGCCCGGGCTGGGCCAGAATTTAGGGACTCCATCTGGGTCTCCTCCATGGGAGGCAGGAACCCAGGTATACCTGCTGCCTTGTTGCACTTAGCAGGATCCAGGTACACCTGCCACTCCCAGGGTATACTCAGCAGGAAGCTGGATGGGAAGCAGAGATGGGACTTGAACCCAGGCACTCTGATACGAGATGCAGGCATCCCAAGCAGTGACTCAACCCACAGTGCCTGTCCCTCTTGTCCTCACAACAGTTCTGTCATAATGGGAAGGCCGTGTTTTCTTTGTAGAGAAGAGAAGCTGATATTTCCTAAGCTGGTATAATGAGCATTGTACTTTGTACCTTCATGTTAGTTCATCTCAGAACAATCTGCAAGGCTGCTGGTATTATGGCACCACCAATCTGCAAGGTTGGTGATATTATGGCAATTCTGTAGATGGGGAAACTGGCTTAGAGTACCTCATTTCCTGAGTTTTACACTTTAAAAGAGAGTGAATTTTATGATAGTGAATTATATCTCAGTAAAAAATTAACAGGGTTAGTCTTGTGGCACAGAGGATTAAGCCGCTGTGTGCGATGCCTGCATCCCATATAAGTGCCAGTTCAAGTCCCAGCTGCTCTACTTCTGGATTCAGCTCCCTGCTAATGTTCCTGGGCTGGCAGAGGAAGATGGCCCAATTACTTGGGCCCCTGCCACCCACATGGGAGACCCAGATGAAGCACCAGGCTTCTGGCTTCATCTTGGACCAGCCCTGGCCATTAATGGCCATGGACTTTCTGAGATCTTTTATTTTCTGTAAAATCCTGTGGTTGCAAAGCAGTTTTCCGTATTGGGGTGGGCATTTGGGGGAGGGTCCTGATCGCCTTCTGAGCTTCTTAACATTTAATTGGGTCCATTTCAGTATGAAATCCTAACTTTGTTGTTGCTGCTGCTGCTTTACTTCATTTTATATAAGATTCTTGTTTTTAGCTGTCTAGCACATACTGAGGAGAGGCTCAGAAATGTGACCTCTAGATTGGGATTGTTCCTGTAAAATTCAGCAATAGAATTTTTTGTTAAAGATTTACTTATTTACTTGAAAGTCAGAGTTACACAGAGAAGGAGAGGCAGAGAGAGAGAGAGGTCTTCCATTCACTGGTTCACTCCCCAGATGGCCGCAATGGCTGGAGCTGTGCCAATCCAAAGCCAGGAGCTTCTTCCTGGTCTCCCACGCGAGTGCAGGGGCCCAAGGACTTGGGCCATCTTCTGCTTTCCCAGGCCATAGCAGGGAGCTGGATTGGAAGTGGAGCAGCCAGGACTCGAACTGGCGCCCTTATGGGATTGCCAGCACTGCAGGTGGCAGTTTTACCCACTATGCCACAGCGCTGGCCCCTCAGCAAGAGAATTTTTTTTTATATCTTGAGCCACAGAGCAGTCTAGCATATGTGATCTAGACCTAAACTATTGGAATTTTAGGGTTATTTTAATAGTTTTGGAACTTTTAAACCATATTCTACCAAATGAGATATTAATGAGGTGCTCTGTGAAAGGCGAGTCAATAGGTATACACAAATCTCCCACACGGAGCTGCGGCCTCAGCCCTGGCAGCACCTCAGTCACCTGGGAAGTTGTTTTTTTTGTTTGTTTAAATTGATTTGAGAGAGTGCTCCCATCTGCTGTCTCCAAAAATGCCCACAGCAAAGCCTGAACTAGAACTCAATCCAAGAACCCAACCACGGTAGCCATCACCACTGCCTCGCAGCGTCTGCATTGGCAGAAGCTGGAGTCAAGAACTGAGAACTGAGGGTGGGCCCGCCAACATGGAGACAGGTGTCCTAGCTGTTGGGCTAAATGCCCGCCCTTGGGAAACTTACCAATGTCCGTGTTTGCGTCACACATACAGAGATTCGGATTTAATTGTATGGGGTGGAACCTGAGTGTCACTCATGTGGCAATGCTCCCCAGGTGGCTGTCAGGGTGAAGACGTTTACAGAGTGTATTAGCCCACTAACTGCTGTGAAGTCTTTAATAACGACACCTGTCAGACTCTTGTAACCCTGAATTTCTCAAATTCCTCATAACTTCCTCGTGACTCCTCTCCTTTCCCCCCGGTGCTTTTATTAACCTGCTATGCTATTCTGAAGAGCAGTGTTTTGTAGAATGCTAGTTAAAGATTCAGCCAGACCAAAGACAAAACAGGGTATGTTCTCATGCTGTGGAGGCTACCTCTCAGTTTCAGGCTCCTCATCTATAAAGTGGGGAGTGGGGTATCTATCACACAGAAAAACTGGGAGAGTTAGATGAAATAAAACATGCATTTACCTGGCACAGGGTGAGTACTCTCTGGATAGTAGGCTGGTTAGGAATTGGCACCATTACTAGACTCTCCAAGGCACCAAAATGGGTCAGACTATCAGGATGTTAGCTGTCCCCGCTGGGCCTGTGGACCCCTGGTGCTGCCCTCACCCGAATCCCTGAGAGAGGTGAGATTCTGCCTCCCCCAGCCCAGGGAGAGGCAGGCTTCCCCTTCTGCTAGTGGGCACTGCTAACTCTCCTCTCCCACCTTGTTCCCAGGAAAGATGGTGAATGTACCCCTGGAGCAGCTGCCCCTCCTCTTTAAGGTGGTGCTGCATTCCTGCAAGACAAGTGTGGGCCAGGAGTGACCTGTTCCCAGTGCCCTGCTCAGGCCACACCGGCGCACTGGCTGGGCAGGAGAGGCTCCGGAAGGAAGAGCCAGAGACCAAGACGAGGCTGTGGCACAGCGTTTGCGGTTGCCTCCGCAGCCAGAAGAGTGTTTGTTTGTGTGTCTGTTTTAACCTCATTTTTCTATATATTTATTTCACGACAGAGTTGAATGTATGGCCTTCAACATGATGCACATGCTCCTGTGTGAGTGCAGCAGATGCATCTCCTTGCAGTTGGCAGACTGTGAAGATGTTTAATGTTACAGTGTTGTCATTGTTTAGAGATAGTTCTTTTGTATTTCGAGGGAGAGGGTGGGATGGGGCTGAGATGACTATCTCCATAACGTTGACAAAGACAACTACCTCAGTGGGAAAGCGGGGGTGTGACCACCCCTACCTTTTCTGCGTTTTCTCGGCAGACTCGTGCATGATGTGTCTGTCAGAGAGCACACTGCCTTTTTCTAGCCACAGAATTGCCAGGTAAAGAACCTCACCAGAAAGGGGCACAGTGTTAGGAAGCGTACTGAGCAGCGTGGGTGAGACGCTGGGAACGGCAGGCGAGGGCTGAGCCAGCTCTTTGCTTTGGGAGGCATGAAAGTAAAGAGTAGGGCCAGCTGGCCAAATCTCAGCAGATCCCCCCCGCCCTGCGAGTCCTATGGGGAGAGGGGCTTCTGCTCTCACACCTTGCTGCGCCTCGCCACCGGCACCACCCTGTCAGGTCTGCCCCTTGCGTTTTCATCCTGGCACAGTCCTAGCAGTCAGCCCGCTCCCATGGGGCACACAGCTCCCTCGTCTCCTTCCCTGGGTCTGCTGAGACCTAACTTCCTTGGACCCTTCCTTCTCCCTTACAAACTTGACTTCTGTCGGTCCATCGAAAAACTGAGAAAAGTGCTGTGTTCTGGTTCCTAGTACCCTCTACTGATTTATTCTCCTTTAGCTGGTTTTCTTCAAAGGGTAGTGGTGCAAAGGCCAGACTGCTAAAAGAATGAACACTCCTTTCCCCCTATTCCGCATCCCACCCTCAGGACCAAATCTAAAACTATCTCTGTTTTAAATAGTAGAAAGGGCAATTAGCCTCTGCTGACTAGAATGTTGCCTCTGCATTCTAGTCAGTTTTTCCTAATCTCTCCAGGATGAGACCAGGTTTCCTCAGGGCCCCAGAGCTGACAGCCCAAGGCCCAGAGTGGCCCAGCTACCCCTTAGAGAGGCCTGGAGGGCCGGAGCCGTAAGTAGGTGGAAGGGAAGGGGAGCTTTAAACTACCTCATATTCTAAAGGGCCTGCTGCCGCCTCTGCAGGGATGGCGTGGACCTCTGCTGCTGCTACTACTGCCCCACCTCGTCCTAGGAAGTGTTCTTGACCCTCTCGACTTTGGCCAGGGCCACGCTAGATCAGTCTTGGAACTCTTTCAGATGCTTTTTCCTTCTCTGCCTTAATATAGCAATTGCTGTCGCCTACACCCAGGTGTCGCCCACAGCCAGCGTGGCAGACAGACCACTTAGCTGGGGCCATCCCTTGGTGTGCTTGAGGGGCCCACAGCACCTTTCCTGACGATTTAGTCAAAGGCTGTTTGCTCTCTCCCCAACTCAGCCTATAAAACCTGCCCAGGGGGCTGCTACACCTACACTGTGTACCCATTGAGTAGTCCCTGTCTGGTTGTAATTTTTTTTTCCAGTGAAATGTTACGGGTACCACCAGAGTAATGATTTTTATTCTTTGATGGATCTGAAACTCAGAGCATTACTCCTCAATGCCATTTTTGCAACTGCTCTGAGAAAGAAAGAAAAAGAAAGAGACATGTTTCTCAGGAAAAGCTCCAGCTAGCATGTTTTTCACATGTCAATGGGAAGATTGTGTGTGTGTTTGTGTGGTCTAAGTTCACAATATTTTTCTTGTTTCTCTGAATCTTTTATTTAACCAACTAGATCACATTCTTTGGCTCCAGGTCAGATTCTGAGCTGCCTACCTCAAGACAGGGGAAGAGGCACATATCAGAGACCCCTCTCCAGGCAGCTGCTATGTACAACCTCTTTCTATGCTTAAGGCTCCATCTGTCAAATTATTATTTTTGAAATTGCTTTTCAAATCAAGCATTTTACCCGTTGTGTTGGGTGTCAAAGGAGAGTGCTCTCTGATGAGGCAAGAACATGTCTCTCCAATAATGTAGTATTAAACCGAGCAAGTTGTTAATTTGTGAAGTGGGGAAAGGTTCTGCAAGTTGCCATTGTACAGATCCATTTTTACAAATGTTTGCAGCAGATTCCACAGAACAAAGAGCCCATTCACTACTGGGAGCCCTACAGAATCTCAGAGCCAAGTGGCTGTGTGTTCCAAGCCAGAGCCTGACCTGTGGACCGCCTTTAATGTCTTCTGCACCCAGTCCTTTTAGGACGTGGGCTTTTTTTAAACAGGGTAAAGTGAATGTGTTGCATTGCAAACTCAGGTATTATGAGGAGAAGGTAGGAGTGTAGCTAGCAGCGTGGAGACATTAGGTCAGCCACTAGATGTATTTGTGAATTTGGTTTGAAGGACACAGAGAAAGGTTGGAGAGGGAGGTTTGGTGTGTTTGTTTTTTGCCTTTCTTCCCATGATGTTTGGTTAACAGGTAGCCTTTTTGCTAGTGGAAGAAGAAAAAGTTGTGTGTATTGTCTCTGATTCCTTTCTCTTCTGTCCTCTCTCTATCCCCAGCCACCACAAGCACTCACTCTGAGTGAGTTTTTCCACCATAAAAATAGGACCCTGAAAGCTGTGGGAAAGGAGAATCCCACCTCCTTGCACTGCACTGAGACATGTAAGCTTTCCCCCCTTTTCCCCTTTTAAACATTTTCTTGAGACCTAAGACCAAAGTTTGGAATCTGAGAATATCATCTGTAATTCATGCTTTCCAGCTCCCTTTAGACTAATCCTAGAGTCCTTGGCAAGGTTTGGTGGTCTTACCCCTTATTCTGGAGAAATTCCCCAGAACCTGTCTCAAAGCACTGTACCTGGCCCAGAGGGCACCCAGCCACCATGCCCAAACCACAGGTGAGGTGGGCAAGCCTTCGGGGATAGAGGGAAGCAGACAGGAACCTCCATATCCTGTTCCTTAGAGCCAGACAGGGATAGAGGAAACCTAGGGGCCTCCGTGGCATCACTGAAGTCACCCACTGCATACCAGCTTGCCTCCCACCTGTCACCCGTTCTGCAGGGAGGCACCTGCCATGTCACCTTCACCATGGTGAAGATCCTTAAAACCTAGACCTCTCTGGGCCAGCTGCTTGCTCTGCCACCCACTCTACCTTTGTTTACTTGTTCCTGATATCCTGGGGAGGGGGACTGATGGAGATGGACAGTTCCAATGTGGGCAACATCTAAGCCATGTCCAGAGTTGGCCCAAATAAGGGGACCGTGACCTCGTAGTAGGGCAGGAGGCTGAGCAGCTGTTCCAGGTCTTTAGCTCCACACACCTAGTCTGTGACTCTTTTTAAATTTTTGCAGTTGTTTTAAGAGATCCAATCTTGCAGATCAGTCCTTTTATTAAACTTTGAATTTTCCTTTGTTTTTTTTTTTTAAAGTAAAAAAAGAAAAAAAACCCAAAAACTTAAAAAAAAAAAAAGCCACTACTGTTAATTCCCTCCTTTTCCCTGTGAGTCTCCCGCCCCCCTCTGCCTTTGCCGTCAATCGTCCTCCTCTTTGCTCTGCCTGAAGCCTCTCTGTCCAGTGTCTGTGAAGCGATGTTTTATCTTTGTCTCAGGATGAGAAGCGGCAATCATTCTGCCAGGTGCTGGAAACTGGTTAGCCTTGAGACAGGTGTTTCTAGGGCCACAGCTCAGGGATGTGTATTTAATTACAGGGTCCCCAGAAACCCCTCTTGGCTGCCACAAGCAACATCCTCTTTTCTGGACTTGGGAGCCAGACCTGGACTGCTCCTCAGAGGCAGGAGCCCCCAGAGAGCCTGCTGAGTCTGGGAGCAAGCTGGACTTCCCCTGTGGCCAGATCTAGGCTACTTTGAAACTTGAAACCTGTGGCTGTCCTGTGACATGAGCCACAGTGGCCCTTCCTCTGCCAGCTCATAAGGAGCATGGTGTTTCCGTGCAGCCCAGGCCCTGTCTGGCCTCCCTCTTCTGGGCCTGCAACCCCTAAATGGGCCACAGCCCGCTTAGGAATCCACAGCTTGGCTCGAAGGGGAGCTGTAAGGCCAGAGCCTGCTCCAAGCCCAAGAAAAAAGCTGTGATTCTGGTGAAGGCTAGTCTTCCAAATCCTGGAGCCAGCCCTGCCAGCCACAGGACTATCTCCCCTTTGGTGACCGTTGTTTTCTTCCTCTGCAGTGTCTTATGATAGGTGATAATGTTGTTGACTCAAATTTCCATGGAAAAAAAAACAACCAACCAACCAAACAAAAACTACCTCTTGAGTGACATCCTGGTAGATTCCTCCCTGAGGAATCCTGTGGGAAAAGAGAATATTGTAGCTGCTGCTCTGTTTACATGTTTCTGTCGGGAAAGAAGCCCCGCCTGCCCTGGGATGCTGGTGTTTTTGTCTGTGTTGCCAACCGGGCCCGTGATAGGGGCTGTGGCTGCGTTGTAATGTCTGGGCTGTGTCGGGGGAGGCCTTCCCACCTGCCCAGCCAGGAAGCAGCCACTCCCTTGGAAGGGCCTCTGTTCCTTTCCTATGCTCCGAGGCATGGAGAGCACACCTCCCACAAGCCCACCTTGTAGGGGCACTGGTGGCACAGATAACATGAGCCTGCCCTTGGACTACATATTCCAGGCCTGCCTCTGCCCACAGTCTTATGTAGGAATCCAGTAAATGGGATGTCTCTGAGCCCTTGTCCCCGTGGGGCCGGCCAAGGGCTGCCTGCCAGCCTGGCTCCATCAGTCCTGCTTGGTCAAGTGTTAGTTGGCAGGCCACCCAGGCCCTCTGCTACCTCCCACCCTTGCCAGTGGGCAGGGGCTGGGCCCTGTTCTGTGAATTGACTACCTGTGGAAATGTGACCAATTAGTGTGAAATGCATGTTTAGCAAGTGTTAGGTACTGTATTTGAACCAATAAATGTGAATCCTTCTGCACATGGCATCTGTGTGTGAAGCTTGTGTGGGCTTCTGGGAAGGGACGAAGGGATGGGGGGGGGCGGTTCTGGGGCTGGGGAGCTGGCTCATGAGTTCAGCCCCACTCATGTCTGAGGTCGTCCCAGCTCTACAGCTGAGGTCTGGCAGAGGGCGGTCTCAGCACCAACTGAGCGCCTGCTGCCTGTGCCCGGCACTGTGCCAGGACTTCCCATCAACCTAGAGCTCCTGAGCGGACGGGAGTCTTGCCTCTGTTTTCTATGTGAAGGCACTCAGGTTGGCAAAGAGGAAGGGGCTCGCCCCAGGCCCCCCCAGGCCGAAAGTGGCCCACAGAGGAGCTGAGTCCAGTGGGAAGAGAGGCGCAGACTCTTGTCCTTAGTGGGGTGAGGTGGTAGTGGGGGGATCCATGTGGGGCAGTTTAGGCCTGGAGGGGGTGCCGTGTTCTATTCAGGATCGCTGGGAAGGGCTTCGCAGATGAGTGTTGTTGAGGAAAGCCACCAGGCCACGAGGAGAGGCTGGACCAGGGAGAGGATCAACAACGCGTTCAAAGGCCCAGCTGTGAATCGGAAGATAAGGAGTGCTTGGATACAACCAGGAGCTGCCCTGGCAGGAGTGTGGGAGGGTGGCAGGGATTAGCAAACGTTGAGACTGGAGAAGCAGTTGGGATCCTTGAAGTTCACCTCCAGGAGTGTGCAGAAGGAAAGCCATTTGCCCAGTTTCAGGGAAGACAGCTGCGGCTCCATGACAGACAGCAGCCCGCCGGCTGGGGCCTGACCTGCCCGGCGTGCCCTGCGGCCAAGCCCGTTAACGCCCGCCTTTCCAGAAGATACGTGAGGCCTACCAGTGGCTTTTCTAGGTCTGAGCAAACAGGCTCCGAGAGGTCGGGGGGCACAGCCAAAGTCCCACAGGAAGTGTCAGTGAGAACTTGAACCCATATCTGCCCCACTCCAAAGCCCAAGCATCCTGTAATCCTGCTCAGAGGATCAGAGAAGTGGCAGAGTGGGTTGAGGTTGTGTGAAGACAGATGGGAAGATACAGGCTGAGGAGAGTCTGATCAAAGTCTATTAAATTCTCTTGTGTGAAATGGGGGAAGCCCAGCTGCCTTCCTATACCTCAGCCTCCAGCACGAGGGGCCGGAGAGCCCTTGAGACTTGAAAGAGATGGTTTTAGAACAAAGGGAAATGCTGCAGAAGGAATTAATAGACCGTCTTCCCTGCCCCGCAAGTGGGAAGAGATACGCAGAGGTGCAAGCACAGAGGAGGGTCACGCTGGCTGACCGCCCAGGGAGGGCAGGCGTGGTTGGCGCTTCACTCGCCTTGTCTCGTGTAATCCTCCTAACAGCCTTGCAAGCTGCCAGCCTCAGAAGCAAATCGAGGCTTGAGGAAGTTAAGCCATTTGCTAAGACGACACATGAGCAAGGGGCAGAACTGACTTTTCCGTCCACGTCTATCTGATACCAAAGTTACAACGAGCTTCCTCCCTGCTCAGCCGTAGCAACTCGATAGTGCTGAATATGAATGCCAGCGTTTGTTACAAAGCTCAGTAATGGCCTTTGGTTGAACCTTTTGCTATTAAAAAAAAAAAAAACAAAACACACACACACACACAAGGAAATAAAAAATTTAAAAAACCTTTCATTAGGGATCGACACTATGGCATAGTGGGTAAAGCCACTGCCTTCAGTGCCAGAATCCCATATGGGCACCGGTTCGAGTCCCAGCTGCTCCACTTCCATCCAGCTCCCTGCAGATGCACCTGAGAAAGCAGCAGAAGATGGCCCAGAAGTCCTTGGTCCCCTGCCACCCACATGGGAGACTGGGAAGAAGCTCTGGCTGTTGCAGCCATTCGCGGAGTGAACCAGCGAACGGAAGGTCTGTCTCTGTCAGCCTCTGCCTCTCTGTAACTCTGACTTTCAAATAAATAAATAGGATCTTAAGAAGAAGAAGAACCTTCATTAAACTAATAAAGGAGTAATCCTGCAAGAGCCACACGAGCAACCAGATTGAACCGCAAAGCAGCGCTGTCCCACCACTTGCAGGATGCTCCAATCTGAGTTCTCTGAGCGAGGCGGGGTGGGGGAGGAGTTCTGTTGCCAAAACTTTGGGAAATACTGCACTCCGTCTTCTCCCTGATTCCCTTTCATTGGGCTGTTAAAGGCTCTGAGAAAGCCCACGGGTGAAACCTAATTTTGTTTAGCCCACATGCTACCAAAAGTGTTTGTGCTTTGGACAGTTTTTTCATCCTCTTAAAATCCTGTTGGAACAGTCCTCCGTGGAATACAATTCAGGACACGACTCGAAATTCATAAATCGTTACTTAAGTGAAACTGAGCCCTTGGCTTCCTGGAGCGCCAGGCGATAATCTGGAAGTACTGAACAAGAGTCAGCACGTCGAGAACAGAGCGAAGCACTGCGCTACGCATTCTGCCTGTGAGATTACTGATTTCTGGAGCAGCCCCATGAGGTGGATGCTGTAGTGACCCCCTTTTACAGATAAGAAAACCGAGGGCCAGCAAGAGTAAATAGTTTGCCTAAGTGGTTACCTAAGTAGTGAGACCTCAGGAATGAATATGAAACATCATTGATTGAGTGCCTGTGATTGGGCAGGCTCTGCACTGCCAGACCCTTCTCCTGTGCAGGCCCTCGGAGGTAAGGAGGTCATCTCCATGGCACTGAAGGGGCAGGGAGTGCTGGCTGCTCTGGCTTATGGCAGAGTCTGAAGCCAGAAGCCCCCAGAAATGATGACAAGGGAGGGGGTCGGGATGAGTGGGTCTGGCCCTGGACAGCCTGCGTGTGAGACCGCAGGAGCTTCAATGAGGGGTTCCACCACCCGAGTTCTAATTCCAGCTCTTCCCCTTTGAGTTGTGTGTGGCCTTGACCCAGAGAGACGCCTCTGGTCCTCACTGTCCCTGTCAGATAAATGGAGAGGATAGCGCCTGTGTCTCCGTGCCTAGCTCCAAGTCGGGGCTCAGTGAAGCCCACATACAAAAGGAAAGCACATACCGCGAGCTGCCGCACCTACCCCTCAACTGCAGGAGCCCAGCAGAGCCAGGAGCCACCTCTCTGGCTTGGCCTGCCCTTGGCCTGGCTGCCCATCCGGGTTTAGGTGCACAGTGGTAATCAGCCTCTCAGATCCTGTGGCAAAAGTGCCCAACTGCCAGACCCGGGGCTGTGGAGTCCCGTTCCCTTGGCAACGAGTCTCACCATGGAGACCACAGCCCCATCCTTGCCCTCCCTGCAAGCAGCCTCTCCACAAGCCTTCCCTGCTCCACGCCCAGTCCGAGGAGGAGCAGCGGAGGTCCCGAGGGGCACGCTGAAGGAGCACTTCCTCGGGGTGAGGAGCCGGAGGCACCGCCAGCCAGGGAGGCAGAGGGAGCTCCGGTTTTCCGAGTCCACGATAGGCCCGGCTAGTTTCCGAGGAGTCTGCGGACTGTGGCATTTAGGTTGGAAGCTGGGCGCTCAGCCTATTGGATGATGGTGCCTCCATTTCAACCTTGTAAGACCCTGAGCAGAGCCAGGCTAATGCAAACAGAGGCTCGGGAGGCAGCCCGAAACGGACCAGACCGGACCAGACCGGACCAGCCTTGCAGCTCCAGAGTACTGGAGCGGAGACCTGAGTCCAGGGTTCTGACCCTGGAGCCTGTATTTTCTCTGCAAGCCCCCACCTCCACTCCTAAGGCCGAGATGCGCAGCCCCCAGCCACAGTTGGAAAGGGCTGGAGAGTCGGAGGGCCCCCTCCACCCTGGGCCAGCAGCCGGTTTGAGGGCTGGGCTGGGCAGCAGCAGCAGCAGAGGAACTGCACTATTTTAAGCCAGGGCCAGAGGGCCCCTGTGGGCACAGGGAGGGTGGCCTCGGGCCCTTGGCCAGCTTCCCGGAAGTCACGATGGCCTCCCTCCTCTCTTTCTGGGGCAGCCACTTCCCTGCAAACAGGAAGGAGGCCCTTAGGCCAGGAGAGTCCAGCCCCAGCTTCCGCTCCTGCCCCCCAGTCTTCTGTGCTTCAGGGGGAGCCCACTAATGCCAGGCCCCGATTCCCAGCAGGTGAGTGGGAGGGGGCCTGGGTTTCCACCAAGTGGGCTGGCTCAGCCGCCCCGGGGTAGGCTGCCACTTTCCCAGACCCCGTGGCCCCTCACCCGCAGCCTCAATTCCCATACCCGAGGTGACTGCAAAAGTTCATGGAAAATGGCATGCCAGGGGAGGTTTCTTTTAGGCACAAAACATTTTCAAAATCCATGTGTAGTTTTTTTTTTTTTTTTCCATAACACATTTCCATGAACTTTGTGAAGACCCCTGGCCCACAGCCAGAAAGAAGAGCAGAAAGAAAGAGCCAGACTCAGCCCCTCCCAGGACCCCAGAGAGCCGGGAGATGGGCAGACACCAGAGAGACTGAGCCCGTCGAAGGGAGAGACCGAAGCGCAAGCACCGACAGCGTCCTGGACACGGACACAGAACAGGACGGCTCAGAAAAGCAAAGTGACACCAGCCATGGCTGTACCGACCGGCCCGGGCCAAGAGAACAGGGCATGGCGCTCGCGGTGGGGACCGCCCAGCCCGCCAGCCACGCGAGGCCCACGAGGCCCATGAGATCAGGTGGTCTGGCCCTGCCACGGCCGCCGTGGCAGGGACTGGAAACTCGCTAAATCTCGAGTGGCCGGTGTGCATTTTGTATGGCCCACGGGTGATGTTAGATACACCCAAATGGCCCTGTGGCAGAAAAAAGGCTCCTGCCCACCCCCAACTACCGGCCCTGTGTCAGGGCTGCGGGGGGCCTGGCGGCTGTGTGGCTGAGCAGGAATGTGGGGAACAAGGCTGGGTCACCCCTGAGGGCCAAGCGCGTGCCCCGGCCGATAAGCTGCCCCGGGAAGGGGGCCCCAGCTGCACAGCCTGCTCCAGAGGCGAGGTGCAGAGGCCCAAGGCTGGAGCCCCAGCTCCCACCCCGGCCCGAGGAGCTCCACCGGGCCGCAGAGGCTCATGGTCAGGGCCGGGCCCTGCCACAGACAGGCTGTCACCCTGCGTCTCCAGCTCTGGCCTAGGTGAGAGGGCTGGGGACAGGGCACCAGCAGGGCAGGACAGCTCTGCACCCAACTGTGCCTGTCCCCTGAGTGGCACTGGGCACTCGTGTGTGTGTGTGTGTGCATGTGTTCACATGCCACCTCAGGCATGGGGCTGCATGTAGATGCACGTGGCCACGTGGCACCAGGAGCCCCTCTTGGCCATTGCAGGTCCCTACTCTCAGTCCAGGGGCCCCCCAGAGGCACCCAGCCTCCCCAACTCCCACCAGATGGGCCTGGAGCGTGGAGAGCTGCGAGGCAGACAGGGGGAGAAGGCGCAGGTCTGCGCTGGCCCCCAGCCCCCCTCCCCACGCTGCAGCTGAGGCTCCCGCCGGCCACGGCCTTGACCCAGCACTACGGACTTCTCTGACATTGGCATCGGATCTGAACATCTGGCAGCAGGCTGATAAGGGGCGCAGCGGAAACAGCCTCCAGCGCTGCCAGCAGCCCGCCCCCTCCACTGCCCTCCACAGGGTCTGCCTTTGCCTCCCGTGCCGGGGGCCTCTGCCCCTCTCCTCACCTCCTCTGCCTCAGTTCCTCTCTCTCTCTCTCTGCCTTCTCCACAACTCTGAATTCCAACCCCCATCTGCAGGTCTGCTTGGCTCTCCAGCGGGCTCTCCCTTCTCGCTCCGCCTCCTCTGCCTCAGTCTCCCCTACAACGTCTCTCCTTCTTTCCCCCTGGACCCCGACAGCAGCCCAGTTGTCCTGGCCTCCCCTGTGCGCCTCAGTTTCTGGGTCTCAGCCTTGCTGGTTCCCACTCTGCCGCCTGGAAACGGGCCCAGCACTTGGGCCAGCCTCCTTCCCCTCCCGCGGGTCGCTCGGCCTGGAACAACCTGGGCTGGAGGACACACAGGCCCCCCCAGGGCTGTGACAGAGGGGGCCCCCAGACTCTGCCAGGATTTGAACCCCGCGCCAGCCTGGCACCCTCCCTTGGTGACTTCTTCACTTCTCAAGTGCTGGCCCTGGGGCTGAGGGCAAACACCACCTCCCTCCCCAGGACAGGTGCCGGCAGGCGGGCTTGCAGGGGGTCCAGCAGGTGGGGGGCGCTAGGGCCTTGCCATTCCCATCATGGGAGCCACCCCTGGGAGCACCGAGGGGGTCCGAGAGGCGGCACAAAGGAAGGGCATCCCCACTGATCCGGGGCTGGGCAGGATGCAGGGTGGTAGACAGTAGAATCGCACCCGCTAGGCAGAGGCCAGCAGGCCCTCGACACACACGGCACACACGCGGCAGGGCTCACTCTGCGCCGGCCACTGCGGGCTGGGCTGAGTCACCCTATCAGAGAGGCAGGCACGGCTCCTGAGGTCGTGGCACTCTCTGGCTGCACCCAGCCAGGTCCCCTGAGGACAGATGCGTCAGCCTTCAGCTTGTTGTTTGTTTGCGTTTTGATAACATTTATTGAGCGCACACAACATACCAGGACGCTACACGTGTCGTCTCCTTTCATCCCCACTTGACAGAGAAGACACGAGGCCCAGAGATGGAAAGGGAGCCGCCTGGACTCACACAGCCCACAGGGGCCAGAGTCTGCCCAGAATTCTCCGGCGCTCACCAGGGGCCGTGGCAGAGCTGGGCTGGGGCTCTCCGTGAGTGTGGTCATGGTGTTGTTTAGAAGGCAGCAGGTTAGGCCACCGCCTGCAGTGCCAGCATTCCTGTTGAACACCTGGTTGCTCCGCTTCCAATCCAGCTCCCTGCAAATGCGCCTGGGAAAGCAGCGGAAGATGGTGCAAGTGCTTGGGCCCCTGTACCCATGGGAGACCCGATGGCGTTCCAGGCTCCTGGCTTCAGCCTGGCCCAGCCCCAGTTATTGCGGCCATCTGGGGAGTGAACCAGCGGGTGGAAGATTCTCTCTCTTTTTCTCTCAAGTCTTCCTTTCAAATAAATAAATCTTAGAACAAAACAAAACAAAACACAAAAAAACAGGCAGGAAAAGCAGGCCATGCCTTTACAGCGCCTCCCACCTAAAGAGGCCCCAGTTGCTAGGACTATGGTGTTAGCCCATGAATGTGGCCCACTGGGGAGGTGGGGTATCTGCTGGGTTATCTTTTTAATAAATTCAGAAGGCGGATGCCATTTACCCAGAAATAAACCCGCTGCATTAAAATGGTGAAACCAGGAGATAGAATGATGAAACATGAAACAAGACGGGGAGACGGGCGGGGGGCAGCCGCATGCAGACAGGTGCAACTGGAAGGAAGTTCCGCAGGGGAGAAGCCCCCGGGCCTGCACGGTGGGTGCGAGCAGGCAGCAGACGCCGGCCGGCGGAATGGGGAGCAGCCGCGGAATGGTTCCGTAGGCTCCCAAGCTCTTAAAAGAGCTCTGGCCGAGGCCACAGTCGGCTCCAGGGGCCCGGAGCAACACCACTCGCCCCAAGCCGGTTTCCCTCTCTCCTCAGGTGAGGGGTGGTCCCGACCCCACGCCCTTCCCCAGCCTCCAGGGGGCGGGGGGAGTTCTCCCAGGTGGACACTGCTTACCTTTGCTTCACCCCGGGGTCCCTAGTGCCTGGAACAGTGCCTGGGCCCCAAGGTGCACTCTGCACACCAAGTGAAGGCAGCGCAGGCCTGCGCAGAGCAGTGCACAACACACACCACGGTTCCCATGGGGCCTGGACTTCTGGGTAAAAGCCCCCTCCCTCTGCCCAGCCCCCTGCTGGCCTGGCTGCCCAGTCGGCCCACCGAGGCTGGGCCCCGAGTGTTCCAGATGTGGGCTGTGCGGGGCCCGGAGCCCAGCGGGCTCACCTGCTTCCCCTTCCACCCTCTCTGCCTCCCTTTACCTCCTGGGAGAGTAGAAGGTGCAGGCCAAAGCAGCCAGCCGCCTGGTCAAGTGGTCCATGCCCCTGCCTCCGCTCCCACGTCTGGGCCAGGCCGGACCACGACCACGACCAGGCCCCAGGGAGGTAGCTATGCACAGGGAGAGAGGCCCGGCTCCAGGCAGCCCATAAATCAGGTCCCACTCCCACCGGTCGCTAACAAGCCGGGCTGCCTACCCGCCTCCATGGGGTCCCTGCCTCCGGACTCCCGCGGCGGCCTGGAACAGCCGGCTGCCCAAGGCCTCCCGGGTGCCTTGGCCTCCGCCCCCACCGCGGCCCCCAGATAGATAGGGGTGGTGGGGATTTTGTCTTTTTTTTTTTTTTTCTTTTACAAGAAGAGAAAAAAATAGACATAAATGAAGAAAAACACCAACAAAGGAGCGAGGCCTGCGAGTCACGTGGGGGCAGAGACCAATTGGGCCTCCGGCGGCCCCCCCACCCCGGGCGGGGAGGAGGAGGAGGACGGACGGACAGGGCCAGCCTGCTGTCCGCCGGCCGCCCGCTGTGGCGTGAGGGAGTCCCCGCGTGCCCACCGCCGCCAGCGCCCCACCTGGGCCGCCCGAGCCATCCCCCGGAGCGTGGTGCCCACTGTCCACCCTCATCCGGCGACCGAACGCTCCTTCCGCTCCGTAAGTGAGGGCCTGGGCCCAGGCCTCCCCGCGGCCTGTGCCGGCCACTGTCTGCCCTGCAGAACGGCTGTGCCCGCTGCAAGGGGCAGGCATGGCCTGCGGCTCCCCAGGCCGGCTCTTCTTCCCTGGCCTGCTGACGGGAGGGGCTCGGCCTGCGGCCACCGGGCCTGCGAGGGTCTGTGGGGGTCTGAGGGTCCCGCTGGCTCTGTCTGTCCGAGTCGGGTAGCCTGTGTGAGTCGGTGGGTCTCTGGGCCTCCCTTTGGGTGCCCGCCTGCCTGTTGTCTCTGTCTGAGTCGGCTTGGATCTGTGTGTCTGTTTCGAGTGTCTGTCTGCCCGTCTTCGGGTTCTGCGGTGGGGCCCAGTCTGCGTTTGCTTCCCTGGGTGGGTGGGGTTGTGGGGTGGGTGGGCGGGGTACAACCTGGGGTGGTGGAACCCTGGGGTGAGGCGGCTTGAGGGAGGAAGAGAGCTGGCTCAGAACACAGGCCCCGGGCTCTGCACAGGCCTGTGCTTGCACTGGGGGTCTTCCTCAGCAGTGGCCGGGAGACCCCAGGACCTGCACACTGGAGAGGCAGGCCAGGGTCCCCACCCTCCCCCTTCCACCCGTGGCCCGTTTCCCACTGTCTGGGGGCCTCTCTGATGGGGAGTTGCAGGGAGGCAGGAGAAGCCCCCGCTCCCACCCCCCAGCCACCTCCTTCCCCAGGGGCTCGTGTGGGCGGGCGGGGGCTGCGGCTCTCTCACCTCCTCACCGGGATTCTTCCTTGGCCTCTCCTGGAAACCGCTCAGCCGCATCTGGAGGGCCGATCTCTTCCGTTTTCTGTGCGGAGAAAACGAGGCTCAGAGACGCGGAGTGCTTTGCTCTAGCTGGCCCAGCAAGCTCGCGGCAGATGGCACTCCCTCCGCGGGGCGAGCGCGCTCGGGGACGGTCTGCACGCAGAGCCGGCCCTCCGTTCGCAGGACCCGGGCGCCAGCCCCGCATGGAGCCCCTCGGCGGCTCGCGGCTTTGGGGTGCCGCCGTCCCCGACACCCTCTCCACCCCAGGTCGAGCAGTGGAGCCCTTCCTCTCTCGGTCGCGGCCTCAAGACTGTCTCGGACGCAAGGCGGGAGCGGCACTGGGGCCGCCCCTGGCCAGGAGCAATTTCTCTGCGCGTCCTGGCCCCCGGGCTCGGGGGCCCCTCTGTACCCAAGGCTGCTGGGCCTCCCCTTCCCCCACTCCCAGCCCCTGCCAGGAGAACTCGGAGGGATTAGGGGCGCCTCTGCCCTTGGTGGCGCCGCTGGCCCAACTTCCGCGCCCCGCCTGGCCTCGGGGACTCCCCAGGCGCCTCCAACTCCGTTCGATTCGTATCCGCAGCAGAGCAAACTACGGTTCGTGGAGAAAGGGCCCTTCCGCCATGCCAGGCACGTGCCCGGCGAGTGCCATTCCGGTTCCTCCTCACCGGCGCCCCTGGTCATCATTCCCACTTCACAGATGCCGAAACTGAGGCCAGGCGGTGGGGGAGGTCCGCGGAAGGCCGCTGTGGGGAAAGGGGGCTGGGCCGAGGAGAGAACCTGGTTTCAGGCCTTGAACCCGTGCTTGCCACCACGCCCGCGCTCGCCCTTACCCACTTCCACGCTGCCAAACGAGAGGCGCCCCCAAGTTGGCCCTGGCCACGGCTAAACCGGGCTTGCAGACAGGCGCGGGTCCTCTCCCACCGCGGGTGCGGGGCTCGAGGCTCCCGGGCGCCCGACACCTGCCCGGATTCCGGGTGCTCCAGCTCCGCCGCGCTCTGGCTGCGGACGGGCTCCGGGGGCCGAGATGGTGATGGGGGCGCCGAGAGGGCCAGGGTGAAGACGCGAGCCAGGCTGGGGGGTGCAGGGCAGGGCGCTGGCCGGGCCGGGAGAAGATGCGGGCCCGTCCCCCGCCCCCGGATACCGCACGCTTCCATATAGAGGGGCCGGCCCCCTCCCCGGCCCCGCGCAGCGGGTTCGCGCAGCGCGCAGTGGCGGCGGAGGGGCCCGGGTCCCAGGTGCGCCTCGGAGCGGCCCTGGAGCGCGGGGGGCGGGGAGGCGGGGGGGGGGAGTGCCGAGGCCCCGCGCCCCCGCCTCCCCGCCCCCGGCCCGAGCGGCCGTCATCGCGGGCGGGCGGCGCTGTGCCCGGGTGCGGCTCTTCGCCGGCGGCGGCAGCGGCGTGGCCGGGAGGTGCGGGACTCCGTGCGGGCGGGACGCGGGGCGCTGCTCGCAGGAGCCGCCAGGTGGGCGCCGGTCGGACCGCGGCCGCCGTCACTCCCCATCTCTCGTCCCGGGGCCCCGACTCTGCGCGTTCCCTCCTTGGGACTTGGACTCTGCGCCCGAGGTCGCTCCGCCGCCTGGGGTGCGGCCTCCCGGAGCGCTCGGGGTCTCTGCCCGCGGTCCCCGCCGCGCCCTCTCCGCCCGACGTCTGGCACTCGGCGGCGAGGGCAGCTCCTCCCGTTGCCGTCGCGCCGCGGGCTTTGTCTCTCCGGCCCGGGGCCGGGCGGCTCGGCGCTCTCGGGCTGTCTTGTCCCGGGCGCCGTCGGGCTGCGCGCTTCTCGCCAAGGGCCCCTGTGCGGGTCCGGCTCTGCGGGGCCGCGCCTCGGCCCTCGGGCTCTCGCTTCGCCGTGGTCCGCGCGCCCCCAGGCCCCGACCCTCCTGCTGGGTGCCTCTGTGTCTCCAGGTTTCTCCCAGCGTCTCTGTTCTCTCAGCGTCTCTGTCTGGTGACTGTCGCCGCGTCTCGGACCCTGCGCCTGTCTCTCCAGGTTTTTCCTTTCTGTTCCCTTCTCGCCAGCCCTCCCTTGGTCTTGTGTCTCCATCAGGTCCCGTGCCTCGGCGACCCCGTGTCCCCGTGGTCGCCCCCGGGTTGGCTCGGGCACCGCGCGGCTGGGGGGCTCGCTCTGCCAAGCCGGGGCGTCTGCCTCTCTCCCAGCCTCGTCTCTGCCTCCTCGGCTCCTCGGAACGCTCCAGGGGCCCTGCGCCCCCACTCCGCCGGGGTTCCTCGGCGTCTCCGCCCGCGCCCGCGCCCGCGCCCGAACCCTCTCGTTTTCTCAGAATCCGGGTTTTGTTCTCAGACAAACGAATCCGGATCGAAGCGCATCGAATCCGAGGGTCCCAGATCGGGCGCGGCGGGGACCGCGCGGGAGGAGTCTCCAGGAGGGGCAGCGACGAGGGCCGAGCGCCGGCCAGGGCCAGCCGGGCACGGGCACGGGGACGCAGCTCCCGCCCCGCTGCAGGCTGCCTGGGGCGCCCCGGGGCAGAGCGCGACCGACCCGCTCGGAGGGCTCGTGGGGGCGGCGGCCGCGGGGTGCGGGGTCGGCCCAGCGCCCGCAGTGACCCGCTCCTCCCTCCGCAGGCGGACGCGGCGGGCATGGACTATTCGTACGACGAGGACCTGGACGAGCTGTGCCCCGTGTGCGGGGACAAGGTGTCCGGCTACCACTACGGGCTGCTCACGTGCGAGAGCTGCAAGGTGAGGCGGGCCGGGGTCCCGGGAGCGGCGGGGAGCGGGAGCGGGCGGCACCCCGGGGGCCCGCGCTCACTCCCCTGTCCCGCAGGGCTTCTTCAAACGCACGGTGCAGAACAACAAGCACTACACGTGCACCGAGAGCCGGAGCTGCAAGATCGACAAGACGCAGCGCAAGCGCTGTCCCTTCTGCCGCTTCCAGAAGTGCCTGACGGTGGGGATGCGCCTGGAAGGTGCGCGCCCGCGGGCTTCGGGCCCGACTCCCGCGGCCGAGCAGTGGGGGTGGGGTGGCGCTGAGCGAGGGCCCGAGGGGCAGCCCCACTGCCGGGTGGTGTGGGCCCCGGGCCTGCGGAGGGCCAGCCTAGCGGCTGCAGAGCCGCCCACCTCCTACCCCCACCGCGGGTACCCAGCACCAAGGCTTTCATGGCCTCGGCCAGTTCTCCTCCTGGTGCCCCCACTAATGGGCCAGCTGGCATCAGGCAGGTTCCTAACCTCTCTAAGCTGCCCCATCTGGAAAATGGGCTTACAGTAGCAGGACCCACCGCCCACCCCTCTACCCCCAGGTCTAGTGTTAGGATTGGCCTGCTTCACAGTGACGTGAGGACCAGCCCGGCAGGCGGTACCTGGCCATCGCCAGTATTGTCATCATGGTCCTTTCTGCTGTTCTCTGCCCACGGTCCCTGGCCAGCCCATCTTTTGTCCGTCCAGCCATCTGCAGCGTCACCCAGTCCTTTCACTGCGCAGGAGACATTCCTCCCCCACGTGCTCTCAGCCAGGCCCTGGGAGGGCTGGGAGTGGGGAGTGATTGCCGGCGGGGGACCCAGGCCCGCCTCGTCTGCCTGCCCGCAGCCCCCGCTCTCAGTGTAGGGACTGGAGCTCTCTCGGCTTGCACCCCGCTGGCCCCAGCCGGGCCGTGCGCCGAGCAGGCAGCTGTTGGCTAAAGCTTTAGAACGGCATAGAAGGCTCCCGGGGCTCGAGAGCTGCAGCCCACACGGCCTGCCACCTAGAGGAGGGGTCCCGGACGGGAGGGGGCTGTCCTGCCCTGTCCCCCAGCCCACATCCTAGCTCCAGGTCCCGGGGGAGCGGGACCCTGCTGTCTGCTCCCACACCACCATCCCTGCTCGTCCCCCCACTCTCTTCCTTCTCCCCGGGCTCAGGGTGGGGTCCTGTTTGCACAGGGGCAGGGGCCACACTCCAACTGCAGAGATGCACCTGTTGGGTCTGGCTGGTGACACATTCTTGGCCAGCCCAAGGAACATCTGGTCAGCAAGAGAGGTCCCCTCCCCCAGCACAGAGCCCCAGCGAGCCCTAAAGTCAGCTTCTGATTGGAAGGCAATGTGTGAGGCAAGAGGGCTTCAGTCAGTCCAGCTTCTGGTCGCCGAGTACCCGGATGTGAACAAGGCTAACTGGGGCCCCTTCCTGTTGCCATCTCCCTGCCAGGCCCTGTGCTGGGCACCAGAGCCCAGAGCCAAGCACCCAGGAGCTCTCGGCCTGTGGCACAGGGTACAATACACTCAGTGTGAAAAGGTTGGGCAAGGGGCAGGCTATCAGGGACAGTAGGTTCCGTGTGGGGGTGAATCCCGGAATACTTCCTGGAGATGCCTGGTTAAGGAGACTGACGTTGCTGGTGTGTAGTGAGTGTGGCAGTGACCTAGTGTGCTCTGTGAGCCCAGGGTCTGTGGTAAGGGCAGTGGAAGGTGGTGTGGAGGCTGAGCCTGACCCTCTGCCCCTGCCCACAGCTGTGCGCGCCGACCGCATGCGGGGCGGCCGGAACAAGTTTGGGCCCATGTACAAGCGGGACCGGGCTCTGAAGCAGCAGAAGAAGGCGCAGATTCGAGCCAATGGCTTCAAGCTGGAGACAGGGCCCCCGATGGGGGTGCCTCCCCCTCCCCCGCCCCCCCCGGACTACATGCTGCCCCCCAACCTGCACGCATCGGAGCCCAAGGGCCTGGCCCCGGGTCCGCCCGCTGGGCCACTGGGCGACTTTGGGGCCCCGGCACTGCCCATGGCCGTGCCCGGGGCCCACGGGCCACTGGCCGGCTACCTCTACCCCAGCTTCCCTGGCCGCGCCATCAAGTCCGAATACCCGGAGCCTTATGCCAGTCCCCCACAGCCTGGGCCGCCCTACAACTACCCGGAGCCCTTCTCCGGGGGCCCTGGGGTGCCCGAGCTCATCCTGCAGCTGCTGCAGCTGGAGCCAGACGAGGACCAGGTGCGCGCGCGCATCGTGGGCTGCCTGCAGGACCCGGCCAAGGGCCGCCCGGAGCAGCCCGCGCCCTTCGGCCTCCTGTGCAGGATGGCGGACCAGACCTTCATCTCCATCGTGGACTGGGCGCGCAGGTGCATGGTCTTCAAGGAGCTCGAGGTGAGTCCCCTCTCCCTCCGGGGCCGCCCCGCCCAGTGGCTTCAGGCGGTCTGGGGGCAGGGCGGCCGCGCCAGCCCCCACTGCCTCCCTCTCCTCTGTCTCTGATGGCCTCTGCCTCCCCAGCCCCTTCTGTCTCTGCTTCTCTATTCCCCTGTCTGGGTCACTCACAGCGTTTCTGTCTCCTCCTCTGAGACCCTGGGCTCCCTCGAAGGACCACGTGAGTCCCTGGGACGCAGTCTTGTTCCCAAGAGGCCAGCCCATCGTGTCCTCAAATGCCAGTACCTCTGAGCTTGGGCTGTGCGTGGGTCTTTCCCCTTCTGCCTGTGCATCGCGTGTGTATGATGGAGGTATGTGTTGGCGTGCGTGTGTGCGTGTGTGTGTGTGTATGCAGGGGAGCTAGGCAGGAGAGGAAGAGGGGGATTCCAGGGCTGCCACAGATCCCAGACAACCTCGCCTTCCTCTGTGGACTTCTCTCCCCTCAGTTGAGGTAGCTGGGGCTAAAGGAAGCAGAAACGCAGCAGGAGAAACCGAGGCCAGACATAGGGAAGGACTTCCCAGTCATTGGCCTCAGCGTGTGAAGGGCCTGAGGCCCCCCTCGTGCCTTGGCTCCTCTTGAGCCTCCCCAGAGGCCCCTCGAGCCTGTTCAAGGCTCATCCCCCTCCTTTAGCCCCGGCCTTTGGGGGCTGCTCTTCCCAGACTGGCCCTCCTGACTGCTCTGGGGCTGACCGTAAGTAGCAGGGCCTGTTGCCTTCCGTGCTGGGGCCACGGCAGCCTTGAGCGGCATTGTCAGCACTGACGCCATTCAGGCCCGGGCTTCCTCCAGGGCCATGTGGCCGGATGGGCCCGGGGCACTGCCTGCCCCACTGGCATGGAGGGGAAACATGGTGGGGCGTGGGCACCGTGCATGCAGGGGGCAGCAGGAGGCTGGGCCTGGGCTGACCCAGGCCTGCGCCGAGGCCAGCTGCTCTCTCCGGCCCCTCTGGGCTGGCCTCCTGCAGGGGTGAGGGGCAGGGCCTTGGATGCTCTCACCTGCTGTCACCTGTGGCTAGAGGCCCTGGCAGGGACATGGAGCTTAAGTCCTTCAGACTTCCCATGAGCCCCCTGTGCAGAGGGGGAGGAGCAGAACATTCCCAGCCTTCCAGAACCCTGGATCCAGGGGCGGGGCACTTCCTCTGGCCGCCTTCCTGCTCTCCGGGGGCTTGCACGCAGGATGGGAGGGGCTTTTGTCCCAGCTCCGCTGAGTGTTTTTTCCTGCTTCTGGCTTCTCTGTGGTCCAAACCTTCCTGCTTCCCCTCCCCAGAGCCTCTGAGCAGAGCCCAGGATGCACCCTGCCACCCCCACGTTGGTAAAGGACCCTTGCAGACAAGCACCAGCCCAGCACCTCGAACCTCACCTGTTGGCCATGTGGGGAGGGGTGCTGGGCTGGATCTGATTGCAAAGTTCGGGACGAGGCGGTAGAAAACCGGGGACAGGACTGAGTGGCCCTGTTGCCCCTCTGGGCTGGCCGTCCAGCGCCCCACCTCCGGGTGGACCTCATCTCCGGGTGGACCCTCCCAGGACAGAAGGCAGGATTCTCTGGCTCTGAGGGTGGGGCAGCCCTGGGGCTGGGCACTGGGAACGTCAAGGAGACATGTGCGGGCCCCCAGGGGACCAAGGGAGCCAGCGGGGCAGCCAGTGGCACTCCAGGCAGCGGGAGCAGCCTAGGCTGACGTCACCTCGTGTGTGCAAGGATTTCTGGGTGCTTCACGAAGCCCAGCTTCCACCAGGAGTGGGTCCGTCGGTGTGGGGGATGGTCAGCCTGCTGGGGCTGGGTGGGGAGGGTCTCGCTCCCACCACCCAGGCTGTGGCCTCCTGCGGCTCATGCAGAGGCTGGGGGCTCAGCTGCATGGTCAGCCTGCCCGCAGCCCAGAGGCGTCTGACTCAGCACCAAGTTTGTTTTTTTTTTTTAAAGATTTACTTATTTATTTTTATTTGAAAGGCACAGTTATTGGTGTTGGGGGGCAGAGAGAGAGAGAGATCTGTCTGCTGGTTCACTCCCCAAATGGCTGCAACAGCCACAGAAGGGCCATGCTGAAGCCAGGAGCTTCTTCTGGGTCTCCCGTGTGGGTGCAGGGGCCCAAGGACTTGGGCCATCCTCCACTGCTGTCCCAGGTGCATTAGCAGGGAGCTGGATGGGAAGTGGAGCAGCCGGGACTTGAACCAGAGCCCATATGGGATGCCAGCGCTGCAGGCAGCTGCTTAACCCACCATGACATGGCGCCGCTGCCCCTCCCGACCCGACACCAGGGCCCTCGTTCCCCAGTCAGAGGCCATCCCCGTGTCTCCCCTTCCGTCGCACACAGTCACCGCCTTTTAGATCTGTCGCTGGCACAGCAGCGAAGGACCAGCGGCACCACGGCCTGCCAGTGGGAAGTGACTTCACTCCCTGCCCCTGGGTTTCCTCATCTATGGATGGGAGGCGTTCAAGTAGTGCCCACACCTGGGGGCGTGGTAAGGCTTGGTGAGCTCAGACGGTGAGGGAGTGGCGCGGGGCCGGTACACGCGCGAGTCCAGTGCCTGGGGCCGTGCCGCCTCCCTCTCTGCTCCCCACAGCCGCCCCGTGTTCCCTAGCCAGGCTTGTGGCGGCCCGGGCAGGAAGAGCAGGCTGTCCAGAGCCCCACAGTGTGGCTGCTTCCTGAGCAGGACACCTTGGAGGGGGCCCCCAGGGGCCTGATAACCCACGGTGACGTCAGTTCCCCTCCCCAGCCCGGCTCCGAGGCCCCAGGGGAACGGATTGACTCGCTTAGCTAGATGGCTTCACTGTCAGTCCCGGGTGACAAATGACGGCCCGGCGACCACTCGGCCGGGACAGCACCATGGCCAGCCCGCGGCGGGTCAGCCCCCAGAGAGTTACGGCACCCGCTGGCCTTCGGCCCGGGGCCCAGGCGGGGGCCTGCGGGCAGGGAGGTCAAGCGGCACCCATAAATACCCCCGCGCCCCGGCGGGCTGCCCCGTGTCAAGGCTCTAGGGAGATTTGTGGCCGCTCAGTCAGACGTGGGGGCGAGGGGGGGCCTGGCTGGCAGGGGCCCCGGGCCCCCCGCTGCACACGTCCTTGTTCCCCGGAAGGCCTAGGTAGAGGAGGGTGGAGCTTTGGTTTAGGGAGAAGTCTGGGCGGTGAAAGGCACCCTCTTGGGTTAAGTGGGCCTCTCAGACACCTGCTTTCTCGCTCAGAGGAGCTACAGCCACGGCTTGGGTTTGCTTTTAAATAAAGGGTGTGTGTGTGTGTGTGTGTGTGAGAGAGAGAGAGAGAGAGAGAGAGAGAGCGCACCGTGTGCATGCGTGTGCTCGTGCATGGCACTGTTTGGGGGTCTGGTGTCTTGATGTGTCCGTCTGTCCATCCAGCGTCGGAGGTGGGTGCCAAGTCCGGCAGGAAAGGGCTCGGCCACAGGGTCGGGGGAGCGGGGCTGGCGCAGCCCCCAGCCCCCTGCCAGTGGCGGCGCGTGTGCCTTCCTTTCCTTAACCAGAGCGGGAGGAAATTTCACAGAGCAGGAAACGAGGGTGGAGAAGGACTTGAACGCGGGGCATGGCGCCAGCGCCCGCACCACCACCACGTGGCATCTCTGTGGCCTGCTCCCCGGGCAGCCCCACCGCATGGGCTGCCCCCTCCGCAGCCAGAAGTCTGGGCACAGACTCTGCTCCCAGGGCTGGGACAGTCGGGTCACCGTGACCCCCTCTGTAGCTCAGCTGCCTTATCTCCTAATTCTCCCCTTTATCTCGTGTCTTCCACCCCAGCCCCCTTGTTCCTTCAGTCCTGGCCCACAGCCTCCGGCTGGGTTGCCCAGGGTGAGCCTGAGTTTTCCTGCAGGCACCCTCCTACCTGGGGCCTCCTCCCGGAGACAGGAGGAGGGGCAGGTGAGCAGAGCCGGCTCTCTCTGTGTTCCCTTCGAGCCTCAGTGTGCTTATCTGGAACATGGGCAGAATGCCGATGGGACGCCGGTGAGACGTCCTGAGCTGTGCCAGAGACGCGGCCTGCTCACAGCGTGCCCCGAGCCCGCCTCCCTCCTTGGACACTGACGGGGAGACCAGCCGGGGCATAGCAGGGGCTTGTGCCTGGGAGAGAGCAGGAGGGATGCCTCTGGGGTCCAGGGCTGGCGGGGGCTGAGCCTGGGGGTCCCCCCGGGGATGGTTTCCAGGTGGAGGGAGGTGTGTGGGCTGCTGACGCTGAGATGGGGTGGGGAAGGGAGCGGGAGGCAGTGACCGCAGGGCGGGCGCTGGGCAGGGGTGGTGGGCGAGCCTGCAGGAGCCGGCTGTCCAACTGCTCGCTTGCTCCTTGTCGCTCCCCCCTCTCTGCCTGGGGACAGAGGCTGCAGAGAGGAGGGGAGCGGGGGCTGCTCCCCCTGGGGGACAGGACCTCCCTTGGGCCCCGCCTCAGCAGGCGCTTCTCTGATCTCAGCGTGAGTCTTAGGGAGCACAAATTTGTCCATCAGCCACTCGCTGGCCTTCTGCTAGGGGCCTGGCAATGCGCCAGATGCCGGTCCTACCTCCCCTTGCCTCATGGGTCCCCGGGAAGGCCAGGGTATATTCCAGATGCCCGGGCTCGGAGAGGGCTACGTGGAGGCGGCAGGAGCCTACAGGAGACCGGGGCTGGCGGAGGGGCCTGCGCTGCCTCCACACCTGGCCGTTAGGAGTGCTGGTGGGAACCAGATGGAGCTGAGTCTGTGGGCAGGTTACTTGACTCCTTGTGCCCGGTTTCTTCTCACCATGACGTAACAGCTCTAGTGGCCCCCCGGACCTGGGACATGCAGGGGTCATGGTCCGGTTTACCACCCAGGCTGGTGCCCCGGCAGCCCCTGCGGTGCAGCCCCGGGGCCGAGACGCCGTGGCTGCCGAGAGGGGCTGGGTCTGGACTGCGTGCCCAGTGGGCTGCTCATCTTCCTGGAGACTGTGTGCGTGGCTTGGGCCTGGCTCCGCCTCTGGGTGACCCCAGGAGAATCCCTCACCCGCTCCGGGAGGCAGATTTTGTTTATTTGTTGTTGTTGTTTAAAGATTTATTTATTTGAAAGGCAGCATGACACAGAAAGAGAGAGTGTGAGAGAGCGAGAGATGGAGAGAGTTTCCATCTGCTGGTGCTCTGCCCAAATGGTCACAATGGCCGGGGCTGGGCCAGTCTGAGGCCAGGAGCCAGGAGCTCCATCCAGGTCTCCCAAGTGGGTGGCAGGGGCCCAAGCCCTTGGGCCATCCTCCGCTGCGTTTCCAGAAGCATTTAACAGAGAGCTAGTTCACAAGGGGAGCACCTGGGACTCGAACTGGCGCTCTGATATGCGATGCCAGTGTTACAAGAGACGGCTTAACCCGCCGTGCCTCAGCGCTGGCCCCGGGGCAGCTTCTTTACCTGAAAAAGAAACGGGGGCCAGGGCCTGGGCTTCCTGACTCTAGTTTCACACGGTTCTCAGGCCCGTGTGCCACTGTCAAGGGCATCACTCTGGCTGGGCTGCCGTGCGGGAGGACATCCCGGCGGCTGGCCCTGCCCTGTGCCCGGGGTCTGGGCGTCGGGAAGCTGCCCGTGGTGCTGTTGTGTTCTGGCTGCAGGTCAGACCATCGCCACCCACAGCCAGCAGGTCCTCCTTTCTTGCCGGGGCCTGGCTCCTGCCCTTCCCGGGCTCTTTTCTGAGTAGCTGAGGCTGCCCGGGGGCTGACCCCAAGCCCATCACGGACGGCATCCCACCTGGCATCGGAAGGGGGCCTTCCCAGAGCACCCCCGTGGCCACCAGCCGCTGACATTTACTGGGTGCTAACTTTGTGCCTGGCCAGCGAAGTGCTGTCCATTTGACAGATGAGAATGTGGAGGCACAGGAAAGTTCTGGAACTTGTAAAAGGCAGAGGCGGGGCCCCGCCCCACTTGGATGACCTCACAGGGGGGCAAATGGGGTTGCACGCCCCATGACCTCTGACCCGAGGGTTGGGGGCGGTGGGGGGGGGCAGGCCTGGCCCTGGCTGGATGGCAGAGCCCGCGTGCGGCTTCCTTGCAGGTGGCCGACCAGATGACCCTGCTGCAGAACTGCTGGAGTGAGCTGCTGGTGTTCGACCACATCTACCGCCAGATCCAGTACGGCAAGGAGGGCAGCATCCTGCTGGTCACCGGGCAGGAGGTGACCGCCCCGGCCCTGGCCTGGAGGGGAGCAGTGGGGGGCAGGGGGTGATCGGAGAGGCTCTCCGAGGGCGTGGCAGGGCACTGGGGTGTGGCAGGATCCGTGGGAAAGAAGGAAGGTGCCAGGGGGCTCAGGGAGGGGCGTCCGGAGCGGCAGAGCCTCCGGGCGCTGTTGCGGGGGACGGGGCAGAGGTGAGGCTCCCCGGGCCGCCGGCACGGGACTCATGGGCGAGACCTCCCAGGCCCTAAATCCTGACTGAGTGATCGCGTGCATGAGAGTCGGAATGAACGGGCAGAGGACTCTACAGAGCTCAGAATTTGCCTTTTGCAGCGGGACAACAGGGCTGGGAGCAGGGGGGTGTTCACAGGAGGGATGCAGCCGGGGGTGGTGAGGGCAGCTGGGGCCTGGCGGGAGCGCCTTCAGGGAGGAGTGGGGAGGAGGAGGGGGAGGTGAGGGCTCAGCCCGGGGGTGGGAGCATCGCTCCTGGAGTGGACATGAGGGGGGCAGCAGGCTCCGTGGGTGCTGGCGGGCAGGGCGGTTGGGGACCGAGGCTCTGCTCCCCCCACCTGCTGCCCCCCAGCCCTTCTGTCCTCATTCTTAGTTCCCACCCTGCTGACTCGGACCAGCAGGGGGACGGGGAATGCTGGCCCCAGGGGGTGACCCGGGGCCGGGGTGTCCCTGTGGGTAGGTGTGGACCACGTCGCTGTGAACACACAGGGGCGTGGGTGTGTCTGCATTACTCAGTGTGATCAGAATGTGTGTGTGTGTGTGTGCACGAGTGGACCCTGTGAACACGCTGGCGTGGCCTGTGTGTGTGAGCGTGGCCACCCTGGGTGACCTGTGGACGTGCCCGTGTGTCCCTAGCCACACCTGCTCTTCCCCTGCCGCCTACCCCCAGCCTGAGGTGGCACTCGCTGCAGGGGGCTGCACCACTTGGCACGTCTGTGCTGGTGGGGGGGCTTTACTATAGGGGCCCTGCAGGCACCCCGCTCAGCTCCCAGGTCGGGGCCCGCCTGACCCGCCTGGCTCCGCCCATCCGTGCCCTCTCCCCTAAATCCCAGATGGGGGCTTCACGCCCTGTGTCCTACAGCCCATGTCTTCGCCTGACCGGGGCCCTCTGGCCTGCGCAGGTGGAGCTGAGCACGGTGGCCGCGCAGGCGGGCTCCCTGCTGCACAGCCTGGTGCTGCGGGCGCAGGAGCTGGTGCTGCAGCTGCACGCGCTGCAGTTGGACCGCCAGGAGTTCGTCTGCCTCAAGTTCCTCATCCTCTTCAGCCTGGGTGAGTGGGGCCCCGGGGGCAGGGGGCGGTGGCCAGGTGGGGAGGCCCAGCAAAGTGGCCAGGACAGGCCCGGGCGGGGCAGGAACCCCTCCCCGTGGCCGAGCGTGTGCCTGGCTCCTGACATGGGGGCTGCTTCCCCTCTGGAGCGGGGCTTCTCCATCGGGATATAAAGCAGGAAGATGCCCCCGTTGTGGGGCGAGGACCCCTTCTGAGGATGTGGGAGGTGCCTGGCTCCCACCCCGCCCCCCGCAGGAAAAGCCACGGAGTTAGGGCTTTCTGTCCTCGGCTCCCGCCCTGCACACCTGGTTTTTCTTAATTCCCTATCCATCGAGGCCCAGGTTCTGACCTGGAGCTCTTTCGGGCCCAGACCCATTTGCCCATTCGTTGGCTCATCCCATAAACATTTGCTGAGTGTGCGCTCTGCGAGGTGCCGGGGACATGCCAGGAACAGAGGGGACCCCAAACCCCGCCTGCGGGCTGCTTCTGTAGGAGAAAAAGCGATCGGTGTGTGTCCGGCCAGTAGGACCTAGTGGGACTGACGCGGGCCAGGGCAGAGCGTGCGCCCAGCCCGGCCCCAGAGGCTCAGCCTGCATCCTGGGCTCCCAGGAGCCAGCAAAATAGCCCTGCTGCCCGCCCCCCCATGCCCGGCGACGCCCGGCACATGGGCGGGCTCCTCACTTCCAGCAGCTCTCGGTCTGAGAGGGAGATGGGTAGTCCTGGCCGTGAGGGCTGGGCAGAGAGAGGAGGAGGCTCGGGGATCCATCCAGGGCAGGCTTCCTGGAAGAGGGACATCTGAGCAGGGTCTTGGAGGACGAGTAGGAGTTTGTAGGCGGGATGGAAGGATGTGGCAGGGGTTGAGCTTGGCGCCCTGTGGGGAGGGGCAGTTTCTGTGGTGGTCGGTGTGACAGCTGCAGTCCAGCAGGGGTGTGCCTGCCAGAGGGGGCTGATGAGTGAAATTGGGGCGCCACGTGTCCAGGCGGCGGTGGGGGCGTCTGGGAGCAGTGGTCTGGGTCTCCCGACTGCCGGGCAGGCTGGCAGCCAGGGGGCGTCTGCTCCTCTCAGGACAGCAGCGGGGCCCTGCAGCAACGGGGCATGGAGTTAGGAGTGGCCTGCGGTTCTCGGATGCAAGCAGAGGCCAGGCCAGGCTGTGGCAGCTCCCTGGCCTCTGCCTCCGGCTGACCCTCCCCCTCCCTTGTTTCTGAGAGCTGAAGGGGCTGGGGCTGCGTTATGGGGGTGGGGCCGAGGAGCACGGGCTTGTCTGTGTCCGGCTCTGGATGCACGTGGCCGTGCGCATGCTGTGTGTGCAAACGTGGACTTCTGCGTGACGCTTGCTTTCTGTGTGCCGTGTCGTGTGAAGAGTGCAGGTGACGGAGTGACCGGGAGGTGTGGGGACACAAGGGCTCGGAAGCATGGGCAGAGATGGGAGACAGAGCCGGAGTGTGGGCTCCTGGGGGTCAGCAGTCGACAAGGTGACAGTTCTTGACCTCGCTGCCATTACGAAGGCACCAAGGGGGTGCCCCTAAAGAGCCGGACACAGTCTCAGCCCCCAGCCCCTCTTCCCACGTAAGCTCCAGGCGCTCGGGGCTGCCAACAGCTCGGCTCTGGCCGCCACCCATGGTCAGCCCCAGACTCCTCCTCCTTGTGCTAGGGTCAGACAGCAAACCTGGGCGCACCCTGCTTTTTTTTTTTTTTTTTTTTTTTTTTTTTTTTTTTTTTTGACAGGCAGAGTTAGACAGTGAGAGACAGAGAGAAAGGTCTTCCTTCCGTTGGTTCACCCCCCAAATGGCCGCTATGGCTGGTGCACTGCGCCGATCTGAAGCCAGGAGCCAGGTGCTTCCTCCTGGTCTCCCATGCGCGTGCAGGGCCCAAGGACTTGGGCCATCCTCCACTGCCCTCCTGGACCACAGCAGAGAGCTGGACTGGAACAGGAGCAACCAGGACAGAATCCAGTGCCCCAACCGGGACTAGAACCCATGGTGCGGGCGCCGCAGGCAGAGGATTAGCCTAGTGAGCCCTGGCGCCGGCCCCACCCTGCTTTTTGGTTCCCAATGGGTGTGGCCAGCCGCAGACCAGGCGGTCCCAGCTCCTCCTTTACACCAATCTTCATCCCATTTTCTTTTCTTTCTTTATTTGGGAGGCAAAGTTACAGACAGAGAGAGGTAGAGGCAGAGAGAGAGGTCTTTTATCCGCTGGTCCACTCCCTAAACAGCTACAACAGCCAGAGCTAAGCCCATCAGAAGCCAGGAGCCAGGAGCTTCCTCCGGGTCTCCCATGCAGGTGCAGGGGCCCAAGGACTTGGGCCATCTTCTGCAGCTTTCCCAGATGCATTACCAGAGAGCTGGATGGGAAGTGGAGCAGCCGGGACTTGAACCGGCACCCATATGGGATGCTGGTGCTGCAAGCTGGGGCTTTAACCCGCTACACCACAGCACCTTTCATCCCGTTTTCTACTGGGGGTGGCTGAGGCCTGGGAGACTGGACAGAGACTGCAGCGCTTGGCTGCGCAGGCTTCAGGAGGCCATGGGCACACATGTGTGTATACATGGAAGTGTGTGTGCATGCGCAAGTGCCAGGCAGAGGGGGGCAGCGGTTAGGGAGGGACTTGGATTCTCAATCTTGTCTCTGTCTGGCTGTGCGCCTTCTTGCGAGTCCCTCCGGTCTCTGAGCAGTAGAGGGGTCATCACAACACTCACCTAGCTGACGTCACAAGAGAACTGCCCCCCACCCCCACGGTGCAGTTAGCATGCAGGGAGTCACTGGACCCCTCTTGAGCGCCTGCTGTGTGTCTGCTACAGAGCTTAACTCCGGGCACTGGGTCTGGCTGGGCCGGCTGCAGAGGCTAGGGGTCTGGTGAGGCTGGGGCTGTCAGGGGGCAGGAGGGAGGGGCTGGGGGAACCTGGCCCTGCCTCAGGCCGGTTCTAGGGCAGGAGAGGAGCCCAAGAAGTCCTGTATGATTGTGTTGGGTCAAAGACCAGAAACCAGCTCTAGGGAATATCAGGGAAGGCTTCATGGAGGAGAGGCCTCCTTGCTGGCCCTTGCGGAGTGAAGTGAAACAAAGCAAGCAGCGCTGAAGTCATTCCTGGCTAAAAAGTTACGGGGAATCCCGGAAGTTCTGCGTGCTGTGTGGGCGGAGCAGGGGTGCACCGGGAGCCGGTGAGGCAGGCAGGAACTGAGCTGTGCGAGGCCTTGAATGCCAGGCCAAGCGTCTTGAAGGATTTTAGGCAGGGGTAACAGGATCAGATTGACATGTTATCCGGACCCTGCCACCTGCTGGGAAAAGGCTAGGCAGGGGGCATGGAGCCCTGCCAGGGGCCTGACCGGGGGTCCCGGGTGACAGCCCAGAGTCCAGACTGTGGGGCTCCTCCCATGAGCCCACCCAGCCCAGCAGTGCGGGAAGGGAAGCTGGGGCCTGCAGGGCACCGCCCCTGTGCTGCGCTCCCAGCTGGCGCGCCGGGTGCCACCTTCGGGAGGGCGGTACCTCCTGGGTCGGGCAGCCCGAGCTCCCGGCTGACGCCCCCGCCCCTCCCCGTAGCACTCAGCGCCTCCCGCCTCGCCTGCCTCTGCGTAAGGGTGCCATTTGGCGTCTAAATAGCCGTCTCAGGCGGGCGGCACAGAGGCAGGTAAGGAGGTTTAATTAAAATTAGTGCCTCTCCTGGCAATCACGCTGTTTATGAAGATGGGCCCGGCTGGCATTGTTCCGCAGAGGACTTAATCGAAGCTTAATGGATTGACCTAACATTCGATTTCCTGATTCCCATTGAGGCGGCGGCGGCAGCATTCCCTTAAGCGTTTGCAATTTACCCACTGCTCCGCGCCAACAAAAGACGGCCTGAATAGCAGCCCCACTCCAGGGGCCATTGTGCGCGGGGGCGCCTGCCTGAGTCACCGCTATTGGGACAACATTCTTTATGCCTCGCTGGAATGAAAGGATTATTCAAATATTCAATTAAACCGTGAAAAGGGGGCTTTTCTGAGATCCCGGAGCCCCCAGCTCCGCAGAGCTAGCGGGGGCTGCTCGCCGAGGTGGGGGTGCCGGCGCCCAGCCCCCTCCCACCTCCCACTTCCCACCTCCAGGACTGCCGGGAGCCGAGCGGGCTTGGGGGACACAGGCTCAGCTCTGGGTGTCCATCCCCACCCTGCAGGCATTCGGGGCGCAGGTCGCACTCTTGGTCACCCCCTGATGCTGGGGACAGGAGGCTGAGGCTCGGAGCGGGAAGTGACTTGCCCAGGGCCACCCAGCTGGCGATGGAGCTGGGGACTGGAAGCCCTGGCACGTTAGGGGGAGGGGTGGGCTCTCCAGGCTTGCGGGGGTCCTTGCTCCCGAGTCGGAGGCAGGCGAGCAAGCCAGGTGCTCGGGGGACACTGGACATCGGTCATGGCAGAGACTTCCTCTCAGCCTGCTTGGAGACGGGGGCATGGGGAAGAGCCTAGTCCAGGCTGCTGGATTGGGCGGAACTTCCGGTGAGGTCGGGTCCCCCAGGAACCTGCGCCCATGCGGCTGCCCCGCCTCCCCACGCTGCTCGCCGCCCGTGGCAGGAAGATTGCGATAAGGATTCACACCTGGCTTTGGATCCAGGCCCTGGCACCGTTGTCCTGACTCTCTGACCTCGGCCTGTCCTTCCCTGCCTGTCTGGCCGGCTGCGGGGATTGGCCCAGCCAGGTGCCGGTACCTGGTGGGCGCCCAGGATGCTGGGGCCAGACTCTTGGACTGAGGCTGCGGGGTCTCAGTAGCCGGCCTGCAGGGGGCAGAGGGTCTCTGAGAGGCCAGAGGAGTGACCGGGGCGTGGGCTGCCCCTGAAACCCGGCCCTTGCTCCGCACCCGCCCCCCCCCCGTGCCCCGCCCCGCGTCCCTGGCTAGGTGCAGCCGAGAACAGTAAATCCTGGTAAAGCCAGGCCCCATCTTCCAGCCCCCTCCCACCCCTGCCGCACCGCAGCACCCTGGCCAGTCCCCCCCCACCCCCAGCCCAGCTGCTTCCTCCAGGCCCCTTTCCAGCTTCGAGCCGATCCGATCCGGATCCTTTTGCAGACCCCCAGACTCCTATTATGAATTGTCAGGTGACTTGCCCAGCCCCAGGGAGCAGCAAAGGCCAGGACTGGAATGGGGGTTGACCTTCAGGAAGCCAGGTAGGTGGGGTGACCTCTGAATGTGTCTGGAGCAAGCCAGGATAGGGAGTAGAGCTGCTACGTACAGTTGAACAGGTTGTTCACTGTGCAAGTGCACCTAGGTAGGAAGCGGTAGGGGCTAAAATGCAGCTGTATCTCTGTGGACAAGGGGGCCCTCTTTCTAACTGTCACAAAGGGGGTCTCATGGGCCAGTGGTGAGCCTCAGGAGACGTGGAAGAAAGTGACCCTGGCTCACTTACAGGAGGGAAGAGGAGGGGCGGGGCGGGGGCGGGAGTGGAGGCCAGACCCTGCCATACGCCCTGGGCCCAGCTCGGGTTTCCTTAAATCCGACTTTGGACAACACAGGCCTAGTTAGGCGCGCTGGGGGCGGCCGGGGATCAGGGTTGCCTTGGGCGCCAAGCTGCCCTGGCGCAGTGGGTGTTAAGCAGGGATTAGGGCAAAGGCGCGCTGCACCCGGCCGACTCCCCCGCAGCAGCAGGGCTGGGCGAGATGGGGTTCACCATTGCCCGGGCGGGGTTGAGCTGGGTGTGGGGCTCGGTAGGGAGGAAGCCAGGGTGGGGCCGCAACTCAACCCCATTGCTCCCCGCAGTGGCGGCTGGGATCCAAACCCCATCTTCATCTCTCCAAAGACATCTCGTTCTTGGCCTCTTCACTGGGCCTCGGGCTGGGCCACCCAGGGCCCATCTCCCTCCCCTGCCTTTGCCTTTGCAGAGTTCTGGGTGCCCCCGCTCTGCCTCCTGTGTCTGCTTTGTGTGCGCGCTTGGCTCTGCCTTGCACACCGCATCTGGAACCTTCCCTCTTTGTGTGGTGTTTTCCACGCAGCCCCACACTTTAAAAGATCCGTCCACTGGGGCCGGCACCATATGGGTGCCAGTTCGAGTCCTGGCTGCTCCACTTGCGATCCAGCTCTCTGCTATGGCCTGGGAAAGCAGTAGAAGATGGCCCAAGTCCTTGGGCCCCTGCACCCACGTGGGAGACCCGAAGGAGGCTCCTGGCTCCTGCCCATGTGCTCTGTGCTGTGTCCACTCCATTGCTTCTGACTGCTGCCCAGGGCTCCCCTGGGTGCAGCCAGTTCGTGGCCGCCTCCTTGCCACCTAAACATCGCTGCTGTGATCACCCCCCCGTCCCTGTGCCCCGTGGCCCCGTGGCTGAGCCTCCCTGGGCGCCGGAGCCTCCTCCTTGGTCACGGGCCAGGCCCAAGAGTGCCCTGTGTCCCCGTGTCCTGTAGGACAGCGCCACCAGTCCTCACACCTCATGGCTGTGAGCTGAGACCTCCGGTCACTGACAGGGTCACCCCACTCAGGCTGGTTCTGCCGACAGCGACGGCCGTGGGGAGGATGGTGCCAAGATGGTTTTGACCATGGAGATGATGGGACGGTGTTAGTTCGATGGTGGCCGTGGCGGGAGTCGGAGAACAGTGACAGCTACCGAGCATGCGCTGTGCGGGGCGCTGGTCTCCTAAGCACCCCCCGCCCGCCGACACCCTAGCGCCTCACAGCCACCTTGCAAAGTCGGGACTCCTGGTGCGGGTGGCGGGGACCTGGCACGGCTGTGGCTGTGACAACCGCGTTTGCTGTTGGTGGCGGCTCAGCGTGGCTGCGGCGGCAGTGGCGGCCATGTCCGTCACGGAGGGCGGTGGCGGCGGTGGCAGGCGGTGGCGACGCCTGCGTGGTCGGGGAGGGCGGGGCAGGTGGCGCCGGTGCCAGCCAGTGACGGCGCTCCTCCCCTCGCAGACGTAAAGCTGCTGAACAACCACAGCCTGGTGAAAGACGCGCAGGAGAAGGCCAACGCCGCGCTGCTGGACTACACCCTGTGCCACTACCCGCACTGCGGGGACAAGTTCCAGCAGCTGCTGCTGTGCCTGGTGGAGGTGCGGGCCCTGAGCATGCAGGCCAAGGAGTACCTGTACCACAAGCACCTGGGCAACGAGATGCCGCGCAACAACCTGCTCATCGAGATGCTGCAGGCCAAGCAGACCTGAGCCCCTCGCCGGCCCCGCCCTCCAGATGGCTGATTTTGTTACGCCGGCCCCAGGAGCCCCGGCCCGGCCCTGGAGCCGCGTGTTTGGGAAGGTGGGGGCGCGTGGGCGGGGCTCTGGAGGTGGCTGCCCACCACCCCCTTCCTCCCCAAATCCCAGCGGCCTGTTCTGGAGTCTCAAGTGCAGGTTTGGGAATCCCCTTGGGGGGCTCAGCAGAGGTCATCCCTTGGCCCTCTTCTGGAAACAGAGACAGGGACAAGTTGCGCATCCCCTGGGGGGAGGGGGGAGTTTCCCCGGATCTTGCACAGGGGAGAACTGAGTTTGCTGAGTGGGCGGGGCGCCTCCCTGCCTGCCCCCTGCCCGCGTGACTTCTGCAGTGGAGAAGCTGGGCACGTGATCTGAACCGTGTCCTGGTCCCTCTGCCCCCAGAGCAGCTGTTTGGTACAGTCCAAGTTCTAGCCCCACCCACAGCGGGCCGGCCCGGGCGCATATTTATCTGCAAGGTTGCAGTCTGCAGGTTTCTGGTGTCTCCTTTTGCCCCTCCCCGGTTTGGTTCGTATTTTCATCTCCTAGACATTCCTTGCAAGGGGTGTGCGATGGAGGGCGGGGCTCAGGTGTGAGGCCTCAGGCTGTGATCGGGTCAGCACCGAGCACGGCCCCAGACTCTCCTAGGGGACCCGCGGCAGGTACCAGCGGTTGTGAGCCCCCACGGGAAGCCAGAGCTGCGTGCCTGCCCCCACCCCGCCACGAGAAGGGCAGGAGCGTGTGGGGGCTCTGAGTCTCTATGGGTGACCCTGGGAGGGCGTATGGGTCTCTGGATCAGGGACAGCGTTGGTGAGCCCCTCCCTCATGGCCCTGTCCCCTTGGGTCCCTTGCAACACACCCTCGAAGCTGAGTCCTGGCTCCTGGGCCTCCTTGCCTGAAGGCCCCAGGTGCTTGGGAGCGGCACAGGCTGTCCCGGGCGCCCACCGTCTGCCTTGCTTTCACATTGCTGTCGCAGCTTGTGCTGAGCCTGCCCAGCGCCCTGACACTGGGCACCCCTGCCCCTGCCTCTCTGCGCTCCGCCTCGACCTCCACCTCTGCCCCGTGAAACGCGTGCCCCTGCCAAGGCCAGAGACCCACGGGCCCCGAAACAAGAAGTGCCCTTAAGTCTCCCCAGCCCTGCAGCCCTGGAATAAATTTTACAAGTAGTTTCCAGCCACCTATGCCTATCTGCAGGTCGGGGCCAAAGCAGAGCTGGCCGCCCTGGTGGGTTCCCGGTGGGCAGGACGGAGGGCATGGGGCTGAGGCCGGCTCAGAGCTCCGGGGTTGGGGGCAGCAGGGTGAGGGGACACGGGGCGCTGTTGTCCCTCATCCCTGGGCCCCTGATGTAGCGGCTTTCCAGCTCTTGGCCCCCATCTCCGGCAGAAGGGAGCAGTCACTTAAAGGGCACCTACTGTGTGCCGTCCCTCATCTCACCGTCTGCAGCAGCCCTGTGGGTGGGTGGGGGCTGCACAGGAGCGGAGGAGCCCTGAGCGGGGACCTGGGGGAGCAGGTCCCACCCTGAGCCTGCCTGGCTGCCCAGCACGGGCCCTTTCCTGCGGCTCATCCCTCACCAGTCCCTGCCACCCCCACCCCCACTGGGTGGCAGCAGTGAGCCAACTCCTGGTCCGCTGGTGCCTTTGTGCTAATTAGAGAAAGCCCCCCCCCCCCCCCCATCCACAGCCACAGGGCCCTAGGCACACAGCTCAGCGGGGACTTTGAGGCAAAGACACACACGTCGCCCTCCTAGGCACCTGCACGTGATGCAGGGGACGTGGCTCCTGCTGCAGAGGGACGCCCTGTCATGTAGGGGAGACTCGCTTGATGAGACTACAACTCCACGCAGGGCAGCACAGGTTGCAGAAGGGGCCGGCGTCATGGCGGAGCGGGTTAAGCTGCCACCTGTGTCAGCATCCCACGTGGGCACCAGTTCCAGTCCAGGCTGCTCCACTTATGATCCAGCTCCCTGCCAGTGCGCTTGCGAGAGTAGCAGATGGCCCAGGTGCTTGGGCCCCGTCACCCACGTGGGAGACCTGGATGGAGGTCCTGGCTCCTGGCTTCCTCCTGGTCCAGTCTGGCTCTCTGGCCACTGGGGAGTGAACCAGCAGATGGAAGGTCTCTCTACTTCCCTGTCTATAGCTCTGCCTTTCTAATAGTGATAATAATAAAGATGAGGAAGGGTTGGTTCAGCTCTGGGGGTTGGTTGGACAACGGGACAGGAAGCCTTCATAGGCTATTGGTTGTCCAGACTGGGTTTTGAGAGATGCCCAGGAGCCCCCCGACGACACAGGAGTCAGGGCAGTCCAGGCAGAGGGGTGCGTGGCGGGTGGAGGGGCACTGGAGAACCTCTTGTCTGGAGACTAAAGAGAGTAAGGGGGTGACGGGACTCAACCCGGCCGCAGCTCCAGACTCCAGCTTCCTGCTAACTTGGGTCCTGGGAGGCAGCAGTAACGGCTCAGGTCATTGGGTTCCTGCTACCCACGCGGGAGACTTGGACTGCATTCCTGGCTTCTGTTTAGGGCGTGAGCCAGCGAATGAGAGCATTTTCTCAAAAAAAAAATCATACATATATAATTATATTAGATATATATGTAACTTATATATATGCAAACTGAGGGTTTGGGTGGGGCTATGGAACAAGGAAGCGGGGTGGATGAGGAAGGCCCTACCTTGCCCCCCGCAGAGTCCTTGTGATTGATTTGGGGGAGCCCTCGGAAGGCAAGGGGTGGTGGGGGCCACCAGGTGTCCTGCCGGGCTAGCACCTCCTCCTTGCTGCCACTCAGGATCAGCCCTGCACTCCCCTGCACCTGCAGGCGGGGCTCTCGGGTGGCTGAGCTGTTTTCCTGTTGACACCCAGGCCCAGGGGAGCCCTAATGCATCATCACGGCTCCCTCCCGGCCTCCAGAACCCAAAAAGAGTCAGCACCTTGGAAAAGACTCTGGCCAAGTCGCACATCGGGTGGTGGTCATTCCCCAGCAACAGTCCAGGTGCCTCCTCTGAGCAGTCCACTGGGCTGCTCCCAGCCACACCCACTGCGTCCCCGGCCGCCACCACAGCACTCCCCTGCACCTGCAGGCTCTGTCTCCACCAGAGGCAGAGCAGGTGCTAATAAATGCACCTGCCCTGGAGATGAGGCTGTGGCCCGTTGGAGGCCCAAAGCCCCCCCCCCCCCAAGCTGGCATCTCCTATCCTTCCCAGGCCAGGGCACCCCCCCCCCCACACACACACAGAGGGACCAGAGAGACTCACTGGGACCCATTTATTACCAGGAAGACACACGGTAGGGCATGAGAACGCGGGGCAGGTGGGGACGGACAGGTGGATGGGGCCAGAGCCGTGGATCTGCAAGGGTTGGCGGGAGCAGCAGCCCAGGCCCCCACTCCAAGGAGGAGCAGGGGCAGCTAAGCTGTGGGAGGGGAGGTCCAGCCGCATTCTCCCTGGGGTTCCCAGGACGCGGTCTCCAGGCCCTGCTGAGTTGGGAGGGGCCAGGAGAAAAGCCCCCAAGGTCTCCGTCTAGAAACCTGCAAGGAAAGTGTGTCCTCTGGGCTGGGCTGGCGGAGAATCGGCGTGGGGACCCCTGCATGGCGGCGGGGGCTCCGGGAATTGAGGCGGGGGCGGGGGGGGCGGGGCGGGTCTTGGGTGGCAAGCCCAGCCCGAGCGCCTCTGCCTGAGCCCCAGTTGCTCCATCCTAAGAACACCTGCGTGGCCGCACGGCCTGGAGGGCTCTCTGGGCTTTCGGAGGAGCGGAGGCGGGCCCCCGCACTTCTCGCTCGGGCCACCCGGGCGGGTTGCGGGGGTTGGAGGGCCGGACCAGGGTGCAGGTCCGCAGGGTGGGGCCGAGGTAGAAGCCGCTCCGTTGCTACGGGCGGCTCTAGCAACGCACCCATTCAGCAGAGACAAAGGCGCTGTCACTTGGCGCAGAGGCGCCGCCAGCGCTCTTGTTCCCGCAGCCACGCTGCGGGGCGGGGGCGGGGGCGGGGGCGGCTGGGGGGAGGGGCCGCTCAGGCCCCACTCGGTCTCCGGCCGGTGCCTGGCCCTGCGCCCTCCCGACCAGCCTGCAGGGGGCGCCCCAGGCCCGTTTTGCTGAAGGGGAAGCTGCGCTCCAAGGCACTGAGGCACCCGGCATGCGTGGCGGCCGGGCCACACAGCCCCGGGTGCAAATGCGTCCGCGCCTCCCTCGCCACGTTACTACCGCTGTGCGACTGGGGGGGGCTCGCCCCTCTGCGGTCCCTGGATCAGAAGCTGCAGATGTCTGGGCTTAGCTCGGAGCCCGGCCCCAGGTGGAGCTCCAGGAACCCGCTTCTTGCCCCTCAAGGGCGGGTTTGAGGCTGCGCCGGGTTGGTTTACGGTTGGGGGAACCATGGAGCCGGCTTAGCTTCCGCGGCTTTGGCCCCGCCCCAGCAGGGTCCCCAGGCTTGCCCAGCTGCCACAGGTCACCGCATCTTGCTTCAGGCCGGGCAGGAAAGCACTTGTTTCTCACGGGTGTGGGAGGCGGCTCAGACCACCAGGCACCAAGACAGGGGCCCTCCGCGGCGGGAGGCTGGGCTTGGGGGGCACAGGAAGGCAGCACCCCCTCTGGACGGGGTCTCCATCCCTAACTGTGGCCCCTGGGGGGAGCCCCGCCTTTCACGGCTTCTGAAGGAGCCCCATCAGGCCCCACCAAGGGGCACGGTGAGGGGAGGGCCCCTTACACTGTGTCATTCTGCTAGTGGGGCAGACGGGGTGTCCAGGCCCCCAGGGAAGAGGGACCCTTTGAGGTGCCAGCGCTACCTGAAGCCTTGAATGCCGTCAGCTCCACAGCCTAGGGACAGAGAGGGACCATCAGGGGCGGGAGTGGGGAGGGGAGGCCCACTCTTCCCGCTTTCCCAGGGCCCTTGGTGCCCCGCCCCCGGGGTCCTTGGCATTCAGGTGCAGCCAGCAACAATCCCGACATCGACATCGTCAGTCTGGGAACAGATCCCAGGGGATGCCCCCACCCCAGCCCTACCAGAGTCCCTGCGGCTCCCCTGACGCCGCAGGCCACCCCTGCCAGGCCCTTGGCCAAGCCCAGGGGCCACACCCTGTCCGGCCTCACCGGTCTCTCGGGCTCCGCAATGGAGGAGAAGGCTGTGGGGATTCTGGGGCCACGGGTCCCTAGTGGGGGAGAAACCCCGGAGCTGGTGAACTGTGGGGAAACTGAGGCAGGAAGCCCTCTCTCTCTCCCACCCTGGCTACCACGCTATCAAGTACCCTAAGAACCCACTGAAGGTTTACCCAGAGAGGGAGGGCAGCTTGCCTGAGGGCACACAGGAAGGAAGTTGGGACCTCAGACTGGAACCCATTCCACCAGCCCATTCTTCCTGGAGACCCAGAGCAGGTCACCCCGGGCCAGCCCCACCTCTAGCCTGGGCGCCAGGGGCCCTGATCCCTGGTGGAGGCTGTGGGGGACACAGGCCATGGCTAAGTCATGGCCCAAGCCCAAGGCTGCCAGATGTCTTGGGCCTGGGTCTCCCTGTCCCTCAGATGGTCGGATAGGATCTGCCTGTGTGGTGGAGGGGCAGAATGGAGGGAGGGAGGGGCCATACCTCTGAGAGCCACTTGTCTCCGGGGTGGAGCCCAGGCTAAGGGGCTGCCCATTGGAGGGCTGGGCCCCTGGCCGGAGGGGCTGCAGCAGGGCTGAAAGGAGAGGGTGGGGGGCCTGGGGGGGCCTCTTGCCCCTCGGGCCTCGCCTGGCCGCACCGCGAGCGCCTCGGCGGCTGCCTTCTTCCCCATCATCCTCTGCAGGGCGCTGCGCACCTGGGGACCACGTGCAGGTTGGTCTGGGGCCCCCCACTCCCATGGGCCTCCTGCAGTGATGCTCAGATATGGGGGAGCTCCAGCCCTCCCTGCACCCCACCTCCCCACTCACCTCCCCGTTGTAGGCCGAGTAGATCAGGAAGATGTATGGCCCCTAGGGACAAACCCAGCAGATGGGCAGGTGCCGCTTCCTAGGAGCGCCACCTCCCCAGACCCCTCCTTGTGGCTTAGCTTCCTGTCTTGCCTGGAGCCACAGCGCCCCCCAGAGGTCCACAGGCCATGGGCACCCACAGAGATACCCAGAGATGTGCAGACTGAAGGCAAACCCTGTGGTGCGGGGTCTTCCCAGGGGGAGGGCATCGCAAGGCCCGGCAGCCTCTCTGCACCTGCCCCAGCCTCACGGCCTCACAGCCTCAGCGGCCTTCCTGAAGCCCCAAGGCCAAGTCCACGTGCAGGCGCAGGCCCGGGAGTGCCTTCCGACCACGCCTCCGCTGAGCAGCCTTCACCTCTCCGACTCTTCATCTGCACAGTGGGGCCGAGGCCGGTGTGTGCAGGCCCAGGGTGGGAGCTGCGGCAGCGCTGGCTGTCTCCTGCCCACGCGCCCGGTGACCAAGGGGGCCTCGCCACTCACAAAGCGCCATCCCATGCAGGGTCTCCCTCTGCCCTCACAGCAGCCCCGCGGTGGGTGTGTGCACGTGTGGGTGTGCACGCACATGTGGGCTCTTGTCCCTGGGTGCTCACGTGGCATGTAGCTGTTGCCGTCCATGTGTATTGGGTATGTGTGCACCTATGTGTGCATGCACACGTGTGCCCGTGTCTGTGTGTGGAGCCCAGGACGTCTCCGGCTCTGCCTGGGTAATGGAAGAGGCAGCAGCTCCTGCCTTGAGGGTCAGACCGCAGGACCCAGGTCGGGGGCGGGGATTTCTCCAGGCCTCCCAGCCTCCCAGGGCTGACAGCTAGAGCCTATGAGCCCGACTGCTGCCCCGGTGTGTAGGCACCCACAGAAATGAAACCACCTCTCCCAGCCCCCAAGACAGACCCAGGCACCTTCCAGCCCCAGCACCCACCTGTCCTGTTTTTCTGCCTCTGCATCACCTAAACAAAGGCATCTTTCCAAACTCCCACCCAACCGTACCAGCACCTGCCTAACACCCTCTATAGCTCCCGGGTACCTCTGGGACAAAGTCTGAGCTCCTTAAAACAGCTCTGGGGCGCCCGCACGCTCTGGGCTCCACACCTGCTCCTGCCCCATTTCTCACAGGCCTTCCCTCTCCACATCTCCCCTCCATTTGATCCCATCACACTCCTCTGGCTTAAAACATTCTCCTTCCTCTCCCCATGCAGCCGTCAGCTCTTAGCGCTTGGAAGTGCCCGTTCTGCCTCCCGTGAGTGAATTCCCTGCCCCCACGCCGCCCTGACCCTGCCCTGGTGGGTAAGCCTTGACGGCACCGCCCTTGTGTGGTTTCGGGGTCTGTCCCCTGCGCAGCCGAGCTCTCCAAAGGTGGCCGCACTTGGGTTATGGCTCGTCCCAGCCCTCAGACTCACGCAGGAGTTGAATCCCCAGCACCCGGAAGTTCATGGTTTGAAGAAGACGTGAACTCCGTGTGACTCTGGAGTTGAGAGCGGGGCCTTTGCAAAATGATTGGGGTTCGATAAGGTCATGAGAGAGCTCCCCGGGGCCCAATCCTGGTGCAGTGAGAAAGCGGCGAGAGACCAGACGGGTGCCCACGCTGCCTGTCTCCCACGACGTGCAGCCTGCATGGCCTCCGACAGAAGCCAGCGCCCGCAGGGACCCCGTGAGCTTGCACCCGCAGAACCTGCAGTCTTTCAACGCCAGCCTGCCTCGGCCGCTTCGTACAAGGATGGCCGCATCCGTGGCTCCTCTGACCCTGGGCAGGCAGGGCAGCCCCCAGCGGGCAGAGGAGGGGCCGGGCAGAGTGTGCTGAGCCACGGATGGCTCCTTGTGTTCCGGGGACTGAGCCCCCACGCGTGTTACCCCAGTTGAACGCCACTTGATCCCACGAGGTGGGTGGCAATCTGATCCCCTATATTTAGACCTGGAAGCTGAGGCTTGGCCCGGTGTGTCCTGGTCTCAGCAGGGCAAGCGGGAGGCATAGCTGGTTATGGAAATGAGGCTTTGCTCTCCCTCTGCAAAACCCAGTGCAGGCTTTGGGAGGCAAGAAGTCAGTGGAGCCACTCCCAGCCCCTGTAGCCCCGGGCCTGCTGCCCCCTGCTGCCCCCTGCCCAGCTGCCAGCCAAGACAGAGAGTGGGGATTGGCGGTGGAGGGCGGGGAGAGGGGACCCAGGGCGACAGTGGCGTTGTGGGTTGGCGTGTGGCAGAGAGCGTGGAAGACATAGCCTGAGCCTGAGCCCAGGGCGGGCAGAGAGGGCCATGCCACACACAGAGAGGCAGAGGTGGAGAGCAAGATGGGGTGACATGACAGAGACAGAAGGCGAGGAGAGAACGCGAGACGTGGAGAGAGGCCCAGGAGAGCAGGGGCTGGGGCAGGCGGGCGGTGTCAGTGCTAAGTGGGAGAAGGGGGCAGGGAGAGGGAGATGGTGACAGAGCCTGTGAGCCAAGGAGGATCTCCCAGGGGGACAAAGACACGAGACCCCGCGAGGGGAAGGGAGGGTGGCATCGTCCCCGGGGCTGGGTCCCTGCCCACCGGGGAGGTATGGAGAGGGGTGGAGAGCATCAGGGAGCCACCCCTCACCATGGGAGGGCGGCACCAGACAAGGAGCTGTGGTGGTCACCATGGCAACAAGATGCTGCTGCCACCCACCCCACGCTGTGATGACAGGAAAACCCAGCCAGGGTCACGGGTGGCTTCGAGGGCAGGGCTGGAATGGGGCCCCCACCCCATCCCCCATGGCTCAGTGCCGTGCAGGTGTCAGGGAGCTGGACCCCTTGGAACCCCAGCATCCTCCAGCACAGGGCCCCCCCCACCGCTACCCCATCCCCCACAGCTCCCCTTTCTTTCCTCTCTCATTCCACACCTGCCTGGCAGAAGGTGGCTGAGTCCCCCAGGCCCAGGGGAAGAAGGACCCTGGTGACCAATGCCCACCACCCCTGCCCTCCTGGGTGCATCACCTCCCCCCCCCCCAGTGTGAGCAGCTGGCACAGGGGGCGAACAGCAGAAGACACTGCCCAGCGCTCCAAGTGGCCAAGAGCTCGCTGCCTCTCTGGGCCCCAGGCAAAGCAGGTGCTGCCACACCCTGCAGAGTCCCCGTGCACGTCAGAGCCCTGGGACCTGGAGGTACCTGGATGGAATTGAGGCCCACGGCGGCATAGGCCCAGGCCGGGCTCAGGTGCACCAGGGTGCCGACCACCCAGGTCAGGCCCAGGACGGGCAGCAGCACCAGCACTGGCTTCACGGTGGCCCTGTGGGGGGAGGGTGGTGCTCAGGGGCCCAGGGAGGAAATCCTGGGTGGGGGCAGCAGTGCAGGCAGGACCCAGGCTCCGCTGCCCCTCTCAAGGGCCGTGCCTGGGGGGTGGGGCAGAGGCACTGGGACGTGGGACCCCAGCCACCAACCCCTGCTTAAAGAAGCGGGGGCAGCAGCCCAGAGTGAGGGCTGAGGCCAGTGCTGGGGAACGAGGAGCTTGGGATCAAAGGGTCCTCCCCCTCCTCCTCCCCAAGGAGCCCCAGGGGTCCCTGGACTCTTAGGGACTCCCTGGCTTGGGCTGTCCTGCCCCTAGTGTAGGAAGAAAGCCACAGCCCCTTCTCAAGCCAGACATGGCCCTGCAGAGGCCGGAGGGGCTGCTGGCAGGGGTGGAGACCCGGAGCTGCACCCCAAACTTGAACTTTGGGAGACTCCCTGGTTTTGGGGTCTCCTCTCCCTTGTCCCCTCGGAGGCTGTCAGATGGTGAAACCCAGGACAGGGGCCAGTGAGCACACCTGCCTTGCACAGCCTCAGTGGTCATTTCTATACATGGACACGCGTGGGCATGTGTGACACAGAGGTGGGGGACTTGTGCACAGTGCATGCTCAGTGCAGCCTGCTGCCTCTCAACATGGGGGCATGTTGAACGGGCCCCCCGCTCCGTCAGCCTGGGCCTCACCATATCTGGATCTGGAGCCGCTGCTGCAGGCACGGCTGTGGGTTCAGTGTGTGGGCGCGACGGCGGGCACTGGACACGGTGACCAGCACCACGCGGACCAGGATGCAGGTATTGGCCTGGAGACCTGGAGTCAGTGGGTGAAAGGGGGCCCCGTCCCCGGCATGCCCCTCCCCTCTGGGTCCCCGGGCCACCCCGCTCACAGCCAGCACAAACAGCACAGGCCCCACGAAGGCCCAGATGGCGTCCGTGTGCACGCTGAGCCAGCAGTGGCCGGCAGCCACGTAGTCATGGGGGGACACAGCCAGGGTCACGGCCACGATGAGCACAGGCGCGCCTAGGGAAAGAAGTAGCCTCAGGCCATGCCGCCCAGTCCGTTCTCTCCAGGACTCAGCCCCCATGCCCAGGACAGCCGTACGGGGGAGCGCTGGGACGATCCGAGAGCAGGGTTGGGGGCCTGATGCCATCAGGGATTAGTGGAGCCTCGAGTAGTCTGGGAGTGGGGACAGCTGGGACCGGAAGCCGGTGCAGGGCAGGAGGGTGGGCCAAGGCATGGGGTCGACAGCAACACTGGACCTGGGGTGCTGAGGCAGCTGCGGGGGGAGGATTAGGAGGAACTGGTGTTGGGGGACCAGTGTTTGGTGCGGTCATTAACACGTCCCAGTTCAGCGGGGTGCCTGGGTCTGAGTCCTGGTTCTGCTCCGATTCCAGCCTCCAGCTAATGCAGGCCTGGGAGGCACCTGAGTGCCTGCCACACACGTGGGACACCTGGATCGAGCTCCTGGCTCCTGACTTGGGCCCCAACCCTGGCCTGGCCTTTATGGGCATTTGAGGAATAAACCAGTGAATGGGCGCGTGAATTAGAGGTGAATTAGATGGTCTGGCTTATTTGCTGTCCTTAGTGTTTTCATGACCTTCACGGCTCCGTGGGGTGGGCATTGGCCTAGCGGTTAAGTTGCCCGCATCCCAACGGCGGGCTCTGCTCCTGACTCCAGCCCCCTGCTAATGCACACCCGGGGAGGCAGCAGGCGATGGTAAACGGGGAGACCTGAGCGGCGTCCCCAGCTCCTGGTTTTGTCCCTTCGCCTGGCCTGGAGCTGCTGGGGACACTTGGGGTGCAGGCTCTCTCCCTCCCTTGAATGAGTGGGTGAGAACAGGGCTGGGGCAAGTCGGAGGCTGACCCAACTGAGAAAACGGAGCTCGTGGCAGAGGTGGGTGGCGCTGGGTGCTGGGTGGCGGCGGGCGCCGGATGGAGACTGGTGGGTGCCAGGTGGAAATGAGCCAGCACTGGAGGCCGTGGTGGCTTGGCTGAGAACAGCACGGGGGCGGGGGGCAGGGCCTCACCCCAGCCCAGGGCGTAGTAGAACCTCATCCGGGAGCCAGGGCGCATGCTCACAGCTACCACCTTGCTCCACAGCAGTAGTCCCTCCACCAGCATCCAGGAGAAAGCCACCAAGAAGAGGAAGTGCATGGCGGCTGTGACAGCCACACACGCCACCTGTGGGAGGGCGGGGGAGCCCCTGATAAGCTGCGCACCCCCCACCCGGGGTCCCCCCCGCCCCGCCCCGGGGCCTGGCAATCACAACCCAAAGAGGCGTCCGCGAGCGAGATCTCTGCACTGGCCCTGAGCATACGCACCCCCTGCCGGCTGCCCACCTGGCTGGCCTGTGCCCACTCGCTGGCCATGAGGAAGCCTTCGGCCGAGGCCAGGGAGAAGGTCAGGTTCTTGTGGACTGTGGTCCGCTCCGACGTGGGCACCCTGGCACGCAGAGCAGCGGTTGGCCAGAGGCCCACCCGGGCTCCACCCCACTTGGGTCCACAGTGGCTGGGCCAAGGGAGGCAGGCGGGCGGCTCCACCGGGGGCCTCGACGCGGGAGGCGGGGTGGGTGCTCCTCACCCGGCCGCCAGGAAGAGCAGGAAGCTGGTGGTGAGGGCGCAGAAGGACACGCCGCAGCCCACAAACGACACCGTCCGCAGCAGCGAGTCCTCCTCGGGGCCTCTCTGCGGGGCCGGACCGGAAGCAGTGGGCGCCCTGCCCCGGCGCAGCACAGCTCCCCCTGCCCACCTCACTCCCCCAGAACCACCCATGGAGGCCCCCCGGTCTCCTCCAGGCTTCCCTTCCCCTCCGGGGCCGCTCCTGGCCATGTCCCCTGACCCGGTACCTACCCGCTCCTCACTCGATCTCCAGCCGGGACCGACCCCTCACCCCACATCCCACCTGACCCCACTCCCTGTCTGTGCCCTCTCGGTGCCCAGTGCCTCCGCTCTGTTTGGTACTCTTGAGCCGCGGTTCGGGGCCCTGTGACAAGCCGGCCGCCCACGCCTCCCGCCCTTGCTCCTGGGCTGGCGGCCGTCGCCCCTCCCCCACCGCCCTCGCCGGCTCACCTGGGCATCCCACACCTGCAGCAGGACGGCAAAGCTGGTGCTGTGGTTGCAGAAGCAGGCGGTGGAGTCGGGGTACAGGGCAGTCACGGAGCAGCCCCGGGTGGCCCAGGAGCCCCCTGCGTCTTGGCTGGAGGGGGTGGGGAAGGAAAGGGCTTTCATGGGGGGTGGGGGACGAGGAACCTCGTCCCTCGAGCCTGGGCCGTCACTGGCTTGCCTCTAGCCAGCTACGCGACCTCGGCCTCAGTTTCCCGTCTTGTCAGCTGCGCTCAGCCTTCTCAGGACGGCAGGAGGCCAGGGCAGACAGCAGGGCCGCCTCTTAAGGACTGAGTACTATGACTGATGCCACCCAGGGCAGGGGACAGGGCTAATCCCGGGCCTCCTCTGCCCTTCAAAGTTCCCAGCGGCCTGCCAGGGTCACACGGAACTCGCAGTCGGCACCTGTCTCTTCCCAGGCACCTCACAGTGAGTGCCGCCTCCCTCACACACCTCCATTGACAGGGAGCTCACTACCTTCCGAGTAACGCGCTCTCCTGCTGCAGCCTGTCCTGGGGGTGAGACCCAGTGACCAGGGGCGCACGGCACGGTGAGTGCTGACCCCCCTCAAGCAGGGCAGGCGGCCCGGCAGTGGAGACTCACCCAGGGCTGAAGTTCCAGAAAGCACAGACCGGCTCCACCAGCCTCTGAGGGGAGGCCTAGGGCGGGAGACAGGACAGGTGTGTGAGCTGGGCGGGGGGTGTGAGGCCCCGGGGGAAGCGGGAGGCAGAAGGAGGCCAGCTGAGCGCCTGCTGTCCCATGCACGCCAGGGAGGCACCGGGACCCACTGATGGCCACCGCGGCGGGGGTTAAAGAGGGCTCTGCACCTGGGCAGACCCCCAGCGGGCCCCTCTCCACTGCTGGGGAAAGACCTCAGTGATCTGCCGCCCAGCGGGTGAGAAGCTGACTAACAGGATGCATGGTGGGGCCACTTTGTAAAGAATGAAAGTCATTTGCTTGTGCACACACACACACACGCACACACATGCACACACATGTACAACATATACAACACACATGTACACATGCACATCCAAACCCAAACATGGACACATGCACACATACACACATGTACATAAATGGTCACGTGCACACAGACATACACAGTGCACATATACACCCATGCATGTACTCAGACACAAATACACACATACGTGCACACACATATGAGGTCTGGGGGCAAATCATAATGCAGTCCACACTGGCTGCTTCTGGGTTTGGACCGTTGTAGTGCACGTGTGAGTTTTTGTAAACAAACGATGCCAACAATATAATTTCATACAACGTCATTAAGGCTGGAGACAGAACAGGGGAGGTGGCCTGAGCCTGGCATTTGGTCCCAACCGGGGAGGGCAACAGCAGGCACTTCCATGCCCTTCACGGTGGCGGATCTTCTTAGCCACTGAGGAGACAGGTACGAAGTCGCATGATTTCAGACGAGGAAGGTAGGCTCAGAGACGGGAGGTCACCTGCCCTACATCACACAGCATGGCGCTGAGACCGGGTCCTGGCTGAGCCAGCTGTCTGGCCCTTCCGCAGGTGTGGGCTTGGGTGGAGTGAAGTGTATTCACTCGCTCATTCATGTTTTTCCTGGGCCTCAAGTGCATACTGCATGGGGTGCTGGGAACACAAAACCAGCCCTTCAGATGCCCAAGCAAGGAGCTGGAACTCCATCCATGCCTCCTACGTGGGTGGCAGGAACCCAGCTCCCTGAATCGTCCCTGCTGTCTCCTAAGGTGCGCGTGAGCAGGAGGCTGGGATCAGGAGCTGGCACTGGGGACTGAACCCAGGTGCCCTGGTGTCTCAACCACTAGGCCAGACACCCGCCTCGGCTCTATACTTTACAAATGAGTGACGATGACACCACTGGTGACATTTACTGTTGGTACAGACTAAAACACAAATGTAGCCGGACACCCAAAGGTCACAAAGCTGTCTCTGCCTGGAGCCCCAACAAGGGACCAGTCTCCAGGGGGAGAGAGGAGGGGCTGGGCACGGTTGGGGTGAATGGAGGCGCCCTGCAGTCTCTGGCTGAGTGGCTGGGAGAGGGCCTCGCAGCAGCTGGACCACACCCTGGAGTGTGGCGGCTCAGGCCTGGGCCCCAGCAGCTGGGATGGGGTGGCAGCAAGGGGACGGCGGTGACCCCGCATGCAGACCCCCGCAGGGGCACGGAGAGCACTGGGCTTGCACGGCTCAGCCCGCGGAGCAAGGCCTGGGGGTTGCTGAAGGAAAGACTTTCGCAGGCATCAGAGGCCAAGAACAGGCCAGGAGGGCGTGGCCAGACCTTCGCAGAGGCTTTTTCTAGGGGCGGGGCTTTCCGTCTTCTTCCTCCCCTTCTGTATGTCCCAAACATGTCGCACGCAATAAGCAGTACGTTCCTTTCATTTACTTTTTATATTAACGTATTTAAACCATAGTGTATAAATGCAGCATGAATAGTTCTTTAAAAAATAGAAACAAAATTGGTAAACTTCCAGCAAGACTTGTCAAGAGTAAAAAAAGAAATCACTTTAAATCTTAGAAATCTTAGGAGGAGAATGATGGAATAGAATAAACAGCTTTGGGGCTAGCGCTGTGGCATAGTGTGTTAAGCTGCTGTCTGCAGTGCTGGCATCCATATGGGCGCTGGTTCAAGTCCTGGCTGCTCCACTTCTGATCCAGTTCTCTGCTAATGCACCTGGGAAAGCAGCGGAAGATGGCCCAAGTGCTTGGGCCCCTGCACCCATGTGGGAGACCCAGAGGAAGCTCTTGGCTTTGGCCTGGCCCAGTGCTGGTCATTGCAGCCTTTGGGGTAGTGAACCAGCAGATGGAAGATCTCTCTCTCTCTCTCTCTCTCTCTTTCTCTCTCTCTCTCTGTGTCTTTCAAATAAATAAATAAATATTTTTAAAAAGTTAATAAACAGCTTTAAGCCAGGAATTTGATAAACTACATGAAATGGACAAGTTCTTTCAAAGGCATAAGTTAACAAAACGTGTCAAGAAGAAAAACAAACACACCCAAATCACTGATATCAACTCAAGAAACAGAACTCAGAATTTAAAATCTTTCCACAAAGGAAGCGCAGGCCCAGATGACCACTGGCAAAGGCTCGCAAAGGCTCACGGGGACAAGGGAGCACTTCCCGGCTCATGTCACGGGGCCCGCGTTAACCTAATGCCCAAAGCAGAGGGCGACATTAGGAGAAGACTTCACATTATTCAGGGACACAAACACAAAAGTTATTCACAAAATATCTGAAACCGAATCCCACAATGCATAGAAAATGCAATACACCAAACCCAAGCAGGGCTGACACCAGGAATCCAAAGCAGGTTTAATGTTTGAAATCAACCGGCGGAATTCACCTATCTTCTCAGATTAACAGATTGTGCCACTGTGGAAGAAACGTTTGGCAAGACTCAATAACCGTCCATGACAAACTAGGAAGAGAAGGGAACTTAATGGGAGAAAGGGCTCCCACAAAGATCCACAGCCAACACCACGCCGAACCAGAGACCTAGCCAACGCGACAAGGCCAGAGAGGACACACGACACGGGTGGGAGAGGAGACAGCGCGACAGCCTCCACGTGCAGACAAGCGGATCGCGTGTGTGGGAGACCCCAGGATGTTAGGGGGCTGCTGGGAGTGCCGGGCCGGGAGCGGAACAGGACGCGGCATCAATGCTCGGACGTCAACTGCGTTACGTAAGTTGGAAATGAGCAGGTTAACACTGCACCGGGAAAATACGAGCATTTACAACAACATCCAAAACTACGGGATCCTTAGGGATGCACTTAACACAAGCCTCCTCAGGACCTATGCCCCGACCTATACACGATCACCGAGAGAAATTCTAGGGAACCTAGGACAGAGGGACATGTGTGTCCTCTCTCTCTCTGCCTCTCCTTCTCCCTCTGTGTAACTCCGACTTTCAAATAAATAAATAAATCTTAAAAAAAAAAGTCTTCCATCTGCTGGTTCACTCCCCAAATAGCCGCAACAGCTGGAGCTGGGCTGATCTGAAGCCAGGAGCCAGGAGCTTCTTCCAGGTTTCCAACATGGGCGCAGAGGCCCAAGTGCTTGGGCCATCCTCTACTGCTGTCCCAGGCCACAGCAGAAAGCTGGATTGGAGGGCCAGCACTGTGGCTCAGCAGGTTAATCCCCTGGCCTGAAGCACCAGCATCCCCTATGGGCGCTAGTTCTAGTCCTGGCTGTTCCTCTTCTGATCCAGCTCTCTGCTATGGCCTTGGAAAGTAGAAGATGGCGCAAGTCCTTGGGCCCCTGCGCCCGCATAGGAAGAAGCTCCTGGCTCCTGGCTTTAGGTTGGCTCAGCTCCAGCCATTGTGGCCATCTGGGGAGTGAACCAGCAGTTGGAAGACCTCTCTCTCTCTCTCTCTCTCTCTCTCTCTCTACCTTTACCTCTCTGTAACTCTGCCTTTCAAACAAATAAATAAATCTTTTTTTATTTTTTATTTTTTTTATTTGACAGGCAGAGTGGACAGTGAGAGAGAGAGACAGAGAGAAAGGTCTTCCTTTGCCGTTGGTTCACCCTCCAATGGCCGCCGCGGCCGGCGTGCTGCGGCCGGCGCACCGCGCTGATCCGATGGCAGGAGCCAGGAGCCAGGTGCTTCTCCTGGTCTCCCATGGGGTGCAGGGCCCAAGCACCTGGGCCATCCTCCACTGCACTCCCTGGTCACAGCAGAGGGCTGGCCTGGAAGAGGGGCAACCGGGACAGAATCCGGCGCCCCGACCGGGACTAGAACCCGGTGTGCCGGCACCACAAGGTGGAGGATTAGCCTAGTGAGCCGCGGCGCCGGCCTACAAATAAATAAATCTTAAAAAGAAAGAAAGAGAGAAATCCTATGCCCTCAAGAAGAGCTGTGCACGCGTGTTTCCAGCAGGCGTATTCATAACTGCCGGAACTGAAAACAGTGGGGTCTCCGTCAACAGGTCCCTGCGACACAACCGATCGTGGCACCGAGGAGTGGAACGCGCCGGGCGGTGCAGAGGAGTCCCCTGGTGGGTAAGGCTCCCGAACACCACCAGAGGGCCAGCAGCAGATCTCAACACGTCCGTGCGGTTCCGTTTCTGTGCAACTCCAGGAAAGACAGACATTCTGTAGCCACGGAAAGCAGAGCGGTGACGTCCTGGGAGACCGCTCTGGGAGAGGCACCAAGAAGCCTCTGCAGCGCGCGGAACTGTTCACACCTTGCCCAGGGCTACGCACAGGTCAACCCGCACGGGGGGGCACTGAGAAGGGCAGTAACTGAGGATGCCGATGTCTACAGTTGGCCCTCCGTATCTGCAGGTGTCCCATCTGTGCAGTCAACCGACCACAGATGGAAAACATTCCGGGAATACAAGATGCATGTGTATTGCAACGTGTAGACTTTGTTGTTGTCACGACTCCTTTTAAACAATGCAGTTTGGCCCAGTATTCACATAGCACTGATACTGCATTAGGTGGCATTATTACTGGAACCCGGGAATGACTGTGGGGGTGTAACCATGGGCAAATGCCGCACCATCCGATGGAAAAGACTTGGGCGGCTGCAGATTGTGGCTATCCGTGATGGGGTCCTGGGGCCTCTCCCCCTCGGACGCCCACGGTTGGCTGCATACCTCGCTGAAGTTTCTGGAAAGTCTCAGGGGACAGACAAGCGAGTGCAGCCGCGTGTGTGCTCCGAATTACTGGTTATGAGCAAAGGAGACTTTTGCTTCCTCTGAAATGCTCCAATGTGCAAAGGCGGAAGGGGTTTGTGTATTCCGTGGAATGAAATCAAACCACACGACATGAGGATTTTCCCCTTCAGCTGATAGAGAAGGAAACACCTATCCCACTCTGAACTTCTGCCCACTCTTCCACATCCAGCTCTCGGGGGGGTTGTGGGACAGTCCCTGCCTGATGGGCACGAGGCTGTCTTTATCCCTCTGAAGTACGTGGTGAGTGTGAACGCTTCCTGTGCACGCCCTTCCGGGTCTGCCCAGTGGGCTCGTGTGCATCGAGTCACAGAGACCCAGAAAGAAAGCCCGGCTCCCACCACCTCCCTCAAGCTCCAGGGAAGAAGGCAGCTCCAGGAGGGAGTGAATGCTGCTTGCGTAGTGCCCCGGGCGTGGGTAAGTGTGCACCAACCCACTTCCCGCCCATCCCCTGGGAAGATGGGGACCATTTCTGAATATTTTTCTCCAACATTTTTTTAGAACTTGGTTGTCCAACAAGAAAACACAAGTGGTGAGGTTGGGGGATGTTAGGAAGCAAACCAAACCAGGATAAGTGTACCAGGGTGGCTTTTCCCAAACGGGGACCCCGTACCTGGGCCTGGTGCTGCAGGTGAAAGGTCACGGCCGTGCTGACCTCGCCGGCAGCGTCCCGCACCTCAGAGGAGATGACCGCTGAGCCGACCTGGGTGCTCTGGGACCTGTGGGGAGAAGGGGAGCCGACGGGGCGAGGTCGTCCATGGCTGGCTCATCTCATGCAGACCCCCGGGAGACCCCAGCGACAGCCCCGTCTGGGACTCAGGGCGCCTGGGCGCCAGTCTTGCCTCGGGACTTGCTGATAGCTTGGGTAAGCTGTGCTCCCTGCCTGAGTCTCAACACGGAGCCAGGACCCCAGGCAAGGGAGCGCCACGTTCCCAGCCACACTGCCCAGGTGGCAGTTCCAGAAGGTGGTGGTGGGGTGCCGAGAGGGGGTGAGAGCAGGGCTGCGAGGGACAGATTGGTCACTAGCAGGGGGACCCTGGGAGAGGGCGGAGGCCCAGCCTTTCCCTGGGAAGGGGTGCAGGCCCTCAGCAACCTGCGGGGGCACCCACTCACCTCTGCACCGCGCTCGCCTGGCCCGTGCTGGTGGGGGCCTGGCGCTCGAGGCCAGACTCCCCGAGGGTGTACAGCAAGATGCTCGAGGTGAACCAGCTGTGGATCATGGTGACCCCAGCGAGGCCTGGATGAAAGGAGGGGACCCCAGACCCACCTGATGACGAGCTGGCTCCTGTGGTAAGGCTCTCCCCGTGTTACAGATAGGGAAACTGAGGCTCGGAGAGGTCTAGTGACTCTCCTAGGATGGCACAGCCAGTAAGCTGCACCACCATCATCCCATGCGCTTAAACTCACGGCTCCAAATCTCCTTGCCTAATCCAGCCACCCTTGCGCACATTCAAGGCTGGGGCCTACCTCTCCCCGCCCCCGACTTCTGTTGTGGACACTAGAGGGTGTCAGGGCTGAGGTGTGACTGGATCCCGATAGGCCCCAGCCACGCCCTCCCCCTCACCCACCTTTCCCACAGAGCCGCCTCACTTCACCCGCTGGGATGAGGATGTGTCCGGGCCCCTCTGGATGGCCACCGGGCATGGTGAACACATAGTCCCTGGGGCCGGCCTCCTCCAAGCGCAGGCTCCGCACCTCCAGGCCTGGGATGAAATGGGGCTGGGGGCTGCACCTCCAGAGGGAGGTCTTGGAGCTGAGCGGCCCAGGTGGCAGGGTCTGGGCCCTTCCCCACCCCATCACAGGTCCAGCCACCTGCCCAGGGCCAGGGGTGGGGGCATGGCCACCAGGTCTTGGACACCTATGTGTCACCAGAAGGCAGGTGGCACCTGGAGGACACATGCGTGGGCCTGAATTCCCACCAGGGCCGCTCCTTGCTCTGTCTACACTCACTGAGTCTGACCTTGGGCCTGGCCTGAGAGGCAGAGATGAATCAGAGCAGCCCTGGCACGCCTGGAGCATCAGGTGGAGGAAGACCACTCCTTATGTAATGATCACAAATACAATGGAAATAAAACCTACTTCAAGGCGCTGCAGGGACCGGGGAGGGAGGAACTGACTGTCAGGACAGAGTTAAAGCTGGGAAGGCATCCCCAAGGAGGCGAGGCTCAGTAGGGTTCTGCAGGACCTACAGGAGTTTGCTAGGAGATGGTGGGAGGAAGAGCACTTTTTTTTTTTTTTTTTTGACAGGCAGAGTGGACAGTGAGAGAGAGAGACAGAGAGAAAGGTCTTCCTTTGCCGTTGGTTCACCCCCCAATGGCTGCTGCAGCTGGTGCACTGCGGCTGGCACACCACGCTGATCCGAAGCCAGGAGCCAGGTGCTTCCTCCTGGTCTCCCATGCAGGTGCAGGGCCCAAGCACTTGGGCCATCCTCCACTGCACTCCCGGGCCACAGCAGAGAGCTGGCCTGGAAGAGGGGCAACCGGGACAGAATCCGGCACCCCGACAGGGACTAGAACCCGGGATGCCGGTGCCGCAGGCGGAGGATTAGCCTAGTGACCTGCGGCGCCAGCTGGAAGAGCATTCTTGATGGAAAGCACAGCATGGCAAAGGCAGAAACGGGGCAGAGCATCTGCGGAAGTGCAGAGGTGTCTGGGGCCTGCTGGGCGGGCGGGTAGGGGCAGGCTCACCGGCATGGCGGTGCTGGATGTGCACCCCGGGCTGCTCGGGGGTCAGCACAGTGCTCAGCAGCGGTGCAAGGTGCTGCACGCTCGCCACCAGGACCATAGGACCGCCGACCACCTGGCAGGAAGCCACGTCTCAGCTCTCTCCCCTCCCACACGCCGCTGCCCTGACCAGGGCTAACAGACTCTCCCCGCTGCAGATCCCGGGTCTCCAAGCTGGCAGGGGCAGCCCTGCCTGCTGCAGCCTCCTGTGCCTTTGTCACCCAGGAAGCCTTTGGCGCTCTGTGCCGGCCGGCTCCTTGGCCAGCCGGAGCCGCCGCAGAGGGCTGGCCCAGGCCGCCCCACTTCTTCACTCTGGCTCAGGGCTGGACCTGTAACAGGTGCTCAGATTTTTAGATACCAGAAGAAAAGCTATATGGGGGATGACAGTGGGGAAGGGGGGAGAACATGCACTAATAGGACACCTTCTGTATGCCGTGCAAGCCACCCTATTCACTCATCAGCTCCCTGCTATTGCCTTAGCAAGACAGGTGTGATAATTCCACACTCCCCAGGGGAGAAATCAGGGTTCAGAGTCCGGTGTGAAACAGGTTACTATGGCGCCTCTGGTCCCTAATCAAATGCGGGCTTGCACACTTCTCAGGGTGGGGAGCTCACCACCTGTCCAGATGAAGCAGCGTCCCGGGTGGCGGCGGCCCATCTCTACACCTTGGTCTCCGTTCTGACCCTGAGGCCACAGGGGGCCTCTGCCTGCTCCTTCACCCAAGAGGCAAAGTCCGTGGCCTCTGGTTCCCTCCCTGCTCTGGACTGACCTTCCCAGGCCTGCCGGCACCTCCGCCAGGGTGAGGCCCCTACATACGCTGCCTTTCCTGCTCTCCGGAGCGCCTGGGCCGCATGCTGGGCCTGAGCAGATTCTGAGACACACAGAGGCCCTTACGGGTTAGTGGCTCTTAACCATTGTTGGCTGTGGTTCAAGTGCAGTTCTGAGTGGAAGTTCCACGCGTGAAGCAGACAAAAGAGGAGCTTCCCTGGATGGCTGGAGAGCTGGGCCCCGAGACGCACACCCACTTGCCCACAGCTCCACAAGCCGGAACCCCGGGCCCCGGCCCAGCCAGCCCTGCGGGCCTCACCTTGTGGACGGCCAGCCAGGCACCAGCCGAGCGCTCCTCCAGGATCAGGCTGGCCACAGACATGACACCCCGGCCCAGCCGCTCCCAGGGCTCCAGCAAGGGCTCCGGCTCACCGGCTCCCAGGGCCACCGCCCTCCTCAGGAAGCGCAAGACCGCCAGCAGCGCAGCTGGCCCCAGCGGAGCCGCCTCCTCTGCCAGGACTCTCTCCAGGATGCCCAGGAAGCTGAAGGCCTCGGCCAGGGACAGGGCCCCGTGGGCTCCGGAGAGGGGGTCCGGGAGGAGCTGCGGGCAGAGGAGCCGCTGACTGCTGGTCTGGCTGCCAGGAGGAGATTCCCCCAGGGTCTCCTTGGGGACAGCAGGCAAACTAGCCACAAGCCCCCAGCTCTCCAAGTAGGAGGCAGGACCAACCCTCATCGCTGCAGACACAGCAGGTGAGTGGCCCCCTTGTGGGGGCAGAAACTGGGGAGAGGGCTCACCACAGTGGCATTGGCCAAGGCATTGACTCGGCGGATAAAGTCCTGGCCGGGCCATGACCGGGCGGCCTGCAGCTGCCGGTAGGTCTCTGCAAAGGACAGCACAGCTGGCTGGCCCCGGGCATGCCCTTGCACAGCGGGCCCAGCCAGCCAGCGACCCCCCTCCACCACGGGCAGCCCAGGGGCAGATCGGCACTTGAAAGCGCCTGTCGCCTCCCATCTGTGTTCTAGATGGGGTAACTGAGGCACAGAACGGCAAAATCGTTTGCCCCAGGACCCACAGCTGGGATCCCCGCCCCCCCGGGGGGGTGTGTGTGTGTGGTCTCACTGCCCTATGACCCAGACTCCATGGAGACGCCGAAGCTTCCAGAAGATTCTGAATCCCCAGATCTGCCGACCACTCACTCCCCGCTCGGTGTGCGTGGCTTACAGGGGCCGCCACTCCAGCAGAGCCAGGAGCACAACCAGGGCGCACCTGTCCCATAGCAGCAGAGGAAGGGCCGCGGCTGCAGGCAGAACTCGGAGCCCTCCGCGCGGGTTCCTGGGTTCCACGTGGGGCACTCCTCTGAGGGCACTGGCGGGGTAGGGGAGGTGTCAGGGTCACACCCTGGCTTCCTCGTGGTACCATGAATCAGCCACACTCGATGGGGACCCAGGACGCAGGCCCTGGCTTTAAGGCGCGAGGTGAGACCTAGGTGAGCAGCCCCACGGCCAATACTTTGGGGCAAGACTGGACAATGGACCCGCCCAGCACGCAGGCTGTGAAGTCCAGAGACAGTGTTAGGGAACCATGGGTGGGCTCTGGTGGGCCGTACCGGGACAGAGCAGGCGCAGCCGCACGGCAGGCAGCAGAGCCGGCGTGACGTCCAGGGCAGCCGGGTCCCAGCGGAAAAGCAGGCCACCTGGAGGCGGTGCACAGGCCTGTGCCCTGCGCAGCTGCGAGGGGCTCAGCGCCCGGGCCCACAGGTGGAAGTCGGTGAGGTTGCCGCTGAAGGCGTCCCGTGCCGAGAAGCCGCCGCCCAGGGAGTCCTGATCCTGGCCCAGCACCAGGACGCCGCCGGGCGGCACTGGGCGGCCCGCGGCCAACCCCCGCGCCCCAGCGCGCAGCCGCCCGTCGGCGAACAGCACCCAACTCCCGCCGCGCTGTTCCCACGTGGCGCACACGTGGTGCCAGCGGCCGTCGGCGCGGAAGGCGGCACGGAAGGGCGCGTGGTGGCCGCGCACGACGAGCGCCGCGCGCACGACACCGCCGGGCTCGGCGAAGGCGCGCAGCTGCAGCGCGTTGGGCAGCGCGGGCGCGGCGAGCGAGAAGAGCGCGGCGGCGGCGGACGAGGTCGCGTCCCACTGCACGTGCGCGCACGCCGTCAGCGCCGCCAGCGCCGGCAGGGCCGTCCGCAGCCGCGCCGCGCGCTCTGCCGAGCGCTCGCCGAACACCAGCGCCGCCGCGCTGCGCACACCTGCGGGGACAAGCGGGCCCGGCCTCAGCTCCTCAGCCGTGCGCCCCGACCTCTCTCCGTTTGGGCGCAGCTGCGAGGCCCCTCCTCTCGAGGAGGAAGAAATGGGAGTTCTGTTCCCCCTCCCCAGAGGCTCCACCCCTGCTTTCCGTCCACGTCCACGGCCCGGGAACTCAGCTGGAGATGTGGTAGGGTGCGATCTGGGCTCCCACCTGGGACGGCCGCAGCACCCCGCCCCCACACTCACGCCTCTGCGGGGGCCTCCGGCGATCAGCCTCTCTTTGCGCCGCCCAGACCGTGTCGCGCAGCCGTGCAGCAAGAATCCTCTCTGGGGGCACCAGTGGCAGGTGGCCAAACCGCTGCTCACAGAACTCCTGGGCCTGCCACCAGCTCAGCCGCTGCCCCGGGAACCTGCACACCCCCTCTGCGGTCTCCACCACCTCTCCGGGGGCCACGGGGGCTGGAGAGTATTAGGAGAGGGGCTGTGGCACAGCGTGTGTGGCATGTGCCCCCTTGGAAGTGGTCAGGGCTGAGGTCTTGGGGCTGGGAGTCATCTGGGCTGGGCTCCCTGCCACGCTCCATGGCTTGGTGAATCGTTTCCCTAGCAGAGCGTGGCCATTGTCTACACAGCAGGCACGCCCCCGACAGAATGAAACTTTTGGCCCAGAGCCTGGTATATAGGGAGAGGGGCTTGAACAGAGTGTCACTTCCTCCTGTCCTGTGCCACCTGGGCCACAGGCTGGCTAAGCTGGGGAAGAGGGCAGCCTCCTGGGTGGTCCCTTACACCAACCTGCGGCCCGAGGGTTCCTTGATCCAGCCGGGGAGCTGGAGGGGGTCCCAGAGAGACTCCTGATCTGAGAGAGAAGACAGTGGGGGGCTGGTTTAGGTGCCCCCGGCCACCGTGTGTGCAGTTAGTGCATGCCTACTGTGTGCAGCAGGGGGTGCTGCAGGCTCTGCAGTCAGTGTGATCTTGGACAGGTCCCTTCACGGGCCTGAGGGGGAGCAAGAAGCAAACTGGAGAGCGAATGTAGCAGGGGCGGCACCTGAAGAGGCTTGTGTTCTTTAGCTACACCAGGGTTATCTGGTGTAAGCTTTGCACTGACCTCACAATGTGGGGTGGCCACTTGGAACCCTAGCAATTTGAGCTCTCCCAGCAGCCCCCCTCCCAGAGGCTCCGGTACCAGGAAGAAGAGCAGGCAGAAGCAGCAGTGGGCCATCTGGACACGGCAGGGGCAGGAGAGGGACAGCAGGCCTGGCCACTGTGCACTGAGGAAGGAGGGGAGAACATGACAGCAGCTTAGCGTTCTGCGTTGCTGCCGGCGTGGACGCCTGCAGGGTCACTGTACCCTCTGCTTGGTTCCCCACTTCCCTGGGCTGGGAGCCGACCAGCAGGCTGGGAGCCCAGGATGCGGTGGCCCACCCACCAAGGATGACCTTTACTGGCACAAAGGGATGGTCTCCAGGAGCCCCTTGAGGACTGTGGCTGAAAACCACTGTTGCCCTGGTTCGTGTGGGAGGAAGGTAGGGCAGCAGCCAGCTCCTGGCCAGAGAGGGCCGGAGCAGAGCTCAGTGGGGAGGCATAGCTCAGGGCTGGAGGGGCTTCCCTGTGTTCTTTTGGGGTTCCCAGCTTGACACTCAAGGCACTGGGTCATCTGTCCCACCTTCCCCCCACTCCCCAAGCTGTGTCCCTTGCCAGGCATCCCAGAGCTGTGCCCGCGCTCTCCCTCCCGCCCTCTCTGGCCCCTCCTCTGAGATCAGCTTGCCATCACTTCATCTACCTGACCCTGACGGTGGGTCCACCACAGCCGGGTGCTGTCCTAAGCTGCGGACACTCTCAGCGAGTTGATTTAGGGGTCACTCCTGCAGTGATCCCTGGGGGTGTCTCTGGCCCTGGCTGGCCACTAGTGGGTCTCAGAAAACCCCAACTCCAGCCAGCCAGTCTCTTGCCAGCTGGGAGTCTGGAGCCATCACACGGATCATTCGCATCTTCCCCTCTTCCAGATAAAGCAGGAAACTCAAACTCACAACACCCAGCAGGATCGCAGGAGCACACGTTTTGGGCTCTGAGAAGCACCTTTTGATTGTCAGCTCCCACCCCGCCCCGGGAGCACCCAACCTTCAGCCTCACAGGGGTGGGGAATCTTAGGGGCCTGGTACAGGGATGAAGGGTGCCTCACATGTGCGCAGATGGTATGGGCTCAATAAAAGCTCATTCCCTCACCCCTTGTTCACACCTGTCTCCATTTGCATCCTCGGATCCCTGGCACCTGCCTTCCTAGCTCCCCAAACACGCATGGATACCCCCCTAGAAAGATGCTAGGTTGGGCCACCACTGTGGGCACCCCCTGCTCCTAGGCCAACAGGGCCAGTTCAGAAACGGTCCCCTTCGCACTCTCATTCCTCCCCTCTTCCCAGCCCCCGTGCTCACCCGCTTTGCCTGGTGCCTGGAGCCGGTTCTGGGTCTGTGAGGCGTCTGCAGGCTCCCAAGTAGCCAAGACCCGACCGGACCCAGGCAGGCGGGGCGTTGGGGGCGGTGCTTGGAGACCCCGCCCCCAACCCCTCGCCTGCTAGGCTCAGAGCTCCAGGCTCCTGGCTTGGCTGGGAAGGGCCCGTGGTCACGGCCTCCCCCATCTACGACGCGGGTACAGGGGGCTACGTTGCAAGACTTGGATACCAAGTAAATTTGGGGAGATGAAGCAGCCTTGGGCGTGGCAGTCCCACGCAGGCCAGGGCACGCCCTGCATGGGCTCTTCGCGGGTCTCCCCCTCTCCACCGCGGGGTCGGGGGGAGCTTTTGGGGACTTCCAGGTGAGGACCGAGGCCCAGGGAGACAGCTGGCCAGCAGTGGGGTCTGACCTTGAACCCTAGTTTCTGGGTCTTCATCCAAGCCTCCAAACCATAAGGGAGTGGGGGCTTGCTGAGGGTGGGGGGAGTTGAGTGAGGCGAGGCCCGCAAGGGGGTGGCGCCCAGGGACAGAGGGTATGCCTTGCTAGCCTAGCCACACGGATTCCTGCTTGGGAGGGGACAGGGCAAAACTTTGGGGTTGGTAGGTCTACATCGATGCTGACTCTGACCTGAGGCCCTGTACTCAATTTCTCTGAACCTCAGTTTCCCCATTTGTAGCATGCAGATGATAAATACAAGACTCGGGATTGCTGTGAGAGCTAAATGCCTTTGACTTTAACGGGTACAAAGCATAGCTGTGGTGCTTGGCACACGGTCCGTGTAGCGTTCTTGCCAAACTTGATGGACACGTTAACAATAACCTTCTGGCCATTACACTTGCCCTTGGAAGAGGAAAAGCAGGAGGAGAGAGGTGAGGGTCCCAGAATGCCACCCCGCAGTGTCGCTCTGGGCTTGAGCGTTTTCAGGAGAGGAATTAGGGGCTAAGAGATCCTCACCTGAAGCAGAGCCCTGGGCATTGCTCCGCCTCCTGGGCAGATGGGAAGTGTGCGCCTGCCCGCCTCTGCACAGTCCCAGGTGCCAGAGCCAGTGGGAAGGGCAAGGAGAGGCCCGAGGGCAGGTGGGCCCTATCCACGCTTGAACGAATTACTTGCTTACTGAGAGACAGATACACAGGTAGACAAAGTGCTCCCATTCACTGCTGCACTCTCCGAAGGTTCACAACAGCCGGGGCTGCACCAGGGCTGAGGCCACAGCTGGGAACCCAATCCAGGTCTCCCACTTGGGTGACGGGGACCCAGTCACGGGAGTCATCACCTGCCACCTCCCAGGCTCTGTGTTAGCTAGGAGCTGGAGTCAGGAGCTCGAGCTGGGAACCGAGTCCAGGCACATGGATTGGGGCTGCAGGCGTCTTAATCTGAGTCTTACCCGCTGGGCTGCATACCTGCCCTGCTCTTTCCAGACAGAATGTACGGTGACACGGCCAGGAAGGGGTGCCTCCATCCCTGTCCCCTCTGTCACCTCCTGGCCCTCCTTGCCCTGCCCTTCCTGTCCCTCCCTGTAGCCTGAGGGATGACCTTCTCATTCCTGCAATGCCCCCTCCCGGGCCCCTAGCCCACCCCCTCTCCCCAACACAGGATCCCATTGTCCAGGAGTCGCTCAAGTCGATGGCCAAGCACCTTGGGGGTGGGGGTGGGGGTGGGGGTAGGGGTGGGTGTCCCCAGGCTTTGGCCCCTGGCCTGGCCTAATCTCTCGGCTGCAGGCCTGGGGCACTGTCCAGTGGGCAGCGGGGCCATTCATCACGACCCTTGTCTTGGTGGACAGGCCCAGAGGCTGCGGGGGAGCGATAGCCGTGTGCTCCTCGGGCCCATTGTCTGGGTGGCGGGGTGAGCAGCAGTGAGGGCGCCAGGCCCCAGGGGCACCTCGAGGGGGGCCCAAGGATGCTGGATCCCCACCCCTGGGCCCTGGGCCTGCCTTGGCCTCTCAGCCCAGCCCCTCCTGGTCCAGGGCGAGGGATTTGGGAAGGGGGAGGTGGGAGCTGGGAGACTTGGTCATCCACCAACTCTCTTTTGGGCGACTGTGCTCTCTTCCAGTTCTTCCACAGGACTGGCAGTCACCTCTTCCTTTGGGGACACACAGAGGGGCTGTGGGCAGACATGGTGAGTGTCCGGGTCACTGCCAGTTTTTTCCTGCTCTGCGGGCAAAGTGGGGTCCTTTCCTCTCACTGACACCCCTCCCACCCTGGACCCCGAGGAAGTAGGATGGGCCTGGCATCAGCCTGCTCCAGCCACCTCCTACATAGCAGTCAGAGGTCTGTCTAGCATGTCTATCTCACCCTGTCCCTCCCCTTCTCAAAACTCTTCCGTGGCTCCCTAGTGCCTCTGCGGGCAATCCCCAAATGCCTGCAGCAGCTGGGATGGGGCTGGAGCGAGGCTGGGGACTGAGAACTCATCTGGGTCTCCCAGGAGGGTGGCAGGGACCCAACTACTTGAGCCATCGCTGCTGACTCCCAGGGTGCGCATCAGCAGGAAGCTGGAGTCAGGAGCCAGAGCTGGGATGGCCCCGGCTTTTTTAACTGGCGCCTTCAGCTCTGAGCTAAGCGTCCGCTCCTTTCTCAGTCACTTCTGATTCATTTCTACTCGTCCTTCAGGTCTCAGCCTGCGCCTAGGCTGCCTTCTCTGTCTCCTTACATCGAACTGGTTCAGGAACCCTTGACACCTCCAAAAGCTGGTTAGTTACGGACATGCCCACCCCTCCTCCACCAGCCACCGGGCCAAGCTCAACACAGGGAGCACTTTGTGTGTGTCAAAGGACTGCAGGAAAGACCAGCCAGAGCTTGGCTCACAGGGATGCCCGGGACTCCGCGGTTATGTCTGATGTTGGGGTCTGGGGGGTGCGCAGTGGGAAGAGGAATGGACCCGGAGACTGACACTTGCACTGCTGACTGTGGCCACCAGGGGGCAGAACTATTTGCCAGTGGGAAAAAAAGAAGCTCCTCCCACCCACCTGCTCCCCCATGCTCCCAGCACAGGATCCCTAAGTCACATCCGGAGCCTGGCACGCAGCTGCTCAATCGACACCAACTTGTATTCAGAGGTAATCCAGAACCAGAGAAGGGAAGGGGACCTGTGGCCGTGGCCGACCTCGCAGTCCACCTGGGGCACGGCCTGAGCCTTCTCGCCCTGCCTCACCCAGTCCACCTGCCCAGGTCTTTCCTCCAGGCTTCAGCCGATGTCACTGAGGCTGCAGGCTGCAGGGCTTCTTTCCAGGGTGATGGTACGAATGCTCTGAGGTTGCCCAGCTGCGTGAGCTGCTTGCTCTAGGTGGGGGAGGGTACGCCATGTGAATTATGCCGCAATCAAGCTGTGGCTATTTATGATTCTCTTCAGTTTTGTTTTTTTATTTACTTGAAAGGTAGAGTGACAGAGAGGGAGGGAGGCAGAAAGAGAGAGGATGAGGAAGTAGCAAGATTGAAAGACCCTGGGCTCTTGCCACCTCAGAGCCTGGTGACCCTGACCCCCCATCCGTTTGATGATATGGGAGGAAAACAGACCCCCACGTATTCAGAGCACTGTTGTTACTGAGGCTGAGGGCATTCCTAACTGCTCACGATGAGGACCTAAAACACAGTGGAGGGGCCGGCGCTGTGGCGCAGCGGGTTAATGCCCTGGCCTGAAGTGCCGGCATCCCATATGGGCGCTGGTTCTAGTCTTGGCTGCTCCTCTTCCAATCCAGCTCTCTGCTATGGCCTGAGAAAGCAGTAGAAGATGGTCCAGGTCCTTGCACCCTGCACCCGCGTGGGAGACCTGGAAGAAGCTCCTGGCTCCTGGCTTCAGATCAGTGCAGCTCCGGCCATTGCACCCATCTGGAGAGTGAACCAGCAGATGGAAGACCTCTCTCTCTCTCTCTCTCTCTCTCTCTCTCTCTGTGTAACTCTGCCTTTCAAATAAATAAATAAAATCTTAAAAAAAAACACACAGTGCATGAGGCATGAGATTTAGAGTCGGAGAAACTGGGGTTCATTTCCCGCACTCGGAAACTGTGGGGTTTCAGCAAACCTCTTCCCTCCGCCACCCGCCCACGCCCACCTCGCGCGGTCTTCCAGGGTGGGCCAGGACAGGTTCGGAAGTGTTTTGTTAACAGTAACGCGGCATCAGCGGGAAGTCTGGAGCTGCTGTGTGGGAGGAGGCAGCCGGCAAGCCGATTGCCCTCTTCAGTACTCTTCAGGGGGCGCTCCGGGACCCCTCCTTCGGGGCCGACAGCCCCGGGCCCGGCGCGGTGGCGGCGGTAGGTGGAGCTCGCGGCTCGCGGCAGCGCGGGGCCGGGCCGGTGGGCTCCTCACCTGGCCCTGGCAGGCAGGGGGGCACTGGGGAGCCGCGGCTGTGACTCGCCGTAAAAACAATCAGGGAAGGACAGCTGCTTCCTTGTCAGCAACCGAGAGGGAAATAAAGCGCACGTCGCCTCCAGCGAAAACCTGCTCTCCGTCCCCCGGCTCCCGCCACCAACTGCTCCCGGCCGCGTGCCAATCCAATTTGAACGCCTGTGAGTCACCCCGAGAGGCCTTATTTTCACTTCATCAAGCGCAGAGGACGCATCCGGGCTGGGGCAGGGGGAGCAGCTGCTGGGGGGCCCCGGCCAGGGGATGCGGTGTTCCGGGGCTGCTGTCCCGCCCCCGGGGGCTGCACGCGAGGTTCCCCTCTTTCTTGTCTGGTTCAGCAATCAACCAATCATTCATTCAAGCAAAGCTTAGGGAGCGCTGGGTTCCCTAAAAGCGAACAGGTGAAGCCCACACCCCATGGCCTGGTTCTCTCAGTCCACCTGCTCTGAGACCCCTCTCTCTCCTGCACACCCCTTCCTCCCAGGCCGTTCCAGGAGGCCCAGGAATGCCCTGTCTTCTGGTCCTTCCTGTTTCTCTGCCTGGCCGATGTCCAGAGATTCTAGAGATTCTAGCCATGCTCCCAGACTGAACACTTTCTCACCCCGTCCGGGCATGGGGAGGCAGCGCTCTGGCTTTGGGGTTTTGCAGACCCCTCTGTTTCAACAAAGAGGGGTGGGTCTTCCTGGCACCAGTCCTCCTCATTCCGGGGCTCGCCTCCTGCCCATGCCTGGGTGTCTGGGGACAGAGGAGAGACACACCTGTCCCTGTCCTCAGTAGCTCCGTCAGCACAGCCAGGGCTGGCGCCAGCACAGTGACTGCTGCACCCAAACCGCAGCGAGGAGTCACGTTTGTTTCTCTTTGTGCAAGAGAGATTTCTGACCATTCACACTTTAAATGTACGTGTTTCCGTGTTGCTTAAATTTTGGTGAGCAAATAGTACAACCACGTACCGTGTCGTGACGGTGCAGGTAAGGAGCACCTGTTTTTACTCCTTCCTCTATGCCTGCCTGCCTGCCTTCCTTCCTTCCTTCTTTTCTCTCTTTCTGTCTCTCTCTTCCTTCTTCTTCTTTACTTTATTTATACTTGAAAGGCAGAGTTGCAGAGAGAGAGAGAGAGATGGCCAGGACCGGGCCAGGCCAAAGCAAGGAACCAGAAACTCCATGTGGGTGACAGGGGCCCCAGCACTTGGGGCATCTTCCGCTGCTTTTCCCAGGCCGTAAGCTGGGAGCTGGATCGGAAGTGGAGCAGCCGGGCCTGGAACCAGCCAGCACCGCAGTTGACAGCGGCTTACTTGGCTACACCACAGCGCCGGCCCCTTACTGCACTTTTCCTATGTCCCAATGCGTTCAGATGCACAAATACTCACCCTGTGTTCCGACTGCCTGTGGTGCTGGGTCCCGGGAGCGCCACACAGGTCTGCAGCCTCCCTGTGCAGTAGGCACTGTCATCCCGTTGTGCACCGCACTCACCACGATGTTCCCACGGCGACGAAACCCACGGAGAACCCATCCCTATAAACACAAACACTAAATAAACAAAATGTAAATAATAGTAAAAGTTTAAAAATGAAGGCTTACTTTTTTTTTTTCTGGGCTTACTGTCTCCAGGGACCATCTTAGTCCAGAGGCACAGTCCAGAGACCGCCCTGTGTCCGGCAGCTGGACCTGGGGATCGGGGACCTGGGGACCAGAGGCGCTGCTGTGGCCTCTCCAGTCCCCAGCTGGTGCTGCGAGGGGAGAGGGGGACTGGGGACGTGGGTCCCCGGGGTGGGGGGAGCAGGGGTGGCCGGGGACTGACACACTGCCGAGTGGGGTGAGGTACCCAGCAAACTGGGCTTTGCCATGCGCCGGCCTCAGCGGGCACCCTCACTTCCTGTGTGTCCGGCTAGCGGCTCCCTCTGTCCCCAAATTCCCCCACCCCCGCAGGTGAGTCCACGCTGGCTGCTGCTCCTTCAAGTAAGCCAACAAGTAACACATAGCAACACCAGAGTGGCCCTGGGCGGAGCCCTGGTGATTCTTCTAGTCGTGTGTGACCCTGGCGGTGCTGCCCAGGGCCCTGCCCTGGACAACCTGTTATGGAGGAAGAAGAGCAGGCTCCTTACTCTGAGGCTTCTGAAAAGATGTCAAGTTGTGGTTGCTCATGGCCCAGTATCCCAGGGTTCATTTCACCTGCACCTAACTAAAAGCTTCAGACAGAAGTAACTGAAGCTTACAAAGGTTTATCATCATCGTCGTCATCACTGTAAAAGAAGCCTGATGGTGGCCAGTCCAAGACTCACTGAGACACCTAGTCTCGCCTCATCCCTCAAAACGTCTGCCAGAGCTCCAGCTGTTGCACCCAGGTTTTTGGCAACAGAGAGGAAGGGCGGGATGAGAGGGGTGCTCCTTCCAGCTGAGTCAGCGCCTTGATGCAGCCCGGTATGCAGTGGGGAGGATGAAAGCCAAGTTGAGACGAGGGGACTCACGGGGTGGGGGTGGGGGAGCCTGGAGCCACCCCGTCCACCTGTCCCCTTCCCCTGAGGCATTGAATTCGGTCCCTGTCACTTGGGAAGAATTGTCTGACCTTGGACAAGGGCTCACCGCCTTCAGCCTGGATTTTTGTCTTCCGAGGGTGGTGCTGTGATGAGGAGAGAAGGTGTGACCCCCGCCAGGCCGATCTCACTCACCTCGCCCCCTCCCCAGGGTGGGGGGGAGGGAGCTGCCTGGACCCCAGAGTAGCGGAGTGAAAAGTGAAGGAGGGGGCACGGCACGGGGAGCCTTGGGAGGCTTGGCCAGGGCTCAGCAGAGGGGGCTGGGGGGAGTCTGGGCACAGGGCCCTGGGGAGGCCATTCTCAGCTTGGCCCTCGTGGGCGACCCCGCCCGGCTCCTCCCACTCCTGGGATCTGAGCCTGGATGTCGCCGGGGAGCACCCATCCCCACAGATGCTGTGCGCAGCCCGAGGTGCCCGGAGCCCCAGCCTCAGGGGGCGCCAGGGAAAGCGCCGTGTGGGCGGGGCTGTGCCCTACCTCCCCCCCCTCCCCCATCCCCCCCTCCCCCGCCAGCAGCCCCAGGCTGACCGCTGCATTCCTGGCCTGTGGCTGTGGCCCTGGTCCCTGCGTGCCTCCTCCTGCGCTTTTCCCTGCTCGATTGGGCCAGGCAGTGACACCCCACCCCCCCATCACATCTTCCATCTGCTGCTTCTGCCTTTCTGGCTTTAAGGGCTGTCTGATTGCCTTGGGCCCACGTGGGTACTCCGGTATGCTCAGGATTAGTTTTAAAACATTCTGATTTATTTTTATTTATTTGAAAGGCAGAGAGCAAGAGAACCTCCATCTTTGGGGGGGTCAGTCCCCAAATGCCTGCAACAGCCACAGCTGAGCCAGTAGCCCAGAACTCCACCTGGTCTCCCACATGGGTGGGCAGGGACCTAGGGATTGAGCCGGCACCCATTAACTCTCAGGGTGTGTGTCAGCAGGAAGCTGGATTGGAAGCAGAGGAGCGGGAACTTGAACCAGGCACTCTGACGTGGGATGCGGGTGCCTCGTGAGGCGTCTTGACGGCTGTGCCAGGAGCCCGCTTCTCACGCCGGCATTTAAATGCTCTACCCAGGGGCCAGCATTGGGGCACAATAGGTTAAGCCCCCTCCTGCAATGCTGGCATTCCATACTGGCGCATTGGCTGGAGTCCTGGCTGCTCTGCTTCTGATCCAGCTCCCTGCTAATGCACCTGGTACTTGGGTCCCTGCTGTCCACATGGGAGACCTGGATTGAGTTCTGGGCTCCTGGTTTTCGCCTGGCCCAGCTCCAGCCATTATCCGTATTTGGAGGGTGAATCAGCCCACCAGAGGGCGCTCTCTCTCTCTCTCTCTCTCTCTTTTTTTTTTTTTTTTTTTTTTTTTTTGACAGGCAGAGTGGACAGTGAGAGAGAGAGACAGAGAGAAAGGTCTTCCTTTGCCATTGGTTCACCCTCCAATGGCCGCCACGGCTGGTGCGCTGTGGCCAGTGCACTGTGCTGATCTGAAGGCAGGAGCCAGATGCTTCTCCTGGTCTCCCATGGGGTGCAGGGCCCAAGCACTTGGGCCATCCTCCACTGCCTTCCCAGGCCACAGCAGAGAGCTGGCCTGGAAGAGGGGCAACCAGGACAGAATCTGGCGCCCCGACCGGGACTAGAACCCGGTGTGCCGGCGCCGCTAGGTGGAGGATTAGCCTAGTGAGCCACGGCGCCAGCCAAGAGGGCTCTCTCAAATAAACACATTTTTTTAAAAACGCTCCAGCCTTGCAGTGCTACTGTTCTCTGCTCTCGGTCCCAGCTGGTCAACCACAGCTGGCCAGGAAGCGTGAGTGCTCCTGTGCTCAGAAGACAGGCCCAGAGATATCTGGTGCACAGATTAAGGACTACTGCCATACAAAGTGTTGTGACATTTCACTCGGGATGGTGTTCACGCTCAACGTGCCCCATCATTTTATTTTTTATTTTTAAAATTTTATTTACTTGAAAGGCATACACACACACACACACACACACACACACACAGCTGTCATCCTCTGCTCACTCCCCAGATGCCCACAATAGCCCTGTACCGGGGCCCAAAGCCCGGAGCCAGGAACTCGAGCCAGGTGTCCCAGGTGGGTGGCAGGGACTCAGTCACTGGTGCCATCACTGCTGTCTCCCCGGGTCTGCGTTGGCAGGAAGCTGGGAGCTGGGGATGAGAGCCAGGCACTCTGACGTGGGCCGCAGGCCTCCTAACTGCTGAGCCAAAGGCCCTCCTTGACTGCTGCTTGTTAATTGCCTTGGAACCCTTGAAGAAAGAGAAGAGCTGGGCCAGGGCCAGGACCTCAGGGGAGTCTGTGCAAACCCGAGGGCCTCGACAGCAGTGCGGAAAGGGAAGTTGCCTTTTCAGGCATTGAAAGTGAGGCCCAGGCTGTGGCGATAGGGGTGACCCCACGTCGCAGGAGATCGGGTGACACAGCTGAGGTCAGGGTCTCAACTGGAGAGCAGCGGGACCTGGGAGGCCTGGGGTGGACACCCTTGATAAACCTCAGCCCGATTTTGCCTGGGCCCTCCGAGCTCTCTGAGTCAGCCACTTCTGCCATCACACCTCTTCCTCTTCTGCAGGCCGGTCTCCCTCTCCCTCCGTCTTCTGAGGACGTTTGTGATGAATTTAGGGCTAACCTAGGCCATCAAAGATACCAGCTACATCTCAAGGACACCTGCACAATTCCTTCCACAGTCCTAGCCCCTGGGTATCTCTGAGGGCCGTTATTGCACCCAGCATGCTTCACTGCCTCCAGCCGAAAAATAACTAAGAGCAAATCAGGCCTTCCCTGAGTGGGCAAATCCACTCCGGAAGACGGAGCTCAAGTTGGCCAGTCTGTGCCAACGGGGACTTCGAGAACCCCTGTGGCGGTCAGCCTTGAGGTCATTCGACCAGGGGCCGTGGCACAGGTAGTGGACAAGATGGGCAGGGATGACCTTGGCCATGACTCAGGATTTAAGGTCTGAGTGCCTTGAAGGAAGCCCTGATCCATTGTTGGGATGGCTCCTTGACGCTTGGACATGGCAATGACCTACAGTGGTTGAGCTGGAGCTACTGGGGCTGCCTTGGCAAAGGTCTGGCCAGTGGGCCCGAGGGCTCAGGGAGCTGGGCTCCTGGAGCGGGTTTGCTGGATGAGACACCACCACTCACCTCCAGCCATGCACTGCATAATGATGTTTTGGTCAATGACAATGACAATGGTCTAGATGCTGCTGCTTCCCAAGACGGATTGCTCAGAGATGCTGCAGCCGTCTTAGCCTCTGTATGAGCACTCCAGGTTTGCACTGAGGAAGCTTGACTCAGAACACACCCCTGCCGTTCACTGCGTTTGGTTTACTTCTTTGCTCCCTGCAAAAGCCAGGTGGACCATGGTGGGAGTGGCCCTGGTGGAGGCTGTACATTGCCACAACCTTGGCCACTCTGTCAATGACACCACGTTCGTGTGACCCAGGAAGAGGAAGCAGGACGTCCCCTGGGCACCCAGGTCAGGCATGGCTGTGCAGGGGGAGGAAAGCCTGCAAGGACTTGGGTCCCCTAGTCTAGACCGGGCCAGAGCAGCTCTTTGGAGGTAGAGGACAAGTTCTTGCACCTTGCACCCCCCCCCTTTTTTTTTTTGACAGGCAGAGTGGACAGTGAGAGAGAGAGACAGAGAGAAAGGTCTTCCTTTTGCTGTTGGTTCACCCTCCAATGGCCGCTGCAGCCGGCAGCTGGCGCGCTGCAGCTGGCGCACCGTGCTGATCCAAAGGCAGGAGCCAGGTGCTTCTCCTGGTCTCCCATGGGGTGCAGGGCCCAGGGACTTGGGCCATCCTCCACTGCCTTCCCTGGCCACAGCAGAGAGCTGGCCTGGAAGAGGAGCAACCAGGACAGAATCTGGCGCCCCGACCGGGACTAGAACCCGGTGTGCCGGCGCCGCTAGGTGGAGGATTAGCCTATTGAGCCATGGCGCCGGCCCTTGCACCCCTCTGACTAAGACAAACCTCTTGCTGGGCTCCTGTCTACTTTGGAGACAGCATATCCTGCACTGGGGACCTGCTGCAGGTGATGTATTGGGTGACTTGGGAGGTCACCAGTTGAACGTGGGGATCAAAGCGAGAGAGCACCCTGAGGCTGGTCTAGGCTGTGGTGTGAGCTGCCCCATCCCACAGCAAAAGAAGCCCCATGGCGGGCGGGGCCGCTGGGTGGAAGGGCTCCCAGGCCTGAGTGGGATGGTCACAGCTCAGGCCCCTGTGGGCGACATTCGTATACATTTATTTGAGAGTCAGACAAAGACAGACAGAGACAGAGAGAGGAAGACAGGTAAAGAACAAACGAACACTCCGTTCTGTTGGTTCATCCTCAAAATGCCCACAACTGCCAGGGCTGGGACAGGCTGAAGGCAGGAGCTGAGAATTCCATCCGGGTCTCCCATGTGGGTGGCGAGGACCAAACTACTTGAGCCATCAGGTGCTGTATCCCAGAGTTTGTACTAGCAGGAAGCTGGGATCAGTGGAGCTGGGAGTGGAACACAGGCACTCTGATGTGCGGTATGGGCATCTTACATGCTGGGCCAAATGTCCACGCTGACCCCCAGAGTTTAGGTGCCTCTACTCATACCTAAGGACTCTATTCTCTGCCTCCACATAAGGACCGCGGCAATGACATTGAACCCACTCAGTCATCCAGGCTGATCTCCCCTGTACCCACTCCCGCAGAGTCCCTGTTATCAGGGAAGGCACGGCTTTGTAGCTGCTGAGAGTGAGGCTGTCCACATCTTATCCCTTCATTGATTCAGGATTGTGCCCATCCATTCACCCAGAGCCTCGCCCAGCCCGGGAGCCACAGAGGCTGCAGGGTCCTGCCCCCACCACCCACCCCTGCCCCTCCAGCTGCACCCCTGCCCTGGGTTCTCTCATAGCTTTACACTGCACATGGCCCCACACGGGCCACCCTCAGTTCCCTCCTCTCCTGGCCAGAAAACCAAAGGGGCTGAGCCTGTGTCTGATGGAGCAATGCCCGTAGAGCACCTGTGGCCAGCCTGGCCCTTCCTGGGCACTTGCTGTTTGCCAACCCAAGGGCTGGGCTCCATAGCAGCTCCTTTATGGGCATGACGGGGTTGGGGGGTGGGGCTCAGCGAAGTCAAGTGGCTTGCCCAAGGTCACACAGGGCAGAAGTGGCAGATGGAACCCGCGTCTGGGAGACTCCAGACCCTGCCTCGTCCCCCTCGGTGGAGCCACACACAGCCCTCGAGGGCGGCTGCCTCTCCCCATCTCTGGGTCAGAGTGGCAGCTCAGCTCCCTCAGAGCAGAGCTGGTGGCTTCGGCGGGGAGCCGGCTGGTGACCCTGGGGACGGGAAGCCAGGCTTCCAGTGCTGGGAGCCCCCTGGCCACCTGTCCCCCAAACGGCTGTCACCTTTTAATAGATTTCTTGGGGAACGAGTAATTTGTTCCCGGTGCGGTCTCGGCGTTGGGCAGGAAGTCCCCGCAGGCCCAGACGGTCGGCATGGAGCCACACAAAGGCAGCGGTGCGGGAGGATGCTGGGTCAGCCTCGGCCGCTGAGCTCGACCAGCCGCCAATTACCGCCCGGCCTGCTTCCCGCCGCAGACGCGCCCAGGGCCAGCGCTTTGAACCCTCGCAGGGAGGCCAGCTTCCAGTAAACAACCCAGGGCAGCAGGCAGATTGACAGCGGGCCGGGGACCACGGGCTGGCGGCTGGGGCTGCTCGCTGCTCACCGCTGGCGGACACACAGGACTGTGGTCCCTGGGGCTCCGCAGTCGGGGACACAGAGTGGCCAAGCTCCTCCGTCCTGGGAGACAGGCCAGCAGGGCTTCTATCCCGGCTGCAGTGTCCGGGCCTGGGAAGATAGTTTTGCCCTGGGCTGGTGAGCCTGGGCTGGATTCCCTTCTCAGCCGCCTCCTCAGGTGCCGGAGTTCGCAGAGAGAAGCCCCAGGGGCTCCAGCCCCGCCTCTTCCCTCTCCCCAGTGGGGGCTTCAGCAGGTTTTTTGGGGGGCTATTGTGGCACTGCTGGGACTCCTACCACCATTTTATTTGGCAGCCAGAAGGAAAGAGGCGTGGCTGCTGCGGGATTCCGTTTATGGGAAGCTCTGGGGTTTCCAGATCCTGGGAAGTGGCGTCTTCCAGGGAATGTCTGCAAGGAGCGCAAGGGATGGCGGGAGTGTTCTGTATCGCGCTGAGGGCACTGGACCCACACCTGTCACAGCTCGTCCAGCCGAATCCTGACAGCCAGTGCATTTCACTGCATGCAAGCCATGCCTCAAGGACAAAGAGTAAGGGGCACGATGGTCAGGGCATGGCCGCAGAGCCCCACCTCCATGTCTGACTGCTCGGGTTCTAGTCCACCCCCGCTCCCTGCTGACGCATGGCCCGGGAGGCGGCAGGTGACGGCTCCTAGGGTCCCTGTCACCCATGTGGGAGACCCAGATAGAGTTTCTGGCTCCTTGCTTTCGTCTGGCCCAATTCCAGCTGTTGCAGGCATTTGGAGAGTGGACCAATGACAGGAGCTCTCTGTCTGTCTCTGTCTCACAAATAAAATGAAAACAAATTTTAAAAAGTTTAAAGGTAACTCGAAGAAAAAGAGATGCAGAGGCTTGGAGAATCCGAGAGACATCAGCACACACTCAATCCACTCACACACTTTTACACTAACACACACCTACACACACCCACACACACCCACACCCACACCCACCCACACCCACACCTACACACACTCACAACTACACACACTCACAACTACACACACCCACATGATCCACTCATACTTTTATACTAACTCACACCTACACACACTCACACCTACACAAACCCACACCTACACACACCCATATGGTCCACCCACACACTTTTATACTAACTCACACCTACACACACCCACACCCACCTACACCTACACACATTCACACCTACACACACCCACACCTATACACACTCACACCTACATACACCTACACACACTCACACCTACACACACCCACATGGTCCACTCACACACTTGCTGCACGCTCAGCCCCACAGGCACACACATTCCTTCCCCCTCCCCCAGATCAGGGCATTGCTCCCTCCTGTTTTTCTTTCCTCAGGGAAATCGCACAAGAATAGTTTCTCTCCATCTTTGTGCTGTTGGTATCGGCCTTCCTTGTGCAAGAAGCAAGCGGTGAGAGGTGGAACAAGGGTGCCCGCACGACGTGGGGCCCTTGCCCAAGTGGCCAGTGCAAGGCAGCAGCAGGCGCTGTCCCCCAGAGGTGGGGAACTAAAGCCCCACCTGCCAAGCTCCTGAGGGGTCATCTGGAAGGCGTCCCCTGGCCCCGCTGCTGCGCGGGCTGCCTCCTCCTAGTCCGCGGGGGTCCAAGTCCAGGGCTCTTTTCTGTGGCTCATGTGGTCCCAGAAGTGGCTCCCCTCCACCGCCTGGGGCATCTTATTGTGAAGGGAAGAGGACAAACTGATGGGGACCCCGAATGGGGGGGCTCACTGGAGACAAAGCTGACAGAACGCAAGGCTGGGTTAGGACACCTAGGGTTTTTAAAAAAACTTTAATTTTTTTAAAAAAGAGAGTGGGCAGAGGGGGCAGGGGCACGGAAGTCCTCCTTACAAAAGAGTACCCCTAAGGTGTGGTGACAGAAACACTGCATGTCATCTTACAGTCACTGGACTTGACTCAGGCAAGAATCGTCAGCAGGGGGCGCTGCCTGCAGCGTCATCCAAAAATCAGGGCACTGGTGTGTGCCTCAGACCCAGCTCCCTGCTAATGCACCTGGGAAAGCAGAGGGAAATGACCCAAGGGCTGGGGCCCCTGCCCCCCAGGTGGGAGATCTGGATGAAGCTCTGGGCTCCTTACCTTGGCCTGGGCCAGCTCTGTCTGTTGCAGTCACTTGGGGAGTGAAACAACGGATGGAAGATCTCTCTGCCTCTCCCTGTCTATCACTCTGTCTTTCAATAAGTAAATCTTAGAGAAAAAAGAACCCCCGCAGCTGCTATCCCCTTGGGGCAACAGTGTTGGGGCTGGAACCCCCACAGTCTTGAAGAATAACTCACACCTTGCTTTCTAATGATAAAGAGAAAGGCACCTTCACAAATGGGGAGACCTGCCAGGTGGTGCGCTGTTAACCAAATGACGGGGCTTAGCACCGCTAATTCTGGGACACGCCAGTGTCGGGGTCCCCCTTGTCTGGGGCCATCAGAAGGGCAGACATCCGCACTGGGCACTGCTGCCCAAGCCATGCGGGGGACAGAGCCATCAGCCCGGGCTGCCCTCAGGGGCCTCGTCCTGAGCAAAAGCTCAAGCCTGGGGTTGAGCTGGTTGAAGGAGGCCAAAGAGGCCTGGTGACTGCCTGGATCCTGGTCACAAAAGTTGTAAAGGTGATTCGGGACAATCGGAACGTGGACCAGGCATTGGGCAGTACCGTGGCGTCGTATAACAGGTCTCGCAGGCGGCAGTGGCATCGTAGTACGTGGGGGAATGGCTGGGACTCTTCAGGGACAACGGAGTTCAGTGTCTGATTCCTTTTTAAGATTTATTTTATTTATTTGAAAAGCAGAGTGACAGAGAGAGGGAGAGCCAATGAGAGAGAGAGAGAGAGAGAGAGAGAGAGAGAGAGATAGACACACAGAGCGAGATCTTCCATCTCTCATTCACTCCCCAAATGGCCACAGCTGCCAGGGCTGCGCCAGGCTGAAGCAAGGAGCCTGGAGCTCCATCCGGTCTCCCACGTGACTGGCAGGGACCCACGCATTTTCTTGGACCGTTTTCTGCTGCCCTCACGAGTGTGTTAGCAGGGAGCTGGACTGGAAGTGGGGCAGTCAGGACTTGAACTCGTGCTCATGTGGGATGCTGGTGTCGTAAGCAGCGGCTCAACCCACCGCGTCTCAGTGCCGCACCCACACTGGCACCAGTGCCCTGCTACACAGCTCTTGGCTGTGGACCTCCCTGCCACCATCCATCCTGCTGCCACGCCCGACACCTCAGGAGCAACGTGCAGCCCTCCTACACCAAGCTCCTCACGCCCACCTTCCACCAACCTATCAGACCTCTGTGCTCTCAAGCCTGCCCTGGCTCGTGTCGCTGCTGCCTCCTCCATGCAGGCCCCCTCCCTCTCCAAGGCTGGAGTCCCTTCCTGGTTCTCCTCTCCCCAGCCTCCCCCTGTCCACTCCTCCTTCCCCCGTAGCCAGAGTGATCTTCACGACACGTGCACGTGGTCGCATCCTACCTGTCCTACCCTGTGGCCTTGGCCTTGGCCTGCTCAGGTTTGCAGTGCACCCTCCCTGAGAGATCCCCTCATTTGCTGCTGCCAACAGCTGCTGTTTCACGCTCCCTGTGTCTGCTCAGATGTCTCCCTCCTCCAGGAAGGCCCCTTCTCTCCTCTCTGAGACCCTGGCTGGCCAGGCCCTAGTTACCTGGTGAGTTTATTTACAATTAATCTGTTCTAAAATCCAACACGATGCATTCTAAGTCAGCACTTGCTGTCGCTTCTCCTCCCATGGAGCAGTGACTGCTCTCTCTGCCCTGAGCCTCTGGGCGGCCCGAGCGGTTCCACTTGGAACATTCTGACTCTTTCTCTGTCTCACTGGCTGCATCTCCACGGTGGGTGCCAGACACAGGATTGGAGTTTGTTGCAGGGACGTCTGGATGAACGAATGAATGAATGAATGAGTGAATGAGTGAATAAGTAGTTACCCAGCCATGGAAGGTGTGCACCTCGGAGAGGAAGGTGGCGGAGCTAGCCGCGCCTGGGCGTGGGGGAGGGACCCGTTCAGAGATGGACACGGCGAGGCTTGGTGGAGGAGCACCTGTGGCTCAGGGGCCCTCGGGCGGCCTCGTCCCCGGGAGGCATGCTCTGCTCCAACTCCCTTTGTCCAGCAGGCATCCCATTCTTTCGGGAGTTGTGAAGTTGCTCCCTGCTTAAGCATCTTCTCGGGCTCCCCATGCCGCAGCTTCTGAGCCAGCCCAGCAGACCCTGCACTGTGGGGGCCCGCCCACCTCAGCAGCAGCACCTCTCCCAGCCCCGCAGCTCATGCCGCACGCACCTGCCTTGTGTCCCTGTCTGTCTCATGGCCGCACGCACCTGCCTCGCTCTTGCGCACCCCCGGGGCCTGGAGTGAGCTGTCCCTGTGTCTGCAATGCTTTTCCCTTCTCTGCACTGCCAAGACGCTGTTTCAGTGTCACCTCCTCCAGGAAGCCTGCCTCGACCTACCAGGCAATCACGTCTCCCAGAGGCCCTGCACGAGGAAAACAAGCCCCCTTTCTGAGCCCGCCCTCGGGGGCCCAAGCCTCAGCCGTGTCCTCCTCACAGTGTGGGTCTGGGCCAGACCCTCGTCCTCTGAGCCTCAGCTACTTCTTCTGTCCCTCCCCCACTTAGGGGGCTCCACCTGCTCTTCCCTCCCGGGGGGGGGGGTAGTTAGTAAGAGAATCAGATAGGCTGAAAGGGGAGGCTGGGGTTAAGAACAGGGGCCTTGGGGTGGGCTTTTGGCACAGCAGTTAACACACCGATTGGGACATCTGCTTCCCGTACTGGAGCGCCTGGGTTCAAGTCCCACCTGTGTTTCTGATCCCAGCTTCCTGCTCACATGCACCCTGGGAGGCTCAAGTAGTTGAGTCCCTGGCCCTCATGTGGAAGCCCCAGATGGAGTTCCTGGCTCTTGGCTTCAGCCTGGCCCTGCTCCTGCTCTTGTGGGCATTTGCAGAATGACCCAGAGGATGGGAGTTCTCTCTCTCTCTCTCTCTCAAACAAATAAACTTAATAAAATAAATAATAATTTAGGGAAACCAGGAGCTGCGGACAGGATGGGCCTGGGTTCAACTTCAAGTCCTGTGGCTCACCAGCTGTGGAACCGTGAGCCAGGCAGCTCGTCTGTCTAGGGAGAGTCGCCAGCCGTCAGGGGGATATACCTTAGGGTAGGGGCAGGAGGTGACGGGCTGTGGCACTTCTGGGACTCAACAGTGCTGCTCGGCACATACACACACACAGAGAGCTTCCAGAGACTAGATGCTGCCGGGGTGATGCAGCCAGCGCTGGGACGTTCCAACGTGCAATTCTTGCGACTTCCTTGTGGCTTGCACCGGCTTGGGTAGGAAGGGGAGAGGGCTCCGCACCCCCACTCACCGCCAGCCAGGCAGGCAAATCCAGTGTCCTCCACCCACCCCAGGCCTCGCACAGCACCCCTGGAGCAGGAGCAGGAGCAGGGTGGGGGGTGGACCCTACACATGGAGACCCTGTCATTTGCTCCTCACGGTGCCCCTCCTGCTGGGGCTGAGACTCTGCAGGCCGCGCAGCGAGGCTCAGCGCCTGGGTGCTGGGCCAGGGGCCATGGAGCCTGGAGCAGCTGCACTAATTCATGCAAAGGAAGGCGCCCAGGTTGGCCCTGTCTATTTATAGCTTATTTATGAAGAAGGAAAAACAAGGGCCCGGTTGCCATAGCAACCAGGAGCATCATGGGCTGCTTTCCCCGAGACGGGAAGATGGCCAAGTCGGCTTGTGTGTGTGTGTGTGTGTGTGGCTCCTTCGGGTGCATGTGTCCTGACAGGGTGGGGTGGGGGCACCTCTAGGGCTTGTCCCACGCGGGGTCCTGGTCAGCTTGCAGGCTGGACGGGGCGGGAGGTGCTGCACGCTGCGGCCATGCACAGCTGAACCCTCATCTCCCACCTCCTCTGGGTGCCCACCTGCTGCCTCGGCCTTTTCCCTGACTGCGCTCTGGCGTGTGTCCCGGTGAAGCGGACACGCGGTCCCCAGACCAGCGCCCTTCCAAGCTGTGATCTAGCACAGAGCTGGCACTAAGCCTGGCCCCAGGATGGGCCTGACACGTACTGAATGCATCCCTGCATGAATGAATGAATGACTGAAGGAAGGAAGTGCTTTGGTGTCCACGGTGCAAGCTCTCTGTCAACGCACAGAGGCAGGGGAGCACTACCATGCTCTCATACTCTTTGGTATTTAATTAATTAATTAATTTATTTATTTATTGGAAAGGCAGAGAGATGGATCCTCCATCTTCTGGAGCTGGGCTAGGCTAAAGCCAGGAGTCAGGAGTTCAATCTGGGTGTCCCATGTGGGTGGCAGGGACCTCAGTACTTGAGCCTTCATCTATTGCCTCCCAGGCTGCACACTAGCGGGAAGCTAGAATTGGACTTGACCCCAGGCACTCCAATATGGAAGGCAGGCACCCCAAGGGGCATCTGGTGGGTCAAACACCCATCCCTGTCCAGGATTCAGACAGGTAAAGAGTGACCAGGCCAAGGTCACACGGCTACCCACCGCGGAGGAGGGAGCGTCCTGGAGGAGGGGGCCTCGCGTTTGTTCAGGAAAAGCCCAGGGGAAGTGGGGGCGGGGAGCTTGGGTCAAGGTTGGGCCACGGCCGTCCTGGGTGGGAAGTGGAGCACCCAGCTTGGGGCTGGGAGAGGTGTGGCTGGAATCGTGACTCTGCCAGTCATCTGCTGTGTGGCCTGGGGCCAGCATCTTCAGCTCTCTGTGGCTTGGCGGCCTCGAATGCTGCATGAGAACAGGAGGCCTGGTGGTCAGGGGCTGCCCTGGGGTGGCCCTGGGTCTGTCAATGGTTTATCCATTTTCCCAGTGCCGGACACAGCCTGCGTCCCTAAGAGGTTCCTGAGATCCTCTGTTGAGCCCGGCAAGGCCCTCGGGGACTGTGTTACCAGGGCACTGAGACATCCGGAGCCCAGGGCCAAATCCGGGGCATGGGCAGCGACTTCCAGGATGTGTCCAAACCGCGCCTCTTCTAACAGGTTCAGTGGGACAGCGTCCAGGCTCTGGAGACACAGTTTGGGCTGCAAGGCGGGGGGTGCAGTCGGGCTGGCCAGGCAGGCTGAGTAGGGGTCTCGAGGCTCGGGCACCCCGGGCTGCCCTCCGCCAGCGGCCGCCCAGCCTGGGCCAGGCCGCCTGGAGGCTCTCGGTCGCCCTCTGCTGGGCCCTGGCCGCCTCTGCTGGGCCCTTCTCCACAGGCTTCCCGGTGGCTGGACACAGTCGCCCCCACTCCATGCTCCCGCAGCCCAGCATCAAGACATGGCCAGCGCGGCCTCCTCCTGAAAGCTGCGACCACCGTGGTCGGCCCTGTGCTTGGTGGGCTCCTTGTGTCTGTCTCCAACGGCCCCTTTTTCGAGGGACACCGTGGAGCCGGGCTGGGCCCCCCACCCTCACCGCTACTTTGTGCCTTGGTGGCCTCTGACAAGAGCCCATCTGCGGCCAGGTCACACGATGAGGTCCTGGGGGTGGGGACTTCATTGCACAGACAGGACCCAGAAAATGGAGAAGGGGGATCCGACCATGACAGCTGGTTATCGAACGCAGCGTTGGGAAGGCATGGCTCTAGGCACTTGGGGTGCCATTCACTCATTCATTGGTTCATTCCCATCCGGAACCATGCCTGACACAGCAGGGGCTCAGGTACTTGTCGAGGGAGTAGGCTACCTTGTGCAAGCTGCTTCGATTCCTTCATACAATGAGATGAATTCCAGAGCGACCTCTTAGGGTTGTTGGCAGGATGAAATGCAGACAGTGACAGCTACTTCTGGGAAGTATGCTACGTGCCAGGATGGGTGTTTTCCCTGAGCGATGTTCAATACTTCAGTACCTTTTTAAGACTGAGATAGTTTTCACATAAAATTCATCATTTTAACCATTTTAAAGCATGCAAGCAATGGTTTTTTATATATTTATCATGTTGTGCAATAATTACCACGGTCAAATTCCAGGAAATAACCCCCAAAACTCTGTACCTGTGAAACACTTACCTCTCCCCTGCCCCAGCTCCTAGCGAACCGCTGATCGGTCCATGTCGATGTGTTTGCCGATTCAACACACTTACAAATGCAGTCACGCAACACACGGCCTTGTGTGCTGCTTCCTTCCCTTGGCCTGACGTCTCCAGGGCGCCTTTCTGTTGCAGCATGTATCTGGGTCTTGTCCACTTTGATGGCTAAGTAACACCTCACTGCACGAGCATGTCATGTCCCGTTTGGCCACTCATCAGCTGCTGGGCCTGCCGGTTGTTTCCATATTTGGCTGTGGTCAATCAGGCCGCTGTGCCCATGCGCGTTGAGCTGGCGAGCAGGTGTTCAGTCCGCTCGGTACCCATCCACGAGGCTGGCGCTTTTCGGGGGACTCCACATGGATTTTCGGAGCAGACATATCCCCCCAGGCTCCCACGAGGACTCCAATTCCCACCGACACTTGGGGTCTTCTGCATTTTTGACTGTAGCCTTCCTACTGGGTGGGAAGTAGCGTGTCATTGTGGTTGTCGCTTTCACCTCCATGATGACTGGTATGTGATGAGTGTGCTCATTGGGTTTTCACAGCAGCCTTTGAGGTAAGCATGATCCCCATTTGTTAGTGGAGGAAGCGGATTCAGAGAGTGGGAAGGACTTGTTGGGTGCAAGGAGACGGTGAGGCTGTGCCTGGGACTCGGCTGTGTCTGTTTCCGAGCTGAGTGAAAGCTCTGTTCCGACCACTCGAGACCTGGTCGCTGATGCCCCTACCTTGGACAAGTCCTGTTCTTGCTGTTGGAGGCAGTTTCTCCTCCTGACCACTTGGGGCGATATGCGCAAAGGCGCGCCTGACCGCTCTAGGAACCTGCAACTGGAAGATCTATCGTTCCAGTAGGGCCTTTGCCCCGCCCCTTTGGTTTTATGGCGCCGGCGGCGCCGGAAGTGCTGCTCTCTTTTCCTGTGCTCCCGCCCCCGGCCCGGAAGTACTTTCTTGGGAAGATGGCGGCTGTGTCGGTGTATGAGCCACCGGTTGGAGGCTTCTCTTTTGAAAACTGTCGCAGGTGCGGCCATGTGCGGGACTATGTTCGGGGCGGGAGTGGCCGTGCGGTGCCGGGGTCGGAGCTGGGCCGCGACCCGATGCGGGAAGTCTGAGAGAGGAGTGAATGGCGAGGCCGGCGGCCTGCGGCCTGGCCCGTGTGACTCAGGGGAATCGGGGCCTGCGCTTGGGTTTCTCCGGAGAGGCTGGGTCTGCCTTTCCACCCTCCCAGCTCGCCTGGACATCGTCCCGCTTCGTCGCCTTAGGCGAGTCGCGGCCCCTCTGTCGGGCTCTCCGTGTAGGGAAACGAGACGGTAGCGCCGGGGGTGGGAGCCTTGCGCGTGCTTGCGGCGCGGTGCCCGTCCGCGACGCTCTGTGCTCTCGTTTGCTCTCAGGAATGCTGTCTTGGAAGCCGACTTCGCAAAGAAGGGGTACAAGCTTCCAAAGGCCCGGAAAACCGGCACGACCATCGCGGGCGTGGTGTACAAGGTGAGCCGGGACAGAAAAGGGGCGGCAGGGCGGGAGCTGGCGGCCGGGCACCGGGCATCGGGCCGCCGCGCTCCGCCAGCTCCCGGGGTCAGTCTGGAAGGGCGGCGGGTTTCCCGCGGAGGGGGCCGATGGAAATACTTCCGCGTCTCCATGCGTCTGTTCTTCCGGAGGAGTGCTGTGATTTGAAAGCGGGAGTGCGTGTTCTCAGCACCTGCTCCGCAGCCAGTAGAGCAGGCTTTTTTGAGTTCGGGAAGCGTGGTCGGGTGTTTAGGGTAGGGATCCTGGCTGGGAGGCTGGGATCGGGGGAGCAGGGTTTGACAGACACTGAATAGAGAGCTGTGGTTTCCGTTTGTCAGACTGTTAACACGCCTTTCCCTTTGTGATAGGATGGCATAGTTCTTGGAGCAGACACAAGGGCCACCGAAGGGATGGTGGTTGCTGACAAGAACTGCTCAAAAATACACTTCATATCTCCTAATATTTAGTAAGTATTGCTGGTCTGAGTAGTCTTTGCAGCATGTCGGCCGTAGCATGGAACTGCCCGTGGTTTTCTGCAGAACCTGTTCCTCAGCCCGTGTCTTCTCTCCCTTCACTGGCGTTTCTGGCCACCTGCTGCCCAAGCTAGTTCTCATGGCTCTCCTCGCTGCAGCCTCTGTCATCTGCCTCCCCGGTGTCTGTGTCTCTGTCTCTCTCTTAAGGTTTATTTGAAAGGCAGAGTTAGAGAGAGAGAGATATCTCCATCCACTGGTTCAGTCCTCAAATGCCCACAGTGGTCAGGGCCGGGCCAGGGCAAAGCCAGGAGCCTGGAACTGCATCTGAGTTTCCCGTGTGGGTGCGGGGGCCCAAGCACTTGGGCCATGGTTCTCTGCTTTCCCAGGCGTATTCTATTCGTGGGGACCTGGATCAGAAATGGAGCAGCCGGGACTCGGGTCAGCGGCCATTTGGGTGGTGGTGTTGCAGGTGGCAGCTGACCGGCCGGGCCACAGCACCGGCGCGCGTCATGCCTCTTGCCCCCATTCCCTCCTCTTGCCGCCTCCGAGCCTTGGCGCAGCAGCTTCTCTCCCAGCTGGGCCATCGCGGTGGTCAGGTCGTCCGCTTCTTTGCCTTTGGTCTGTTTTCCAGGGGTCTTATTCACACTTCTGCCGCACTGGGTTTTAGTAAAACTTATACCTGATTATGTCTCTTTTCTCTAGAAAAACTTTTTGAGAGACCTCACATTTCCTCAGTACGTCAGGATCAATCAGAATTTTGTAGTGTGGGACTGAAGGCCTCACAGAGCCTCAGGAGGAGCTTGCCTTTGGGCCTCGTCAGCTGCCCGCGCGCCGCGCTGCAGTTACACTGGGACTGTCTGTGTTCCCGTCTCGCTCCCCTCGTCTCCCCGCTCTTTCACTGCTGGTGTCCCCCTCTCTGCTTAGAAGCACCCTTCCTGCCTCTCTGCTAGCAAGTGCAGGCCAGCTCCTGGAGACCTTTTCTTTCCATGGCATGTTGTAACTGGGCTGATGTGATGTCATGTGTGGTGTATCAGTCTCTGCCTGCCTGTGTCTCCCCGACTCGGCTTTGAAATCCAGCCCCAGACTGTGCTGTTTTCTTCATTGCCAGTGCTGCTTGTAAGACTGGTACCCGGTAGTAAACACTTGGCAGATGTTAAATTGCAAGATGTCTAACATGTTACATTCTTTTATGTAACTTGTATGCGTTTGTAGGATTGGCAAAATGCAAAGCACTGTTAGAGGCACAGAAACCAGTAGATGGAAGTGTTCCTCTAGGCCACAGAGAATATATTTGCATGTGATTAGATGTGCATTCTCCACTTCCTCTCTGAGATTGGTTAGAGCAGTTACAGTGCAGACGTACCCCAGACATCTCCCTGTGTACCTGAACTTTGTGGAAGTTGTCCTGGAAGCACTGCTGCAGTTGAGCCCTCCGGTAATTGAACGTCAGTGACGGTTTTCATCGTGTTTTTCAGTTGTTGTGGTGCTGGGACAGCTGCAGACACGGACATGACAACTCAGCTCATCTCTTCCAACTTGGAGCTCCACTCCCTGTCCACTGGCCGCCTTCCCAGAGTTGTGACGGCCAATCGGATGCTGAAGCAAATGCTTTTCAGGTGAGGCTCCGCAGGAGGACATCCGGGCATCTTTTCATCTGTTAGATTCGTTAGATTTTCAGCCAAGGAAAGCCTGGACGCTAGGGAAAAAGTATTCAGAAGTAAGCGTTTTATTCCAAAAATCAATCGTTATTAAAATCTGTTGTAATTTCATAAGTGGTTTTTTTTTTTTTTTTTTTTTTTTTTTTTAAATTTGGAAGGCAGAGCAATGGAGAGTTTAGGGGGAGGTAGAGAGAAAGATAGATTTTCTGTCTTCTGATTCAGTCCCCAAATGGCTGCTGGGCAAGGACAAAGGCAGAAGTCAGGAATTCCATCCCGGTCTCCTATAGCGGTGACAGGGGCCCAAACAATTGGGCCCTCATCCATTGCCTTCTCAGTTGCATTACCAGAAAGCTGGATCACAGCGGAGTGGCTGGGACTCAAACCACCACGCTGATAGAGGATGCCAGTGTCACAAGGACGGTTTATTTATTTTTGACAGGCAGAGTTAGACAGAGAGAGAGACAGAGAAAGGTCTTCCTTCCGTTGGTTCACCCCCCCAAATGGCCACTACGGCCGATGCACTGTGCCGATCTGAAGCCAGGAGCCAGGTGCTTCCTCCTGGTCTCCCATGCGGGTGCAGGGCCCAAGCACTTGGGCCATCCTCCACTGCACTCCCTGGCCACAGCAGAAAACTGGACTGGAAGAGGAGCAACCGGGACAGAATGCGGCACCCCGACCGGGACTAGAACCTGGGGTGCCGGCGCCACAGGCAGAGAATTAGTCTAGTGAGCTGTGGCACCTGCCACAAGGGTGGTTTAACTGACTAAACCACGATGCCAGCCCGTTAATATCATAAGGTGTTTGATAGTGCTTTTGAATTTTGGGGGCTTAATTTTCTTCAATATAAGAATTACATGTGACCAATTATTTTGTGAAGCACAGAGACATTAATGGAAAAGAGAAACTTTTGTTCATAGTAAGAAAATAGGAATGAAGGAACCTTTGAGTTTGTCTTCTGAGCTCTCACCCTTCCCCAACACAAACCCAAATGATTTTTTTTTTTTTTTAAATTTATTTGAGAGGCAGAGGCAGAGAGAGGGAGAGCGAGAGAGAGGTTTTCTATCCACTGCTTCACTCCCCAAATGGCCACAATGGCCAGAGCTGGTCCAATCTGAAGCCAGGAGCCAAGAGCTTCTTCCAGGTCTCCCACGTGGGTGCAGGGGCCCAAGCACTTGGGCCATCTTCCACTGTTTCCCAGGCTATCAGCAGGGAGCTGAATTGGAAGTGGAGTAGCCGGGACTTGAATTGGCAACCATATGGGATGCTGGCACTGCAGGCGGTGGCTTTACTCACTATGCTATAGCTTCTGCCTCCAGATGATTGGCTTTTCTCTCTCTTTTAGGGGCAAAATAATAAGGAATGAAAAGTGATACTTGTAGGTAGCTGTAAGTGGATATGATATTAATGGTAACCAACCTTTATTACATACTTGCTTTGGCCCTGTGCTCAAGTGCTTTATGCGTGATCCAGTTTTATCCTTTTAACTTTGCGAGGAGGACTAGTATCCACTTCTGTTTATAAATGAGCAAATCGCGGCTGTAAGAGGTATAGTAGCTTGCCTTATTCTCTGCTGACTCCCACAGACAGTTGATGTTAGTAGGTTTCTCTCTCTTTTTCATTTAGTCCTGTCGTTGCATAATGGTTATATAAGACTCGGGGATATTTTCACATTTGAAGACCATTTTCTCATTTGTGCCTTGTGAGAGAGACAGTATTATAGTCTCTGCCACACACACACACACACACACATATATATAGTATACATACAGTATATAGACAGTATTACAGTGGAAGTAGCCTGCGTGTTTAGTTTTGGGTTGCACTACTGGCATCTCCTTTTGGGACCTGCTTTGCATTTGACAAATTCTTCCTTTATTTATTTATTTATTTTCTTTTTCTTTTTTTTATGGATGTGAAGATCCACTTTTTATTTTGGTACAAAAAATAAACTGTTTACTTTTAGAGAGTGTCAGTCTTCACATTGTTGTATGGCAGACTTACAGAATAGGAACACCTACTGCCAGCTCTGAGGATATCATCTGTGCTTTAGACAAAGGTCATTAGTATTTGGATGCAACTACACACAGTGGAGAGGAGGGAGTAATTGTCTCCCTCTGTTGATTTGTCCATAATTTTATTAAGTCTTCACTGAGAAAGCTAGTGGTTAGGATGTCACACAGTTATGCTAGTCTGGTAAGGGTGGTAAAACGAGCCGTCTGAATCCAGCTGGACCATAGAAATACTTGAGTGACCTCGTATCATTGTCTCCTCTGTCTGGGGAAGGCAGGTTTTAGCCCGTTCCCAAGGGCAGCAGTAGGCTTTGAGTTGTAACACATAGATTCCTTTCGGTTATTGTTGCAAAAGAAGCCATCAAATTCTTAAGGGTTTGACATCTCTTGGAAGGAAGCTAAGCATGAGACAGACATGATCTGGATTTGCTTAGATGGATGCAGTTACACTCAGAGTCCAGGCTGCCGTGTCCGTGTTGAAATAAGCAGGCCTGTGCTGGTCAGAAAGGTGCATTCAGCTCATGGGGTTACCACCCCCAGACCTTTAAGTGATGAACTTGAATTCTCACTGTGGAGTCATAGCCCCGGCCCCCATTAGCTGTGGTCGTCTTTGATCTGGATGCTCATCAGTCCTTTCCAACGGTAGCAGCCATTGCTTGGTAGAACTTTGCCACGAAGTCTGGCTCGCCGACCTGCAGCTGCCTGTAGATCCATTGCATTCCCCCTCAGCCCCTCCTTGGAACCACTGATCCCGAAGATGCAGCTGGCGCTCAAAGACACCAGGGGGTGGTTTGCCCCGAGCTGCTCCAGACCATCGAGCAGTGGCTGTGATTTTCCTGGCACTGCCTTCGCTGCGAGGTCCCACAGGAAACGTGCACGCTGGGGAGCTGACCAGCTGGCAGACCAGTGAAGAGTACACTTCCTCTCCTGGGAAGTGAAGTGAGGCACTGGGGGAGGGGAAGAGCCAGTGATGCCATCTGGGACTGAGGGCAAGGGAGAAGGGGAGGATAGTGGCATCCTCCCTTTCCTCTCAAAGGGTCCCCGGACATTGTCACACGAGTCCCTAGACGCTGGCTACTGCTGCGGCTTCCATGTTTCCTGAAAACCTAAATCCCCTCTTTCTTGATATATGGAATGGATCTCAGGATACTTGTCCCTAGGGGTTATTGTGAGAATTAATGGAGAACATGAATAGAAAGCAAAGGAAAGTGGTGGTATTATAAATTGGAAGGGGAGGGCCGGTGCTGCGGCTCACTTGGCTAATCCTCCGCCTAGCGGCGCCGGCACACCGGGTTCTAGTCCCGGTCGGGGCGCCGGATTCTGTCCCGGTTGCCCCTCTTCCAGGCCAGCTCTCTGCTGTGGCCAGGGAGTGCAGTGGAGGATGGCCCAGGTGCTTGGGCCCTGCACCCCATGGGAGACCAGGAAAAGCACCTGGCTCCTGGCTCCTGCCATCGGATCAGCGCGGTGCGCCGGCCGCAGCGCGCCAGCCGCGGCGGCCATTGGAGGGTGAACCAACGGCAAAGGAAGACCTTTCTCTCTGTCTCTCTCTCTCACTGTCCACTCTGCCTGTCAAAAAAAAAAAACAAAAAAACAAAAAAAAAAACAAAAAACAAAAAAAAAAAAAACAAATAAATTGGAAGGGGAAAAGAGAGGGGGGAGACTGGGAGACAGACTGACTTCCCATCCACTGGTTCACCCCCCAAATTTCTGGAAGCCAGGAACTCAGACCAGATCTATATGGTGGTGATGGGTGGTGGTGATCTAGCTGCTTGATCCACCACCTACTGCCTCCCAGAGTATGCATTAGCAGGAAACTGGAGTTGGGAGTGGAGCAGGCACTGTGATAGGGGATGCAGGCATCCCACACAGAAGGTATTTTAATAGATTTATTTATTAAGGCAGTGTTACAGGGAGGTAGGGAGGGATAGAGAGCTTCCATCTACTGGTTCACTCCCCAGATGGCTGCAGCAGCCTCCGAGGCTGGGCCAGACTGAAGCCAGGAGCTTCTTCCAGGCCTTCCATGTGGGTGCAGAGGTCTAAGGACTTGGGCCATCTGCTGCTGCTTTCCTAGCAGCAAGGAGATGGATCAGAAGTGGGCCCCTGGGGCTCGAACTGGTGCCCATATGGGACGTCTGCATTGCAGGTAGTGGCTTTCCCAGCTATGCCACAGCACTGGCTTCCACACTGTGTGTTTTTGTTTTTGTTTTTTTTGACAGGCAGAGTGGACAGTGAGAGGGAGAGAGACAGAGAGAAAGGTCTTCCTTTTGCCGTTGGTTCACCCTCCAATGGCCGCTGCACCGCACTGATCTGAAGCCAGGAGCCAGGTGCTTCTCCTGGTCTCCCATGTGGGTGCAGGGCCCAAGCACTTGGGCCATCCTTTACTGAACTCCCTGGCCACAGCAGAGAGCTGGCCTGGAAGAGGGGCAACCGGGAAGAGGGGCAACTGGGACAGAATCCGGCGCCCTGACCAGGACTAGAACCCGGTGTGCCAGCGCCGCAGGTGGAGGATTAGCCTAGTGAGCTGTGGCGCCAGCCAAAGCACACCTTTTGAGATTTCTGAAAGGGGCCAGTGCTGTGGCACAGCAGGTAAAGCTGCCTCCTGCAGTGCTGGCATCCCATATGGGTGCTGGTTCGAGTCCCGTTTTATCCACTTCCAATCCACCTCTCTGCTATGGCCTGGGAAAGCAATAGAAGATGGCCCAAGACCTTGGGCCCCTGCACCAAAGTGGGAGACCCAGAAGCTCCTGGCTTCTGGCTTTGGATTGGCCCAGCTCCAGCCATTGTGGTCATTTCGGGAATGAACCAGTGGATTGTAGACCTCTCTGTCTTTTTCTCTCTCCCTGTCCCTTCCTTTGTCTGTAACTCTGTCTCTCAAGTAAATAAATAAATCATAAAAAAAAATTTCTTAAGTTGTGCATTTTAATTTCAAATATAAAGCTCCCCCTGGTGGCCTGTTTGGTGCATTACGTAGTAAGCAGTTTTTAAATTTGGATAATTGCAAATAGAATACAGTTTTTCAAGATTGCTTCCAATGTTTAAAACTTTTAGCAAAATAGTCATATGTTTCTGTTAATGACTTTGGAATGTTTTAGAAGTTCTAAATTCTATTTTTTCCAAGTTTATTCATTTTTAGTTTAGCTTAATTTGTAAGTTAAATTTTATTTGTTTTGAGAGGAACATTTAAAAATTTAAACCAGAATAGTTGTAGTTATTTATTATGTCTGCTGACATTTTAGGTGAGTTATATAACATGAATCAGAGTAGTATAAGGAAAGAGAGGTGAGGATTTGATTCAAGTCCCATCTACAGCACTGACAGCTGTGTGGCTTTGGGTGGTTCACTCATCTTTCTTTCTTTCTTTTTTTTTTTTTTTTTTTTTTTTGACAGGCAGAGTGGACAGTGAGAGAGAGACAGAGAGAAAGGTCTTCCTTTTGCCATTGGTTCACCCTCCAATGACCGCTGCGGCCGGCGCACCGCGCTGATCCGATGGCAGGAGCCAGGTACTTCTCCTGGTCTCCCATGGGGTGCAGGGCCCAAGCACTTGGGCCATCCTCCACTGCCTTCCCGGGCCAAAGCAGAGAGCTGGCCTGGAAGAGGGGCAACCAGGACAGAATCCGGCGCTCCGACTGGGACTAGAACCCGGTGTGCGGCACCGCACGGCGGAGGATTAGCCTAGTGAGCTGTGGCACCCGCCCTCAGTCATCTTTCTTAACTACAGTTGCTTTTTTGGTTAAAAAAAAAGGGTAATAGTTTCTCTGTGACTTTGTGGAGGAATGGGATAAAGAAAAGTGGTTTATCACAGTGCCTAATACACAGCTTGAAAATCATTGAAACTGATTGATGCTGTAGACTTTTAATGCTGTCCCCGTATTTTTTTATTTGTGCATTTACAAGATTGGAATGCTACCATTTGTGCTGTTTTATAGCTTGCCCTGGTCAAATGATAGTGCATTGTGCATTTTGTTCCTGTCAGTACAAGAGTTCAGAATCAAGGGCTAGGGGCCCGGTGCTGTGGAGTAGTGGGTAAAGCCGCTGCCTATGGCACTGGCATTCCATATGAGTCCCTGTTTGGGACTGGCTGTTCCACTTACTTTTTTTTTAAGATTTATTTATTTATTTGAAAGTCAGAATTACACAGGGAGAGAAGGAGAGGCAGAGAGAGAGAGAGATCTTCTATCCGCTGGTTCACTCCCCAGATGGCCACAGTGGCCAGAGCTGAGCCGATCCAAAGCTTGGAGCCAGGAGCTTCTTCCGGGTCTCCCATGCAGGTGTGGGGGCCCAAGGACTTGGGCCATCTTCTACTGCTTTCCCAGGCCATAGCAGAGAGCTGGGATGGAAGTGGAGCAGCCGGGACTCAAACTGGTGCCCACATGAGATGCCAGCACTGCAGGTGGTGGCCTTACCCCCTACGCCACAGCACTGGCCCCTCTACTTACTATTGAGCTCCCTGCTAATGCTCTTGGGAAGGCAGTGGAAGATGGCCCAGGGACCCTGCACCCACATAGAAGACTTAGAAGAAGTTCTTGACTCCTGGCTTCAGATTGGCCTAGCTTCAGCTGTTGTGGCCATTTGGGGAGTCAACCAGTGGATGGAAGACCTTTCTCTCTCTGTCTTTGTCTTTCTCTGTAACTCTGCCTTTCAGGTAAATAAATCTTTATTATTTTTTAAGATTTTATTTATTTATTTGAGAAGTAGAGCTACAGACAGAGGGAGAAACAGAGTGAAAGGTCTTCCTTTCAGAGCTGTGCCGATCTGAAGCCAGGAGCCAGGAGCTTCTTCTAGTCTCCCATGCGGGTACAGGGGCCTCAGCACTTGGGCCACCTTCTACTGCTTTCCTAGGCTGTAGCAGAGAGCCGGATCAGAAGAGGAGCAGCTGGGACACGAACTAGCTCCATGGCACTGCAGGTGGAGGCTCAGCCCACTACACCACAGCTCTGGCCCCAGAAATAAATCTTTAAAAAAATGAAAGAATTGAGCTTTTCTTTCAAGCCCATGGAGGAGTTCTAGTGACCTGTAGCCTCCTGACACAGGAACAGATTTTGTTATATACCCTTGTTACAGAGGAAGGGGTCTATAGTTAGTTTTTAAAAGGTTTATTTATTTGAAAGGCAGAAGGAGAGGGGGAGAGTCAGACAAAGAATCTTTATTTGCTGCTTTACTCCCTGAATGATGGCAACAGTGCAGTCTGGGCCAGGCTGCAGACAGGAGCCAGGAGCCCCATCCTTGTTTGCTCCGTGGGTACAGGGACCCAGTCCCTTGCACCATCTAACACTGCCTTTCTAGTGCATTAGCAGGCAACTGAATAGGAAGTGGAGGAGCCGGTGTTTGGACTGGTGCTCTGGTGTGGGATGCCAGCATCGCAAGTGGCAGCTTAATTCACTGTGCCATGGTGCTAACCCCTAGGGGTGCACAGTTCTCATGTGAAGGGCCTGCGACCCAGGAAAGTGTAAGAACCGTTGATCAGGGGGCCGGCGAGGCGACTAAGTGGGTAAAGCTGCTGCCTGCAGTGCCCGCATCTCACATGGACGCTTGTTCGAGTGCCAGCTGCTCCGTTTTCAATAAAACTCTTAAGAAGCTCCTGGCTCCTGGCTTTGGATTGGTGCAGCTCCAGCTTTTGTGGCCATGTGGGGAGTGAACCAGTGTTGGAAGACCTCTCTGTCTCTGTCTGTCTCTCTCTCTACCTCTCTATAACTCTGCTTTTCAAATGAATAAATAAATGTTTAAAAAGAACCATTAATCAGTAATATAATTTTTGGTGATATCTTAGCATTTCCTTCTGTAGACGCTTTACACTTTAACCCGTTTCTGAACATTAATGATAATTTCCCATTTTAAGGCATCTTCTAAGATATTAGTAAGGTATTCTAGGAATAGTTTGAAATATTGAACATGTGTGGGCTTGTGTAATTAATTCCTGAGGCTGTATTCTAGAATAAATTCCTTGATCAAAGGTATGCATTTAGCACTTTGCCAAAACTGTCCTTGAGAAAGATTGTACTAAGTTGTGTCCCTATCAGTAATGCATGAGAAAATTAATATACATATATATTTTAAAGATTTACTTACTTACTTGGAATGTAGAACTACAGAGAGACAGGGATCTTTCAACAACTAGTTTGTTCCCCAAATGGCCACAATGGCCAGGGCTGGTCCAGGCCTAAGCCAGGAGCCCAGAACTCCTGTCACATGGGCCATCTGCTGCTGCTTTCCCAGGCACATCAGCAGGGAGCTGGATCAGAAACAGGACTCAGACTGGCACTCCAGTGTGGGGTGTTAACAACGGAGGTGGCAGCGTAACTCGCTGCACCACAGCCTTCGCCCTGGGTTTTTAGTGATTGTGTAGTTGTAGGACGGTATCAGTTTATTTAGCTGTTTCTCCCTCTGCTGTTTGCAGATTTTAGCCTCATGAAGAGTGCTGCAGTGAACATCCTTGGGCTTTTATTTCTGTATAATTTGTCTGGTTATATTCTTGGAATAGGGCCCTAGATGCAGAATTTCTGCACTGGTTGTGAACGATTTCAATAATATGCCAAAACCTCTTGGATTCTATAAAAGGCATTGAGCAGATTATATGTGAACTTGGAGGAGAACTGGCTGATTTTATTTATTTATTTATTTGAAAGTCAGTGTTACACAGAGAAAGAAGGAGAGGCAGAGAGAGAAAGGTCTTTTATCTGCTGGTCATTCCCCAGTTGGCCACAGTGTCCAGAGCTGTGCTGATCTGAAGCCAGGAGCCAGGAGCTTCTTCAGGGTCTCCCACGTGGGTGTAGGGGCCCAAGGACTTGGGCCATCTTCTACTACTTTCCCAGGCCATAACAGAACTGGATCAGAAGTGGAGCAGCCTGGACTTGAACTGGCGCCCATATGGGATGCCGACACTGCAGGCGACAGCTTTACCTGCTACGCCACAGTGCTGGCCCCTGGCTGATTGTTTTTAAGTTTCCGTAAATACCGTGCTCAACAGGCAGTTGGTGTAGGAAGTGGCACTGGACTGGTGGGGCCGTGGGGCTGGTGATTCTGGCTGCCCCTCCCAGAGCACGGGGCTGTGCTCTTGACCCTGCTGCTGGCTCAGGTGGCAGTTCTTGCCCCTGAGCCTTTAGCCTGCTTCTAAAGTCCTTTCCTGTTCTTGAATTTTCCATTTACTAGCGGGAGGTTCTCTCTGAAATACTTAGAACAATTTGACAGTCAAGGGACAAGGGAAATGCTGAACTTGGCCATTGTGTTTGCTGGGAATGCTTCCTGATGTGTTGCTGTCTCAGTCTAAAGTTAGGGCTTTGGTCCTTTGCCTGAGCATCACTGATGATATTATCTGGCAAATCTAGCACATACGTGTTAGTTTCTGTTTTCTCCCCAAAGAGCTAAAGGCTCACGGTGGAGAACTTCAAATCCTACATGTTTACCTGGCATAGTAATTCTAGTGGTCAAAAATGGAACCAGATACAGGGAAGGGAATCTATAGAAATGGAAAAACAGCCAGGTTAAGGGGCCAGAAGAAAAATATGTGTAAGTTAAACAGAAGCAGGATGAGGTGGGAAATGTATTGTTGATGTTCCTGAGGGAGTGCAGCTTTGTCCTGTGGGCAGTAGCAGTGGCTTTTATAGGCTGCCAGGGAGTTATTTTTCACTTCTCTGAATGATGCAATGCTCCCCCCTCCTTTTTTTTTTTATTAATTATTTATTTATTTGAAAGAGTTAGAAGGAGAAGCAGACAGAGAGAGGTCTTCCATCCGCTGGTTCACTCCTCAGTTGGCTGCGATGGCCAGAGCTGCACCAATCTGAAGCCAGGAGGCAGGAGCTTCTTCTAAGTCTCTCACTTAGTAAAGGGGCCCAAGGTCTTGAGCCATCTTCTGCTTTCCCAGGCCATAGCAGAGAGCTGGATCAGAAGTAGAGCAGCTGGGACTTGAACTGGCGCCCATATGGGATGCTGGCACAGCAGACGGTGGCCTTAGCTGCTATGCCACAGTGCCGGCCCCAAGCTTTCTCTTCTACTCAGCATGAGCTTGTATCTGTGATGATCATTTGGTGGATGTATTCAAAGGCAAAGCTGTTTCCACACAAGCTGTTTTCCTGTTGAGTTGGTGGTGGGGATAGTTGTTAGGTCAGGCTAAGCTCGGCCATGCTGCAGTGTTAGCTTTGAAGGGAGCTCATCTGCCCACAGAAGTGAGAAGGGAAGGGTGTGCCAGACTTGGCCTGGAGACCCTTGTTGAGCACATCCTGTCTCTGGGTTGGTTTCCTCTCTAAACGGGACCAGCAGTGCCCTGTTTTAAAGGGGGCTGGGAAGCTGAGCAGCGGATGTGTTGGAGTGCCTCATGCAATTTACAGTTTATTTTGGCTGATACTAGATGTTCAGCTAATGTTCTCTTCCTCCTTGTGTTCCCTCAAAACATTAAAAAATGCAACAGTGTTGTCTGAGCCTGCATTTTTGGATTGTTTGTAGGAGTGTTCTGTAGACTCATGTGTCTTTTTCTTGTATGTTCTCTGATCACAGGTATCAAGGTTACATTGGTGCAGCCCTGGTTTTAGGAGGAGTAGATGTCACTGGACCTCATCTCTACAGCATCTATCCTCATGGATCTACTGATAAGTTGCCTTACGTCACCATGGGTGAGTGTGATGTTTCCCTGACACCTCAGAGCTCTCTTACTTACCAAGGTGGTTTCTGGAAGAGCTGGTGTGTTTCATGTGAGAGGAGGTGGGGCAGTGTAGTGCTTTGAGTCTTCAACAGACACTGGCTGCGTGCATGGGATATAGCGTGAAAAAATGTAGGTGAGATTCCTGCCTGCTGGAAGTGTATTATTTTAGTGGAGGTGGATAGGCTGAAGAACAGCTGTAAATAAAGAATACAGTGTGTAGAACCTGTTAAATACTTGGTGAGAAAGGTCCTGCTGGTACTGTTGTACTCCAGTTACACGAGAATACACTTCGGGGGGAACTTTTTCACTTGTTTATCTTTGTGTGAATTTATGGTTATCTGAAAGCAGAAAGAACGTTAAAAAGATAACCTGTTGGAGAAGGGGACTTGGATAATGGTGGAAAGGGGATGGAGTGGGTGGGGCTTGTGGTGGGAAATGGAATGGCTGGGGTAGCTATCACCAAGAAGGTGGGGTCTGAGGGGGGAGCCTTCCGGGCAGGTAGAGGCTTCACCTTGGAACATTCCTGCTATATGCCGAGTTTTCTTTGTCAAACTAGAATAACCCGGGCCTCCCGTGACTGCTAAACCTCTGAAAGCTCTTAGGTGTTTGTTTCCTCTCGGAACCTGCGTTTTCCCCCTGTAAAGTGTTACCAGTGGTACCTGCCACTCCAGGTCATTGGAAGGCACTTGCGCCTGCCTGGCCTATAATGAGTAGCTCGTCTTTTTCAAATGAGCCTTTCACATTTGTGTGTTAGAAATTATTTTAAGTGACAGAGTTACATTTAGCAACCTGGGGATTTTCAGGTTGTAACGTATACGTTAATTTTCTGAGTCAGACTGTATAGGTCATAAACTCAAGTAGATGGGGTGTGACGGGGGTGGTTTTCCAGCTGTTGTTTACTTACTACATTTTTAGTTGTGGTGTCTTGGCTCTGCAGCTGAGAAAGCTGCTGCCTTGGATAATCTGGGAATTGCCAGTTGGAGACTTTGCTTCTCCATTGTGTTGTCTAGACTCTGACAGGGTTTTTATGCAGCAGATGTTCCCTATTTGTTGGGGAGAATGATTGACCCCCAGACACCATATGGATGATCCTTTGTAATTATTTTAAAATGAAGATACTTAGAATAATTTTAGAATTGTTCTGGATTGCTTTATTCAAGTGTATTTTTTATCTCCATCAAAGTACTATTGTTATTGCTCCTCATTTGATAACTTTAAACAGTGGTAAAGATGAGATAACCTTACTTTCATTGTATAGTTTTTAATTTGAAAAATTTCAGGCTTGTAGAAAAGTATCAGTTATGTACAACGAACGAATAGTTCTTTTTAAAGGTTTTTTTTATTTTTTATTTTTTATTTTTTATTTATTTTTTTTTTACTGATTTGAAAGGCAGAGTTACAGAGAGGCCAAGGCAGAGAGAGACGTCTTCCATCTGCTGGTTCGTTCCCCAGATGGCTGCAACAGCCTATCCGAAGCCAGGAACTTCTTCTGGTCTCCCATGTGGGTGCAGGGGCCCAAGGTCTTAGACCATCCTCGGCTGTCCTCCCAGGCCATGGCAGAGAGCTGGATCAGAAGTGGAGCAACTGGGACTCGAACTGGCACCCATATGGGATGCCAGCACTGCAGGTGGCAGCTTTAACGGCTATGCCACAGTGCCAGCCTCTCAAATATTATTTACTTTGATTTACTTTATTTTTATTAGTTAACATTTTAATTAGATCTACCTTGCACATACAGATTAGTATTTTGTGGAGTCATTTAAAAGTAAATGGAGGGGGCCGGCGCCGTGGCTCACTAGGCTAATCCTCCGCCTGCGGCGCCGGCACCCTGGGTTCTAGTTCCGGTTGGGGTGCCAGATTCTGTCCTGGTTGCTCCTCTTCCAGGCCAGCTCTCTGCTGTGGCCCAGGAAGGCAGTGGAGGATGGCCCAAGTGCTTGGGCCCTGCACCTGCATGGGAGACCAGGAGGAAGTACCTGGCTCCTGGCTTCGGATCAGCGCAGCACCAGCCGTAGCGGCCATTTGGGGGGTGAACCAATGGAAAGGAAGACCTTTCTCTTTATCTCTCTCTCTCTAACTCTGCCTGTCCAAAAAAAAAAAAAAAAGTAAATGGAGGAGCTGGCACTGTTGCAAAGCGGGTTAAAAGCCCTGGCCTGCATCGTTGGCATCCCATATGGGTGCTGGTTGAGTCCCGGCTGCTCCACTTCTGATCCAGCTCTCTGCTATGGCCTGGAAAGGCAGTAGAAGATGGCCCAAGTCCTTGAGCCCCTGTATCCACATGGGAGACCCGAAAGAAGCTCCTGGCTCCTTGCTTCGGGTCAGCTCAACTCTGGCCGGTGCAGTTATTTGGGGAGTGAACCATCAGATGGAAGACCTCTCTCTCTGGCTCTGCCTCTCTCTGTAACTCTTTCAAATAAATTAAATAAATCTTTAAAAAAAATAAATGAACAGCATAATCCTCCATCTGTGAGTCCTTTGAGATGCTCTCCTAAATATCACCCTAGTAAAACTCACCAAGTTCAGGAAATTTAGCATGGTTAGAAAGCACTTCATGTTAAAATGGGAACACTGAACTGGTTTCTGTTGCATCTGAACTGTAGCAACCTGTCATGAGCATATTAGTGAACTGAGGAAAGTGTGTAAGTAATGAAGCAGATTTGTGTCTGTTTAACCCAGTTCTGCAACCCCACTTTGTGCTTTGTCCTGGCCAGCAGATCTCAGGGCTCTCTTGGTATGGTTTGAGTTCAGGGTAGGTGATCCCTAGCCCTGAGTTTATAGGGTGTCTCTGTTTTATCGGGCAGGGAATGTCCAGCCTGCAGGGTGTGCAAAGCCCATGAAATCATTTGGTCTGGCACTGCCAAGGCAACCGTGAGACTTGAAATTAACTAAATCCATAGCAGGCTAATTTTTAAATTGATAATTTTGTATGACCTGTGAATAACGTTACAAATATCCTACTGGTCCTTTGGCAGAAAAAAGGTTCCGCACCCCTGGTTTAGAAACTACTTCACCTATTCTGATTTTGCTATCCTAAAAGACCACAATAAGAAAATGAGACATCAGCAGGATCTGATTAATACATGATTAAGTTATTACTTAATATGTTTGTTCATTTGTCAGCTACCCATGGCTTGCTTTCCCTGTCTAGTCACTCTAATGGGTAGTTCAGGTAGAGATAAATATGGGGTCTTTGACTTTAAGACACTTGTAGTCTAGTCGAGGAGACAGATGTGTGCACTGACAAGGGCAGTGGGGTCCAGGGGACCGAAGGGCACTTCTCAGTGGAGGGGATTCAGGAAGAGCTTCACTTCACTTGAGTTGTGTTAGGAGGAGAGTCAGATCCTTTACTTTGTTAGCATCACTAAGCTGCAGGTGGGAACTCCTGCTTGTCTGTCTCTTTCTGCCTCATAAGTGAATGAATGGATGATTAACAAAAAACAATTCATACCTCGGAACAGGCCATGGCAGGTGAGTTACAGGTACTTTAGTCTACACTGCTGGTGCAGTTGTGGTGAGTGCAGTGCCTGCCTCAGAGTTTATAGCCTCCTAGGGGAGTCAGGCATTAAAAAGGTAAATGCACATTAATCTAAAAGGACGTTTTGTGCTAAATGTCCTGGGGGAAGAACAGTCCTAGGAGACAGTTACAGGAAGGGGTGAGTGGAGTTTGGGAAGTCCTTTATGAGCAAGTTAACACCTTTCTAATCAGAGTAACTCATGAATATGTCAGAACATCCAAGTGAACAGAATACTTTCTGAAAAATAAGTCTGTTTCATATCTCGTCTCCAAAATAATCACTGTTTAGAGTTGTTTGTGTTTATTTTTTCTAAGGAAATGTTTTATGATACACCTCATAGATACCTGTCTCTGTCAGTTGTCTGTCAACTTTCCATTTTATTCATCTGTTTTGAAGGAGCTTTTGTGTCAGCATCTGTAGAGCTGTATCATCTATAATAGTAGCTATATAGAATTGCCTAATATGACTGTACCTTGATTTACTGACCTGTTCTATTGATAGATATTTTGGGTTTCAGATTTTTGAAACAAATTTGTCCTGGTCTGCTCATATAAGTACATGCTGTATCTAGATAAATTTCTAGTAGAATTTCTGGATTAGGATGTATACATATGTTGGTCACAATTCTCTGTTGCAAGCAGTAGAATTGCTGGATGATTCATAAAGGACAGTGAGTGGCTCACAACATAGCTGGGAGGGCAGGCACTGGGCTTGGCAAGAATGGTGTCAGCAGTCATGCTCCAAGGGCAGGTGTTGTGCTGGAGTTACAGAACCCTGTTGGGACGCCTGCATCCCATACTGGAGTGTATTATTATTATTATTATTATTATTATTATTTTATTTGACAGATAGAGTTAGACAGTGAGAGAAAGAGATGGAAAGAAAGGTCTTCCTTCCATTGGTTCACCCCCCCCCCCCAAATGGCCGCTATGGCCGGAGCTACGCTGATCTGAAGCCAGCAGCCTGGTGCTTCCTGCTGGTCTCCCATGCGGGTGCAGGTGCCCAAGCACTTGGGCCATCCTCCACTGCCTTCCCGGGCCACAGCAGAGAGCTGGACTGGAAGAGGAGCAACTGGGGCTAGAACCTGGCACCCATATGGGATGCTGGCGCTGTAGGCGGAGGATTAACCAATTGAGCCATGGTGCGGGCCCCTATTTTTTTTTTTTTTTTTTAATAAGGTGTCTTATATGTGACATACAGATACAACCAATGCAAAGAGAAATCACTTTTTCCCCTTTGGTTCCAGTGATAAAAAAATGCTAAAGAAAAAAATATCAAGAAGGAATTTACCTTCCAAGTTTCTTAAAAAAAAAGATATATGTTAGAAAAGGTTAAAAAGAAGCATACATGCCATATACACATTTGACAGCAACAAAAATAACTTGAAATAGGGTGAGTACAACTTAAAAAAAAAAAAACGGAAAAAAAAAAAAACTTTAACGTGCCTCAGACAAGACAATAAACACAAAAGCCTGGTATGAAAAGCCTGCTATGTTTCTCAAAACCAAGATCTGGGAGAAACACGGGAAGACTGATGTGAGGAGTCAATGACTCCACACCAAATAGAGTGATCAGCAGGTCTTTGGCAGTGCCTCTCCTCCCTAGTCCCCACCGCCTGGGGAGGCTTTGGGCTGGAGATTGATGGCAGCTTCTAGCCATTGGAGATCTTAGGAGTCAGCAGGTGATGGCTCAAGTCCCGGGGTCACTGCCTCTTGTGTGCGAGAGGCAGATTGAGTTCTCAACTCTTGTCTTTGTTCTGGCCCAGCCCTGGCTGTTGCAGGCGTTCGGAGAGTGAAGCTGCAGGTGGGAACTCGTGCTTGTCTGTCTCTTTCTGTCTCAAAAGTGAGTGAATGAATGAGTAAAACAATTCACGCCTCAGAACAGGCCATGGCAGGTGAGTTACAGGAACTTTAGTCTACACTGCTGGTGCAGCTGGGATCCAGGTCGCCCTGCAGTTCTTTTCCCTTTGCCTGCCAGAGGACTCCCTGTAGGGAAGTGTGGGTGCTTCTGATTGATTAAGCCCACTCATGTAGTCCTGGGGTTTCCCAGTCAGGAAGTGCAGCCTCTGGGCAGCGCAGAAAAGTGACAGGGACAGAGTGCGTTTTACCTTCTGAGAGCTGTTGCCAAATTGCCCACCAAAAGGATCACACTAGTTTGCACTCCTGAGGATGCCTTTCTTTTACCATGTCACCAACTGCTGGGTGTTTTTGCCAGTTCAATGGGTGAAAAATAGGAAGAAGTAACACTAAGCTGAGACCTGCTGAGTGAGTGGTAATTAGGCATGTCACCCTGTCCTCCAGGAAAGGCTCTTCGGTGGTCAGGAACTGAAAGGCCAGAGTTTGCTGGATGAGTGAGGCCTGAGAAGTGGCTTGGGTGGGAGAGGGGTTCCATGCAGGGAGTGCAGCAGAAGCAGAGACTGGAGGGATGAAGATGAGCAGAGTGGGGTGCAGAGGCCAGGCTGAACACCAAGGCCATTGAGGGTCCGGATTTTGCAAGTTGAATTGCTCTGATTTTATCCTAGAGGTTCCCAGTGAATGCTTCTGGGCCAGGGAATGATGGAATTAGCCTTGCTTGTTTGCACAGTGCCACAGCTGTAGGGAGCGTTGGCATGAGGGAGTCTGGAGGAAGGAGTGAGACTGCATCCTTCCAGAAATGCTGGATGGCTCCAGTGGCAGCAGAAGTGGCCGCAGTCATTTCAGAGCTCTCAGAAACCAGTCAGCCCTTAGGCCAGATCCCTGGGGTCTGGCACCAGTTCTCCTCTGTTCCTTGCTGCCAGTCCTTTGTTGGCTTCTCGCTGCGTGTTGTAGTAACTCCTCCCCCTGAGGCCGTCTCTCTTCCCACGGGGCCTCTAGACCCCTTGCTGTTTTTCCACTTGTACCCTGGTCCTCTGTGGCAGCATACTTCACCCCTGCCCTGAGTCACTTTCATACTCTGGCTGCCAGACGGCCTTCTCTCAGAATACTGCCTAGAATGTTCCTCCTGTCACCCTAATCTATCCCAGAGCCCATTCACCCTCGCTGCCCCAGGCTGGGCGAGCGAGTCCCTCCCTTTGGCCTTGGCTAAACTACACTTTCCCCAGCCCTCGTGCCTCCTACCCTTGCCCACATTTTGAGTTCTCAGAGTGGAGTCTCGTACTCCCAGAGCCTCACAGAGTCCTATGTGACTCTGAATATTTGATATATTTGAATACTTTGATTCCCTTAACTTTTTGTTCCAAAGAATATCTGAAACTTCGTGTTAGAAACCTCAGCTTGTAAACTGAGAGTTTACAGTACTGCTGGAAAGGAGGAGGTTTACGTTGTATTCCTTTGTGTGGCCCCAGTTTTGATGTAAGGGGTAGCATGAAGCATTGTCTGTGTGTCGCCACCCCTTTGTTGAAGTTTAGAATTATTTTAAATTTAAAGCATATTTATGGAGTCTATGCTGGAGAATCTGCTGGGTGCTGTCACGTTGTTTTCAGTGAACATTCAGAAGGGATGCCGCTGTTGCTATTTTATTGATGAGAAACTGAAGCTTAGGAAGATTGAACAACTTACTTGTTCTCACGCAGCCCGTCAGTAGCAAAGCTGGGATTCGAATCCTTGTCTTCCATCTCAAGCAAGCTCGGGACAACACAGCTGCTATGATTTTATCATATTACAGATGTGAATTCATTAAGTTATTAGGCCTTGCTTCCAAAACTAAAAATATTTAGGTAAATTTCCAAAGGGCGTTTATTTGCCTTTTGTATTTTTGACTGCTTTATGCATAGATTTTCTATCCTGCATGTTAAAAACAGTATTTACTGAAACAGCTTTATGGTATCAAAGGAACATTTAAAAAAATTACCCACAATTCTAATACTCCCGAGACAATGTGGTTTTTATTTTCTTATTTCTTTCCAATTTGAGACCATTGTGAAAAGGTGCAATGTACAGAGGCTGCAGAATGCAGTTTGCACTGCCCTGGGCTTTGTCTCTGGCGCTCTCAGGTTTTGTAGCCATTGTTCCCTGTGGCAGTAGCTGTGCCTTTCTTTCTAATCTGGTTCCAATTGCTGTTGCTTTGTCTTTTCTCCTTTCCTTCCTTTTCTCCCCTTCTCTCCCTTTCCTTCATTCCCTTTGAGGGTGGGGGGAATTAGAGATACTGTGAGAGAACCCCAGAATTGCCAAAATTTGGTGAATTTTGTTGTAATTCGTGTTATTTCTTCTGAGCTGCATAGAGACCACAGACTAGACAGAATTGCAAGCCCTCCCGTAGGACTGCTTGCACAGGGAGCCAGCACTCCACGGGTGTAGCTTAAGTGAGAAAATGAATATTTCATTTGAAGTCTCATGTTTTAGTGGAGTTATGAGTTTTTTAATTTTGAGAAGTGAAAGGAAAAGTCTGCAATTAACCTTTTGTTTTGTTTTGTTTTTCCTTGAATTATTTGACAGTAAGAGCTGGAAGCTACAAATTATCTGTGAGACAAGGGTGTCTAAATTTCATCTACCTATGGGCCTGCACTGGCGACCAGCCAGGTGCCTGAAGGCTACTCTTGATTTCCATTGAGTTGAAGACACCTGTCTCGTCTTGCTCGTCTGTAACATGTTGGCACAGCTCGCTCTGCCCAGGAGCCTCCTCTGTGAGCACTGATCTTCCTGAGAGTACTTGGGAGATGGATATATTGAGCCCTTGTGTTGTGGCCCTGGGACAGCTTCTGTCCTCAGACTTTTCTGGACATTCTGTTGACCGTAACGAGGGCAGCCTTCATCCAGCTGCAGCACCAACACTGTGGAGAGACGCTTGCTGATTTCATCTTCGCAGCGCTATGAGCTGGCCCTGTCATCCCTTCTTACAGATGAGGAAACTGAGGCTCACAGAGGCTGCTTGCCAGCGTCACATAGCAAGGAAGAGCCCAAGTTGGGGTAGAATCCCCAGCTGTGACTTCCTTCTTGGCTATGGTATTGCTGTGAGTGATGTGTGGCACCAGTGGTGTGTGGTCTAGGCCAACTGTGATTTGATCCATTTCCAAAAAAAAAAGCACCCCTTAGGTTTCATTTCCTTGCTTTTTAAGAGTAATTTGGGCCGGTGCCGCAGCTCAGTAGGCTAATCCTCCAACTTGTGGTGCTGGCACACCAGGTTCTAGTCCCGGTCGGAGCGCCGGATTCTGTCCCGGTTGCCCCTCTTCCAGGCCAGCTCTCTGCTGTGGCCAGGGAGTGCAGTGGAGGATGGCCCAAGTGCTTGGGCCCTGCACCCCATGGGAAACCAGGAGAAGCACCTGGCTCCTGCCTTTGGATCAGTGTGGTGCGCTGGCCTCAGCGCGCCGGCCGTGGCGGCCATTGGAGGGTGAACCAACGGCAAAGGAAGACCTTTCTCTCTGTCTCTCTCTCTCTCTCTCACTGTCCACTCTGCCTGTCCAAAAAAAAAAAAAAAAAAAAATTGGAAGAGCCTGCTGGTGTTCGATTAGAATGATCGTTGAAAGCTGGATAAGATACTTTTCTCTCTTTATTAAGAAAGGGAGAGGGTTTTAGCCATTTTTTTAATAGACAAAATGTGAGTTCTTCTAATTCTCAGATTAATTAGCTCATTCTTTGAATTTGCCAGCTTTTCTTTATTAGGCAAGCTGAAGTTGTGTCAGGAGAAGCTTGGGGACCATCTTTTGCTATTAGTTTGGCAGTGTTCCTTGTAGCAGCATTGGCAAGGTGTATAAATTTTTATTTTTGCGTGCTTATCCACATAGAGAATGAACATGAATAAAATTTCAGGCATGACATTCTTGGAAATGAGGCCCTTGGACAATTTAGGAATACTAACTTAAGGCATAAACATTGGTATGCACCATTAGGGAAGCCTTGGGGTCATTGCCAGGACCATCAGGTGAAATTCTGTCTCCAGATAAACTGGTTATGCAATTTCCTAATTACTGGAATGTACCTACTAAGTCCCAGTTTACAGCGCCCCAGAGTGGTTAAAAAGATGCAGGACTGAGTGGTAATCATACCGGATGTTTCCCTCATAGGCAAAAGAGCCATAGAATTAAGTTGGAATGGAGAGAGCTTCAGTAGGGAGTCAAATCTGCTCCCTTCTCTGTGTTTTTACACTGAAGTGCAGTCTTTGTGTACACGTTTTCTTATCTCCACATGACTTGATAGAGAGTTACCCTGGGCTGGATCGAATTAGTGTGTCTCAAGATGGCGAATGTTTGTTCCATATTCATTTTCAGCTCTTAACTCAGATGTGGATTTAGCAGCAGCTGTGTGTGGTTCGTAGGCCTTCATCAGTGACTTCTCTGAGGATGTGTATGCGTGACCTTCATTGATGTAGTGTTGTAGGAACTTCTTTTTCCTGCACTCGCCTGGGCTGTGTGAGTGTGTGTGTGAGGTCCCAGAAGCACGTGTCTCCACTGGTACTGGATTGTAGTGACAACTGTCTCCCTGTGGACCAGGGAGAAACTGCTGGCCTGGGAAACCTTGTTTTGGTGGAAGCTTTACCCACATAGCCAGTGGCCACTAGAACAGGCTTTTCTGCAACTTACAATCCTGGCAAAGAGATGGAAGGCCTTGCTTCGGTGGCAGCTCTCCCTGAGCAGAGCTGAGTCACCTAACCTCTTGGAACACCAAATCCCTCATTTCTGAATTGAAGCTGATGGGGTTTTTGACTTGAGAAGGTCACAGAGCTTTTGGAATATTAAAATGTCGTGTTGTTTCTGAACATGCCGTGGACATCACTGTGCTTTTTTGTGTGTATGTGGTGTAGGTTTTTGAGGCAATGTGACTTGGTGAAAAGATGCTTTGCACTCAAACAGGTGAGCTGTTAGCCTTAAGTCCAGCATTCATTAGCTCTTGTGAGCACTGATTGCTTCTGCAAACTGGTGATCAAGGTGGCAGTTGGCCTAGGGGTAAAATACCTGTGTTCCACATTGCAGGTCCTGGGTTTGACCTGGCTCTGGCTCCTGCCTCCTGTTTCCTGCTATGCATACTCTGGGAGACAGCAGTGATGGCTCAAGTAGTTGGGTTTCTGCCATCCACATGGGAGACCTGGATGGAGTTCCTGGCTCCTGGTGTTTCAGGCATTTGGGAAGTGAACCAAGGAATGGAAGCTCCCTACTCCCTCTGACTCTGCCTCTCAAACAACTAAAAAGAATAAAAATAAAAAATAAAAGGTGACTAAAAGAACTGTCCTGGGGAACTGTGTGAGGATGCAGTGAGATACCATATGTAAAGATCTTTGTGTGTAGCATTTAGTAGCTGTTTGGTGCATGGTGTTTTGATAATTTTAGTGCCAACACATTCTCTCAGTTCTGTGTACTAAGATTTCTCTGGCTCTTTTTCCTGCTTTGATTAATATAAGTAAGATACTTTTTAGATTTAAAATGTGCAATGCATGGATTTTGTATCTTAAAATTTATGCCACTTTGGAATGCCAGGAATAAAACAACTGGGAACCAAAAACCCACGAAAACTGAATTATGCATTTTGCTTCTTGGTTGCTGCTAAGGTGGTACTAAGCCAATAGATGGTGCCGTTATGTTAGGAAATGAAAAAATATTTATTTCTAAACTTTACTGTTTCACGGAGTGTAATATACTCAGCCCTTGCCAGTTCTTAATCCATTCTGATTAGAGTGGACTTTGTTCTTGGTTCTATATTTTAAAAAATCTCTTGTAGGTAAGGGTGCAATGTTGAGTTAATGTGTAGGGTGTCAGTCCTCCTTTTTCTGCTGTGATGCTTTCTTCACCGTGACATCTTTTCTGATTTGAATTCAGTTCTTGATGGGCCTACAACCACATAAAACTCCTTGCCAGGGGCACTTTTCATGCTGGTTCAGTGAAACAGTTCTTTGCCGTAAACCCCACTTGCGAGAAAGTGGGGTTAACTAGTCCATCTTTGTATGCTCTCGTTTCAGAATTGGTCCAGAACTGGCCCTGCCGATGAAAAATTCTTTTATGCTCTCATAACCTAGTGCTTGGTCTTCTACTTTCTTACTGGTCAGTTAGGGGAAAAGTCATTTTCTGCATTAGAAGACTTTTCACTGTGTGGTTCCTTGTCCTAGGAATTTACTGTCAGCCAGATTGGGTTTGGGTTCCCACTCTCCTCTTGCTAGCTGTGTGACTTGGGATAGGTTTTTTCACCTCTCTGATCTTAGAGTTTGTACATCTGTAAAATGGAGATTATAGCATCTAGTTCACAGAAGAGTTAAATGAGAAACTATATGTACCTGCACTTTTTTTTTTTTAAAGAAAAGATATATATTTTAAAGATTTATTTATTTATTTGAAAGTCAGAGTTACACAGAGAGAGAGAAGGAGAGAGAGGTCTTCTATCCGCTAGTTCACTCCCCAGATGGCCACAGTGGCCAGAGCTGCACCGATTTGAAGCCAAGAGCCAGGAGCTTCTCCCAGTCTCCCATGCGGGTGCAGGGGCCCAAGGACTTGGGCCATCTTCTACTGCTTTTCCAGGCCATAACGGAGAGCTGGATCAGAAGTGGAGCAGCTGGGACTTGAACTGGCGCCCATATGGGTTGCCAGCACTGCAGGCGGCGGCTTTACCCGCTACACCACAGTGCTGGCCCCAAGAAAGGATATCTTATTGGTCAGGAGGAACCTTTACTTAGGATTAAAACTAGGTTTGCTTTTACAATTAGTAAAATCATTTTTTCATCCTTAAGACTTCTGAGGGACTGAAAACGCAGAGCAGGCCTGCTGATGGACTGGCCTGCATTTGGGGAAGTTCTTGTCAGTAAAGGACGCCTCTGAGGGAGCTCCCGCTGCAGGACTCTGTGTGTCCTCTGCTGGTGATGGCTGAGTGAGAGCTAGTGCTCCCTGGCGGGCCTGACCATGAGGGAGGCCAAGAAGACAGGCGATCTTTGGGTAATTTCCACCCTCTGTCTCTGTAAACATCGAGTGAGGTGACACCGCTGCTGTAAGGAGACCGGGTTTCTCTCTCTGCACCTTGTGGCATTTTATAAAATGCACTAATAAAACCAGACCTTCCACATTTTAGGCCTGAATGCACCTGATTGTTAGTCTTTTCTTAAGAAAAAGTGTTTATAACCTGTCAAGTCAGTGAGACGTTACAGTTGAATTATAAGAAAAATCCCTGTTCCCTTCAAGTGGTGTTTTAAATTATTAGAATAAAATTTAACTCCTCTTTGACTACATTATATTATAGTTTGTTTAGAAAAGAATCTGTATTTTTGAGAAATTAGTTTATGTGTGAAATGTTGGATGCCTTAAATTATATTTCTAGACATATTAAATGGAATAATTTTTAAAAATTCATTAGGAATAAAAGGTAGACTCTGGCATTGGGGTACATTTGCTGATGAAAAGGAAGCACTCTTCCCCCTCACGAGGGGTTTAAATGTAATACTCAGTGCTTACTCAGGAGTGAAAACATCAAATTAAACTGTTTATGCTGACAAAGGACAAATCTGGATTTCAGCAAGCGATGCAAGATTGTCTGATTGCTTGGCTTGCCTTGCACAGGAAGCTGTTGGCCAAGACTTATAATGAAATGCACGCATACAATTAAACCACGGAATCCGCGGCTCGGTTTTACTGAGCAACAAGGGGTGCTTCACTGCTCTCTAGTGGCTGAATGCATTCCCCTGGCACCATCATTGCTTCAGATTCATAAATCAGCCATCCATACATGGGCATTGTTGGCCTCTAGAGCAAGCACCAATACCAGGAGACGAGGCCTTGTTGGCAGAGAAGGAATGAAAAATGATCGCAATCCATGGGTCTGTGCAAAGCACCAGATTTTACCCAGGCTGAGTGGCCAGTTGACTAACAATTGCAAATGTGAGTAAGCGCTATGTCAGGGAGAGCCGACACTGATGGATTAGAAAGTCCTACGGGTGACTCTTTGATCACTGCATATATCTTCCACCTTGGCAGGCCATGGTGGCAAACAGGTCCTGGGGTGCTTAAAATGGACTACTCCTTAGCAGAAGGAGCAGCTTTTTTCTTGAGATGATCTGGCTAAATTAACTTGGGGAAGGCAGGTGAAGCCTGTTTCTTGCTGCCACCTCTCAGAACTTTGTGACTCTGAGAGAAGAAGTTTGAAGAACGCTGTTTGCATTTAAAGTTGCGGACTCATTGGGAATAATTGTGTAAAAAAGCCACTGGGGGATGGGGACCTTTCCTTAGAGCCATTATGATAGCTAACGTTCATTGAGCTCTTACTATGTCCTGGCATTCTGCTTTGTGTCATGCCTCTCCTTCTGCCCTGGTATCCCCTCTTGAGGAAGATGCAGCTGCCTGTCATGCCTTTTGTGTGAGGAAGGAAAGTGAGGCAGCGGGGCTGCTGCACTGTATGGTTTCAGAGGGGGCGTTCGCATGGTGCTGAGGGCAGGATGCCTCCTGGAGCAGTGCGCCTGGGCAGACAGCTGGGGAACCCCAGGGATACGTCCCCTCCTCTGTGTCTTATGTTCCCAGAGCCTACGGGGCAGGAGGGGGGTTACGGGGCAGTTCGGAGTAGTTTATTTGAGTGAAGAGTGGGGAGTTCCTCTTCTAAAAGGTACATAGGCTCAAGAACCATGAGAACTAGATTTATATCTTGGCTACACTTATTAACTGTATTGCCTTGAGCAAATTATTTTAAACTAGTCAAGCCTCAGTTTCCTTGTCTATAAAATGGGGACATACCCTCAGCAGTTGAGTTCTCAGTCTGAGACCTAAAAAACCTCCCATAATTACTTTTCCTTTTTCCAGTCTAAGAGTTTGTGATTATAGATTTTATTAGAAAAAGTGAATTTCTACTGCTGATTTTCAGATCCTTCCTTGAGTTTGACTTAGTACAGCAGGTTTTGGAAAATTCTTTCAGTCTTACTGTTTCCATAACATGTCAAGTAATGTGGATTATAGAATGGTGAAATTTGTTGGCCAGCGCTGCGGCTCACTAGGCTAATCCTCTGCCTTGTGGCGCTGGCACACCGGGTTCTAGTCCCGGTCGGAGCGCCGGATTCTGTCCCGGTTGCCCCTCTTCCAGGCCAGCTCTCTGCTGTGGCCCAGGAGTGCAGTGGAGGATGGCCCGAGTACTTGGGCCCTGCACCCCATGGGAAACCAGGAGAAGCACCTGGCTCCTGCCTTTGGATCAGCGTGGTGCGCCGGCCGCAGCGCGCTGGCCGTGGCGGCCATTGGAGGGTGAACCAATGGCAAAGGAAGACCTTTCTCTCTCTCTCTCTCTCACTATCCACTCTGCCTGTCAAAAAAAAAAAAAAAAAAAATTGTTAAATTTGCTTCAGCATTTTAGTGAACTGACATATAAAAATAGTGTTTCATTTAGAAAATCACTATCTCCAAACCTTATTAATAATGCAGGATTTTGAATGTGTAGAGCCATGTTAAAAACAGTATCTAGGTGTAAAATTTTCTTGATATATTTCAGATTCTCTCCTGCATTGTGGTGCTCTTTAAGAAAAACTTAGGTTCAGATTGAACCCACAGGTTGGACATCCCAGACCCAAAATCTGCAGTCCTCCAGAAGACAGGCAGATCTTTGGGTAATTTCCACCCTGTCTCTGTAAACATCGAGTGAGGTGACACCGCTGCTGTAAGGAGACTGGGTTTCTCTCTGCACCTTGTGGCATTTTAAAATGCACTAATAAAACTAGACCGTCCACATTTTAGAACTTAAAAACAAAACCTTCCACTCTGAGAACTTCTGAGCACCGACACAGCCCTGCAAGTGGAAAATCCTGCACCTGGTTTCAGGTGCCAGGTTGCAGTCAGAATTCAGGCATGCTAAAATATTACATGAAATTACCTTCAGGCTAAGATGTATATGGATCATAAATGGATTTGGGGTTTAGACTTGGATCCCATCCCTGAGATACCTCATTATTATGTGCAAATATTCCAAGATCCAAAAGAAACACTTTTGGTTGCAAGCATTTGGAATAAAGGATAATCAACCTCTTTGATTGTTGATAAGCTAAGATCAAAAATACTTGAGGCTTTAGAAAATGGAGACTAGTTTCGCTGTGTGTTTAATTTTTTTTTAATGAGGCCTTTAAAATAAATGCTCTTAGAACAGGTACTTGAGTGGCATTGCTAAACAGTGAATGCATATGTTTAATCATTTAAAACATTTAACTAAAATTCCAGTCTCATTTGAGTTGCCAAGCAAAACAACCCAAATTAACCATATCCAGATGTGTGGTAATCGTTTTGATGAAATCCGAAGAAAAAGGCAAATTGGAAGGCATGCTTTTTTGGGGTGGGGAGCTAAGAAAAGAGCTGCTTCTTCCTGGCGTACTTGCTAATCTTGATTTCAAGCATTTGGCTTTGCTATTTCAGAGGCAGCATGGTAGAATGGAAAAAATACTGCACACTTTAAATTCAGAAAGATCTGGCTTCAAAATCCCACTGGCTGTGTGATCTGGGAAAGTTTCTTATCTCTAAGCTCAGTTTCCCTTTTTGTGAAATGGGACTATTAGAACCTGCAGTGTCCGAAGAGCAAACAAAACTGATGGACGTACCTGTGTTTTGCGATTTCTTAAATGCCATGTGTATCTAGTGTAGCTGCACCTGCTGTAGTCGGCTCAGTACTCTGCTGCAGAGTTCCCTTCTGGATGAGTGGGGTCTGCCTCCGTGCAGATCTGCTCAGCGGACTTTATCCTTACGTTGAGTGGGCCTCTAAGACAGTCCTAGGGCAGCCCTCTCAGTGGTAGAGACTTGGGCTGTTTGTTGTGTGATGACTGATTGCTGTCATTCTTTGCAATTGTGGGCTTTTGCGTGGATTGACCTTCAGGCTCCTTTGTGCAGACTTAAGGAATAAGCCTTAAGATGCCTGCTGCTGCTGTTACACAGACCGCGATAGCCAGCAGGGTCTTGGTCTTTTGCTTCTTTTCTCCATCTTCTTCCATTGGATTTTCTCCAAGATTATGCTTAAAAAAATTGCAAGTAATGCATGTTCTTTGGAGGAAAATTTAAAAATATAAGTAAACAAAAGGGAAAATAGCACTGCCCAGAAATAAGCGTGCCATTTTGATTTCTGTTCCTTCAGATTTGTGTAATATGTTACTTGTCTGTTAATATTGCTTTGAGTTTTGTTTTCCCCCCACTAATATTGTATCATTAACGTGTTTCCATTGCCCAAAAAATACTTGTACTTTGTCATGTTCAGTGACCTGAACATGTATTGCAGCATGTAGTATTTTACTGTCTTTCCCCTCTGGCTCCTGATTGTTGGACCTTTACATTCATCTCCAGGTTTATTGTTGTGGTTCTTCCTTGCCCCCCACCCAAATTTAAACAATGATATTTTTATATAAATAACTTGCAGTTATTTCTTTAGGGTAACTCATAACTCTCTGGCAGTAGAATTGCTTGTTTGGTGGTTTTTATGTAACTGTATCTTTATGATTTCCAATTGATATTTCCTTTTTTTTTTTTTTTTTCTGGACAGGCAGAGTTAGCCAGTGAGAGAGAGAGAGAGAAAGGTCTTCCTTCTGTTGGTTCACCCCTCAAATGGCTGCTGCGACCAGCGCGCTGCGCCGATCCAAAGCCAGGAACCAGGTGCTTCCTCCTGGTCTCTCATGCAGGTGCAGGGCCCAAGCACTTGGGCCATCCTCCGCTGTACTCCCAGGCCACAGCAGAGAGCTGGACTGGAAGAGGAGCAACTGGGACAGAATTTGGTGCCCCAACGGGGACTAGAACTCAGTGTGCCGGCGCTGCAGGCGGAGGATTATCCTAGTGAGCTGCGGTGCCGGCCTCCAGTTGATATTTCTGATTTGCCCATTAGCAGCGATCTCTGTTTTTGCTTCTCCAAGTGTGTTAGCTTATCCATTTCATCACACTTTTGTCAACACTATTATTATTTTTAATCTTTGTTAATTTAAAAGGCAAAACATGGTGGTTTTATTTCTACTTCTATTCTTTTGATTACTACTGAACTTGAACAGTGTTTGTAAATGCGTTTAGGCCTCTGCCTTTTGTCTTTTTAAAACTGCTGTGTTCTTGTTTCTGTTGCAGTATTGATGTTATTTGTAAGTTCTTTTTTAGTTGTTAATGTGATGCATGTTGCATGTATTTTTGAGTTTAGGGCTTATAGTTTACATTTTTTACAGGATTTTTTTTTTAAGCCAGTGACCTGCTGTTAGTAAAAACAGATACTTTTAAAAGCGTGGTGGCTGGAGCTGTGGCCCTTGGGCCATGGGTGCTCTGTGGGCAGCCCCCAGTCATCTCAAGGGTCGGTGGGTGTGTCAGACCCTGGCTGGCAGACAGGGAGCAGACTGTGTCTTCTTTCTGGCTGCCACTGGGCGTGGGGCACAGGATTTTAATGAGTACCTGACGGGGACAGCCAGGGATAGACGCTGACCACTGGAGCAGCGGGTGCGGATCAGGGCGTGCAGACCATGGTTTCTGGCCCCACTGCTGCAAGGAGGCTGAGTTGAGTGTCTCCCCCCGTCTCAGACTCTGCATTGTCGAACTGCTGAGTGGACTGGAGTTGGAGTGGTGGAACAGAGTAGGTGGTTGGGTGGGCTTGGGTGGGGAGGAAGGAGGTGCAATGGAAGGCAGGCAATGGCTGGATAACCATCTCAGTGGCTGTGCACAGGTGTCTTTCTAAATGCTGGTCACTGAATGCACCTTGTTTTTCTGTTTGAAGAGCTTTGTTCTGGAAGCAACACTTGGCTACTCTGTAACTGTGGGTGGGCTAGAAAAGGCAGTCTGGCTGAAGGTTGCTAAGGAGCCAGCTACATGGAACTACTGATGAGACAGCTTCCATGAAGGGCAGCTCATTCCAGTGATAGCACAGTGGTTTGAACCAGACTTGGACATCTAATAGGACACGGTTTTGTGGTTTTGAGGTCTTTTTTCTTTTTTGAACATTGGACTTGCTTTGCATTTGAGTTTGTCGTATATTCTGCCTCGTATGGTAAATTAGGCAGTAAGTGTCCTTTTGCGCATTATCGAGGCATTTACTGCTATCACCCTCCTTTAGGGCTGGCTCAGAGTTTCCCTGGCTCCCCTGTTTGTACGTTAATAGTTGTAGTTGAGCACAGCTTAATTCACACGCACACCCTTAGTGTGCCACGTGCTGGAGGTTACTGCGTGTGGGGAATGTGGCCATGAAAGAATGTACAAGTTGCAGAGATGAGAGCTACGTTCTCTAGTGGGGTGTAGTGGTGATCAAAGGAGGCTTCTGGGAAGATGCTGGGGTTAAGGGTAACCAGGAGTTCCATGGACTGTCAAGGGGGTGGAGGGACTACCATGTACCAAGCTGAGATAGGCTTGAAGTGGCATGGGCGCTTAGGAGATGGTTGTCAGTGTGGTGTTGATGGAGTGTCAGGTGTCTATGTATTTGGGAGGGAAGGAGGCAGAGACCTGGTTGTGGAAGGTCAGATCTGTCCTCTCTGAGGTATGTTGAGGCATGTACAACTTTCCTTATGAGAGTGACGTCGGCTCAGCCGAGACAGGAATCATGCTGTTGTACTGTTTAGTTCTGTAATCCTAGACAAGATGTGCTACCATTTTAATGGGCTGCCATGAGGATGACTTCAGCGATGTTAAATAGCTCCTGGTGGGTGTTTAGCACAATGCCTTACTTGCTTCCCTCTGGCTGTCCTCTCCTCCCTCCTGGACTGTGACCAGTCCACCACAGCCCTCACCACAGCCCTTGCCACAGCCATCAGCCTGTGGCTTGGGAAGCAGATCCTATGTGACATCATCTCTTTCTTGTGACACACTGTCATATGAAGCAGGGGTGCTGTACTGGGCCCACTGTCCCATGCCTTTTCTGTATACTTACTCCTTGATGGGAAACCAGACAATGCTGAGGGATCTTTACTTTTGGGATAGAAAATCAGGGGAAAGGATCCTTAAAGAGATTTTTGCCTTGATTTTATGTATGAAGAAGAGTGCTAGGTTAGGTAGTTTGATGCTGAAATAATGGAATACCTCAGGGGATTATTAATGATTTATGGGGAAAATGACATGACATTTGAATGTTTAGTAGGTCACACGGTGGTGACTACCATGTGCACAGCTGTACTGTGATGTTTGATGACTTGTATTAAGTTCGATGTTGGACTAATCAAGTTTAGGAAACTTGAATAAAATAATTTTAATTATTTAATAAATTTATTAAAGAATTTTAATTGTAAGATTAATTTTAATTTCTATATGGTCTCATTGAGTTTACTGTCTTTCTCTCAATGGCCAACGCCTTGTTCCTTGTGTTCCCCATTGCACTGCCTTGAAATTATGTAGGGTTGGCATCTTGTCCTCTCCCACTTTGCACAGCTGCAGGCGTGTTGGAGTCTCGCTGCAGTCTTTCATGTCTCAGACACAGGACCAGCGCCTGGAGACCTGCTGACTCTGGCGGTTGTGCTCCATCTTCTGCCATTTCTGTGTCCTTCTGAAAAGGAGTGCCTTTAAAAGCTGGGAACAGGAGCTAATTTGCAAGGGATTTAGAAATTATTTTAAACATCGAATTCCTTTTTCAAAATATATTTTCAAAAAATAATCTTTTCAAGTTTGTTTTGGGGCTCACTTGTCTTTGATCTCAGAAGAAGCAGAATCAGGCATTTTGGGAAGTTCCTACTTTCCAGAAAAATTTGTGTGTGTGTGTTGGGGGTCCAGGTCTAAGGGGAAACAGACATACAATGTAGCAGGAGCTTTTGTGTTCTCTGTTTATCTGCTCTAGCTCTTAGGAACATTAAAAAAAAAACAAAGCAAACTCCAAAGCTACCTGGCTCTGGTAATGTGGAGTTGTCCCTGTGCTGGGTAGACCCTTGTTGTAAGTCTGTGGGAATAGCATGTAATTTCTACTTGTAGAAATTTGGTCTGCAGTATTGTTCCTAAGTAAGGAGAACAAGTCTTTGATAAAGGAAAAATAATTGTATTGGGAGGGAAATATTTCTCATTTCTTAAAGTACAAAATGAAATGGAGCAGTAGGATATATGTGTGCCTAGGGAAAATAATAGAGGAAAAATAATTTATTTGCTGTGAAACTACCAAAGAGGGTGGCCCAAGAGAAAAAATGGCGAGTAAGTTTTGAAGAAAAATGCTGTTAAGGGAAGCGTGGCTTTCTTTTTTAGCATCAACTCTACTATTTTCCAGAGTTGTTGGCTCTTAGGCTAACACCTTTCCCTTGTCCTTTTACAAGCCCTTTTACCCTGGCTCTTCGCAGAGGTGTTCTCGGAGCATGCTGGAAAAGGCAGGCCTGCGCTGGGTGCTCTGCAGGAGTACTTGGTGTCTAGAGAGGATTTTGCTTTCGGAGGTCCCTCGTTGCAGTTTCTGGTCTCTTCCTGACAACTGTCCTTTGTGTTCTGTGCCAGCTTGCTCTTTACTGTTGAGTCTGAGGCTGCTGCTCACCTGCGCCTTAGAATAGGAACTCAGGATACTTTCCCCCTCGGTTCCTGGATCTCAGAGGAAAAGTGCGTCTCAGAAAGCGTTGGTGGAATTGGACCCTATTTGCACGTGTTCAAGGATATGTTTACTGTGAAATTCAGAGATTTGTTTTGGTGAATTTGCTTCTGCATATTGCTCATGGTCTCCCAGTGCACAGGTTTTACATCTGCTAAGTTTTGTCTGCTTTACAGAGAGCTTTTAACTTCCCTTTAGATCACCATTTTAGCTTTTTTTTTTTATTGTTATTATTAACAAAAGAAAAATTGTGAGAGGGGAAAATGGGGTTGCCTTTTGCTTCTCAAAGCCTAAATGAATAGTCATTGCTTGTAATGCTGGCCTGCGCTTGGCACTCCCCACTGCTTTAGCTGTGATGTAGCCGGTGCTGGGAAGGTAATGATCCTAAGCCGCAGCAATATTCCGGAACAGGAGTATCTGTCATATTCATCGGGATTACCATGTTCATTGATTTGTGTCTGTAAATCTGCTGTTTCTACCCTTTAAATTTGATCTATAATTGGACCTCCTTAAATGGTTCAGATAAGGTAGTCTGTATTTTCTCAGTGCACTGTTGCTGTCAGCTTCTCCTTTTTCATTATACATTCAGCAGACTTGATAAAATCAGCAGGACACCTCATTTGAAACTGTTTAATCGCTGCCTTTTTCCTTTGCTAAACCATTGAGGTGGTCAAGCGATGTACACAAATCATTTTAAATAGAAAATATGGTTTTCTCTGTGACCCAGCTAAATAGATAGTGTTATGCAAAACAAGTTAAAAAGTAATAAATGCCAAAAAAATCTTCTAATTGGAGTAAAAAATTGTGGCCAACTCTATCCTCTAACCAAAAGTAGAGTATTCTGAAATATTACCAGAGCCCGGTAAAGACAAGATGATGATTTTGTAAACATTCTCCGGTTTCCGAACAAAGCAAGTTCAGATTTTCAAATAGTGCTGAGCTGCCTCCAGCCTGCATTCAAAGGAGCCCATGCTTATTTGTAATGCCTTTGTAATCCTACTTTTGTAGGGATAAATTTGCTGTCTGTTAATATCTATGCACCATAACCTCTCAGCCATTTGCTATTGTGATAATAAATTTTTGTTTCTTTGTCTGTCATTTTGTCTACTCAGCTGTTACTCTTCAAAGTACAAACTAAAAATAATAGCTCCAAATAAATGCCACATAATAAAGTGGTTTACAGTTGTAGCTGGAACAACCTGGTGGCTGCGGTTCGCAGTCCTATTACCATTGCTGGTGCGGTAGTTTCTTCCCTGTCAAGGTGACTCTAGCAGGGCCAGCTCATTAAAACAATGTATTCTTTCTAACTGGCTTGGTATTTAGCACTATCCCCAGCAGCCCGCCAAGGCACAATGTAGATGGAGCACGGGGCTCGCAGCACAGGATATAGGAAATTATGTGGCCTTCACTTTTTGAAAAAACATTAGTTCTCCACAATCTCATTTTCATGCTTCAGCATTTTACTGTGAATAATTTACAGTTACTCTAGTCAGTAGCAGACATAAGGCCAGTTGCAGTCTTACCCGAGGTCGTGGTAAGTGTGACTTCAGGCTTTTGAAGTAGTTTTTTTTTTTTAACCTGGTTTGTGTGGCCCTTTAGGGCCAATACTTATACTTGAATGTGACATTGGGCATGTCTTTTCAGTTTTTGGTACCCCAAGGTAAACTTGAGATGGAGAAGCTTGGAGTTGGTAAAATACACTGAGTGTTCCTTTTTCTTACAGGTTCTGGCTCCTTGGCAGCTATGGCTGTGTTTGAAGATAAGTTTAGGCCAGATATGGAGGTACGTAAAATCCCTGTAGTGTCTCTTTCAGCTCTTTTTCCAGTTGTGCGTCCAACATTGACAAATTGATTGTTGATTGCTCTGAAGCTGGTGCAGCCTCGTTGGGTGCCGGAATGTTCTTTGGCAGACAGTGTGTTTGCTGAGGAGACTGCTTCTTGGGATAGCTCCCTTTTCAGTGGGCGTCCGGTGCCCTCCCTAGGGCTTGGGGAGCCAGCTGCTCTTCAGCTTCTTGCTCTGGGCTCTGCACTGTCTAGGAGCCCTGCCAGCTGTCAGTGCTGCTGCAGTGTGGAATGTTTTCTTGGGCACTCTGCTTTCTGTGTCACTGTACCTCACAGTGACGGGTTTTTCTGTTCTCTATGAATAGAGAAACTGTGTACGTCTTTGCTATGTCATACAGACCTGACCTGGAAATAGGGACAGTTTTTAAAATCCCCATCGATGATTCTGCATCTGGGGGAAGGTAGGGACAAGAGCATGCGTGTGGTAAAATCCTCTCTGTGTAAAGGATTCTGGTGTCTCCTATATGTCTGTAAGAAAGCTTGTCCTGATAGGTGGTGGAAGAGATGGTGTCCTCTGGATAGCTGGACCCACATTAAGCAGCCCCCTGCCCCTGCCAACATATCCAGGAATGAATCCACAGATGTCCTTTTGCCACTTTCAAAGGTGTCTTCAGAACGCCAGGATACTCATGGCACCATTAATTCCTCACTGTGCTTCATCCACACTGCTGGCCAGTAGGTAGACAGCTGAGGCCTGAGTAGCCTTCATCATTTGCTGTTGTATTTTTTTGCGGAGTATGTTAGTTTCTTTTCAACAGTTAGTAGGCGGTTGATGATGAGAGGGTTACCCTGTTCTTAGTATATGGGTTTCTGCCATTTCTCCCTTTGCAGTATTCTTTTATTGAGGTACCACCATAGGACATCTTTGGGATTACTTTTTGGCAATGCTTTATATATAATCATGTTTGAAGAAGATGGTATATGAAAAATATTTTGTTCTTCTCCCTTTTCATTGTTCTTGGAGCACCAAGTATTGCTGGAAGAAGCTCTTTCTGTCTCTTAGATTCGGGCCAAGGGCATGAAAGCCACAGAACTCGGGGTGTGGATACTGATCTACTAGCACTGACTTTTCTGCCAGAAGCTGCTATGCCTTTTGAAAGTGAGGAGGACACAAATAAATAGTTTGACTGGACTAGATTTCTCCCTTTCTTGGACATCTTCATGAATTAAAACTACAGGATTTAGGTAACTGATTTATACTAAAAGTGATAGTGTTGGGAATGGATGTGTAGCCTGTCAGGTCAGACACCACTGTCCCACATTGGAGTGCCTGGGTTTGATCCTCAGCTCCACTTCACTTCTGACCTCGGCTTCCTACCACTGCAGATCCTAGGAAGCAAGGTAATGGCTCAAATGATTGAGTTCCTGTCACCACATAGGAGACATGGATTATATTCTCATTTATTTGCGTTCCTGTCTCTGGCCTTGGCCCAGCCCTAGCCATTGTGGACATTTGGGGAGTGAACCAGGAGATACAAGATTTCTCTCTCTCTCTCCAGTAAATAAAAATTTAAAGAACAAAAATAGGATAGTCTCTTATTCTAATGAAGAATAGTAAACAGGTCCAAGTATAAAACTGTAAATGAGGTTAAGATTCTGTTCTCATTTCTCAGTGTGACAATTTATTCCCATATCAGCATTATGTTCTGTTTGGGATTCTTACATGCATAGAGAAAAAACAAGATACAGTAAGTTACTTAAAATGAAAAGGGGAAAGAAAGTTCCCTGGGCTTCTGACTAAAGAAGGGGAACTCCTCGGGCTCTGCAGACCAAGGGAACTGAAGAGGCGCAGGGAGAAGGAGCCACCTGAGCCCTGCTGAGACCCTCGCCTCTGAAGTGTCAAGCCCACCCTAAACCACATTCATCTTCTCAAGTGTTCTTGAAAGCTTTGTTTCCAGGTGTTTGGGACCTCCATATGATAAAGAAAAATGAGAATTGAAGAAAAAGTTGAAAGTCTGAGGTGTATTAATAGTGTCTTCACACTCTGCTAAAAGTAATTTTATGTAAACAAGAGTTTGGGTTTGAGATGATTCAAAAGCCTTGGAGTTTGTGTTGAAGTGATTTTTTTTTGGGGGGGGGGGCAGGTAGAGTTAGAGAGAGAGAGACAGAGAAAAGGTTTTCCTTCTGTTGTTTCACCCCCTAAATGGCCGCTACGGCTGGCTCACTGTGCCGATCCGAAGCCAGGAGCCAGGTGCTTTCTCCTGGTCTCCCATGCGGGTGCAGGGCCCAAGCACTTGGGCCATCCTCCACTGCACTCCCAGGCCACAGCAGAGAGCTGGACTGGAAGAGGAACAACCGGGACAGAACTGGTGCCCCAACTGGGACTAGCACCCAGGGTGCCGGTGCTGCGGGCGGAGGATTAGCCTAGTGAGCTGCAGCACCGACCTTGAAGTGATTTTTGAGAAGCATTCCTTCAATAAAACTTCTGATATTATCACTCTGAAGAATGTTTCTTAGATTAATCATGTCTATACCTCAGAGCACGTAGTTTTCTGCATTAGCTGTGAAACAGATACAATAGAATTCCTATTTCTGATTGGTTATTCAAGTTGAAAGTTCCAGGCAACTGGTGAAAACAGGTAAACATTGACTTACTGAAACTGGATGCACATTGACAGAGAAAATCAATATTAAGGTGAAGGTAGTACTTGCTTCTGTAAGTACTGAGTTTAAAAGTAAATGGAGGGGCCGGTGCTGTGGCACAGTAGGTTAATCCTCCACCTGTGGTGCTGGCATCCCATATGGGCTCCGGTTCTAGTCCTGGCTGCTCCACTTCGAATCCAGCTCTCTGCTGTGGCCTGAGAGAGCAGTAGAAGATGGCCCAAGTCCTTGGGCCCCTGCACCCACGTGGGAGACTGGGAGAAGCTCCTGGCTCTTGGCTTCAGATTGGTGCAGCTCCAGCTGTTGCAGCCATCTGGGGAGTGAACCAACAGAAGGAAGACCTTTCTCTCTCTTTCTCTCTCTCACTGTCTGTAGCTCTACCTCTCAAATAAATAAAATAAAAATCTAAAAAAAACAAAACAAAACAGTATGACAGCTGCCAGTAGAGAATACTTTGAAAATGTTACTAGATCCCCAAAAAACGTCTGCGAAGACTAAACAGGTGACTGTGCTGACCACACTACTTTGGTTGAACATGAATGAAGCCGAGTTGGTGGAAGGCTGAGGCTGCTTTGCAGAGTTGAGTGGACACTGTGTCTTGTGGGGGAGAATTTGCCCAAGGTGTCATTTCTGGCTCTGCATTTGTACAGGACTCATGGAAACAAAGACATTTGGGTTCACGTTTCCAAACTTAATTTTCCTCTTTCTGTTTTTCTGTGGCAAGAAGCCCTTTGTTACTTTACTTTCTTGGCCTAATTAGAGATTGCACGGTGGGGCGAGTGAGTGCTTGTTTCCTTTCAGTACAGGAAAGGTTTCTGTCCTAGCCAGAGGCCAGGAGAGCAGTGCTGCGCGCACAGAAACTGTGCGCTCACAGAGAGTGGCATTGCCACGGGCACTTGCAGATTACTGTGACTAGATTGATTGCCAGACAGTAATTTTTAGGCCCAACTCATGAAACAATCCCTTGGCTTTATTGTTTTTTTGTTTTGTTTTGTTTTGACAGGCAGAGTGGATAGTGAGAGAGAGAGACCGAGAGAGAGGTCTTCCTTTGCCGTTGGGTCACCCTCCAATGGCCGCCGCGGCCAGCGCACCACGCTGATCCGATGGCAGGAGCCAGGTACTTCTCCTGGTCTCCCATGGGGTGCAGGGCCCAAGCACTTGGGCCATCCTCCGCTGCCTTCCCGGGCCAAAGCAGAGAGCTGGCCTGGAAGAGGGGCAACCAGGACAGAATCCGGCGCCCTGACCGGGACTAGAACCCGGTGTGCCAGTGCCGCAAGGCGGAGGATTAGCCTATTGAGCCATGGCGGCGCTGGCCGGCTTTATTATTAAAGTAGAGATTTACAGGGCCCAGTATTGTGGTGCGGTCAGTTGAGCCCCTGCTTGAGATGCCAACTCGATTCCTGGCTGCTCCCTCTCCTGTCTAGCTCCCTGCTATTGCACCTCGGAAGGCAGCAGAGTGCTTGGGGCCTGCCACCCACGTGGGAGACCCAGATGACATTTCAGGTTCCTGGCTTTGGCCTGGCCCAGCTCTGGCCATTGCAGTCATTTGGGAAGTGAACCAGCAGATGGAACAGGTATGTTTGTCTTTCTCTTCCCTCTCTGTGTAGCTCTCTCTGTCACACTTTCAAGTAAGTAAATCTTAAAAAAGACACAAAGCTCTATAAACCTGTGCTTCGTATAATGTAGAGCTACGCTATAGTATTATGAAATGGAAGTCCTTTCCTGCTTAGAAATCTTTAATACTCTCTCCTTTCTCATTGCCTCATTGCCCTGTCCCATGGAGTAGCTACCAGCTACTGTATATGGCTATCAAGTGCTTGAGTGTGGCCAGTCAGCTGAGAGGAGCTGTGAGTAGAAAACATGTGTCAGATTTCAGTTTTATTACAGAATTTTAAAAGAATATTTCATTAGTAATCTTCGTATAGATTACCTGTTAAAATGGTACTGGTTTTAGTATTGGTTAAGTATTAATAAAATGTACTCATTTGGACTTTAAAATGTAGCTACTAGAAAACTTCCTGGACAGGGCTAATCTAACATTTTGTCTTGAGCATGTCTTTACACACCATTATTATATTTTAGGTTTCTGCCATATCCAGATTTCACCTGCACTATTATTTTTCCTGAAAGCTTTCCTTGACTCTTTGTGTGTGTGTGTGTGAATTGAGGTGTAACATGCACATAATAAAATAATACACAGATCTTAAACATAAAATTCCATGGGTTTTGGCATTAGTAATTACCCAGGTAACTCATGCAGAGCATTTCTTTCCCTTCCAAGTGCCCCTTTCATCATCTTAATTTAGGTTTTAAAATACAGCTTGTTGAGGTAGGTGTTCGATCTAGTGATTAAGACCCATGCCCCGTATCGGAGTGCCTGGGCTACTCTGGCTCCAGTTTCCTGCTAGTTAATACAGAACCTAGGAAGCAAAGGTGGTGGCTCAAACAACTGGGTTCCTGCTACCCCTGTGGGAGACCTGGATTGAGTTCCGTCTGCTGGCTTTGGCCTCTGTCCATTCTCGGCCATTGGGGGCATTCAGGAAATGAACTGGTCTCTGGGGGCTCCCTTTCTCTTGTCTCTCTATCTCCTGCAAGAAAAAAAATTACTTTGTATCTGTGAAATCCTGAATGTGGTATACTGTTTATATTTTTCTCCAAGACACATAAAATTGGGCACCTCCTATTAAGACAAATAAAAACGTGTTCATGTATGCACCCAGGGATGAATGTGGAACTTGTGGGAACCGAGGTCAGCTGCAGCTTTGTGTGTGTGTGTTGTTCTATGAGCATAGTGAGTGCTTCATTGCTGCTTTCTCCTCCCACCGCTGGTTTCTGCCACTGGGGTTCTCAGTGACTTCCACTTCTGTTTATTTTCTGTGCTCCATTGTACATAGCTGTCCTGTTGTTTGGTAGCTGTTTTTAGGAGGACATCTCCCCCACTTTGCCACTGAGAGTGGGAGCTCCCTGAAGGCAGAGGCCTTGAAATCATCTCTGGGCCGGCGCCGCGGCTCACTAGGCTAATCCTCCGCCTTGCGGCGCCGGCACACCAGGTTCTAGTCCTGGTCGGGCGCCGGATTCTGTCCCGGTTGCCCCTCTTCCAGGCCAGCTCTCTGCTGTGGCCCGGGAGTGCAGTGGAGGATGGCACCCCATGGGAGACCAGGAGAAGCACCTGGCTCCTGCCATCGGATCAGCGTGGTGCACCGGCCACAGCGCGCCAGCCGCGGCGGCCATTGGAAGGTGAACCAACGGCAAAAGGAAGACCTTTCTCTGTCTCTCTCACTATCCACTCTGCCTGTCCAAAAAAAGAAAAAAAAAATCATCTCTGGAGGCCAGTGATGGCACAGCGGGTTAAAGCCTTGGCCTGCAGTGGCGGCATTTCATATGGATGCAGGTTCAAGTCCTGGCTGCTCTACTTCCGACCCAGCTCCCTGCTAATGGGCCTTGGAAAGCAGTGGAGGGTGGCCCACGTCCTTGGGCCCCTGCATCCACATGGGAGACACGGGAGAAGCTCCTGGCTTTGGATTGGCTCAGCTCCAGCTATTTGGGCCATTTGAGGAGTGAACCAACGGATAAAAGACTCTTTCTCTCTCTTCCTCTCTCTCTCTCTCTCTCTCTCTCTCTCTAACTCTTTCAAATAAAATAAAAATCTTAAAAAAACACCAAATTGGTAGGTGAAAAAGAAACTATCTCTAAAAATAAAAAAATCACCTCTGTTCTTCAGTGCCTGATGTGCAGGATGTGTTTGTGGAGTTGAGATGGGATAACCCTGAGCTGAAGCAAAATCTAAGTCATCAGAGGCTTCCTGGGGAACGGAGGAGTCCTTCCTCTTTCTCCCTTTTGGAGAGAGCTAGGAAGATAACTGACTAGTACACTTCTCAAACAGTGTGCAGTACTGAACAGAGTCAAGCCAAACACCCTGTTAAGTACACAAGCAAGAGGAAGATGGGCAAAGACCAAATGCTTAAAAAAAAAAAAAAAGATTTATTTATTTAATTGAAAGAGTTACACACAGAGAGGAGAGCAGAGAGAGAGAGAGAGGTCTTCCACCTACTGGCTCACTCCCCATTTGGCTGCAATGGCCGGAGCTGCGCCAATCCGAAGCCAGGAGCTTCTTCTGGGTCTCCCACATGGGTGCAGGCATCCAAGGACTTGTGCCATCTTCCACTGCTTTCCCAGGCCAGAACAGAGAGCCGGATCGGAAGTGGAGCAGCCTGGACTCAAGCTGCGCCCATATGGGATGCCGGCATTACATGCGGCAGTTTTATCCGCTATAACACAGCGCTGGCCTCAGGTCAAATGCTTGTTGGGAGATTATAGGTCCAAAAAGCAGACCAGTCAAAGCTAGCCGGGATTCTGCCGTTTCAAGTTATCTGAGCCAGTGATTGCCTAAAGTTATAACGGTTGGTTCAAGTTTCAGAGAAACTGCCTACTACGCATGTGAGTTTAAGGCAGATAAAAAGGCACCCAGTTGTAGCCTAAACACTGGCTTGAGTGGTCTTTTAATTCTTATTTTCTGATTTTTCCCCTTGGGCTTACCTGGGAGTTATTCTAGGCAGAGACTGTGGCTTACTCATTTCTCTTTCCATTACCTGGCTTGGTAATGGTGCATAGTAGGCATTCTCCCAGGACTTGCCGAGTGGGTGCATTAAAAAGGAGTTAGAAGCAACTTTACTTAGTAGCTCCCAGGCTAATCTATCTTTGAAATAATTTGACTGCTTCACCTTTAGAGTTTATAGTATTAAACTGTGATAGAAGTGAAGGCATAGAAATTTGTATTTATGGGTAATAAATCTCAAGTTTTATTTATATTTCCTCTCTTTTTAAAAATTTATTTATAATTATTTATTTATTTATTTGAAAGGCAGAGTTAGCGAGAGAGAGAGGTCTTCCATCTGCTCGTTCAGTCTCCCAAATGGCTACAACGGCCAGAGCTGAGCCACTCCGAAACCGGGAGCCAGGAGCTTCTTTTGGGTTTCCCAAGTTCGTGCAGGGGCCCAAAGACTTGGGCCATCCTCTGCTGCTTTCCCAGCGCATTAGCAGGGTGCTGGATTGGAATGTGGAGCAGCTGGGACTCAAACTAGCCCCCATATGGGATGCCATTGCCGCAGGCAGTAGCTTCACCTGCTATGCCCTAGCGCCGTCCCAGGTTTTATTTTCTCAGCAGAGGTTTTTATTGAGACATTGTGCCAATGTATTTACAAAACAGTGGATTTTGAAATTTGTGAGTTGACCTAATGACACGGGGTCAGTTACGAGTTTTTGGTGTGATGATGGGGTTCACAGGGCCATTTCCTCCGAACTTGCTCCTCTGTTGTAGAGTTTATTTCCCAAAGGCTCACTGAGTGGGGAAAGTAGTGATAACCATGCTGAGGCCTTTTCAATTCATCTTCCAGTTAAGCATAAAGGGTTTGACTGTAGAATCTAGAAAAGGGTGTTACTTTGGTGGGGGCTTGTATTTTGAAAATTGCTGAAAGAAAGTACAAATTTTATTTTAGGGTAGAGAGGACATTAAGAAAATTAATCAGGTAACTTAATTTAGTTTTTCTATTCTGTTTCTTTGTAAGAAAGGAAGTGCATGTTTGGCTCAGTGAGAAATTTAACTCTTAAAGATTACAATTCATTAAAATGGGTAGAAGATTAATATTTAGTCTGTCAAGATCAATACTGTCCCCTCTTTGCACTAATTGTCAGAATACCGCGCGAGGGCCGCTGAAGGGTAGTGGTGTGCGGCAGGACCCTCACATCACAGAGAGATGATTCAAAGGCAAACTGTCCTGCACCCTCTGGTATCGACTTGCAAATTAGCATCTGGAATCTAATTAAACAAGCTTAATGAAAGTAGCAGCTGAATGCTGCTGGAAAAGACAATCAGCTTTTTTCCCCTTCTCTGATAGATACTCTGCACCATTGAAGTTGGTCACCAAACACGTCGTGTGAGCACAGTTAAAAAAATTAGCATTTATTTGAAGAATAGAAACTGTTTTTCATTCTGTTATGCATTTGGCATGCTCTGGCGTCCCATGAGAGCCATGCCACAGCAGAGAGTGCACAATATTTATAAATCCATGACAGGCAATAATAGCAACTTGAAAAATTCTTTTGCTAGAATCTCAAGTTGAGAGCTGCCAAAAGCTGAGAGGATCAGATCTGCAGTGGCAGCTGCTGTGCCCTACAGTTAGAATTCTAGACTTTGAAGATGCTCAGCTTAAAGAAATGAAGACTGCAGGCTTAGCCAATTTTTGCAGGTTTCTAGAGCTCTGGCTCTCTGCCTTTTGAAGATGAGTTGCTGAAGCTCCTACCACTGCCTGAGGCATGCTAACACCGGCAGGATCTTTTTTCCCCTAGCCTTGGTGTGTCTTCAGTTTTAAGTAGCACATGCTTACTCAGTGCCAACCGTGATGGTCCTTTCTCTGGTTGCAATACCGAGGGGTGAGCTCTTACCCTGCACCCTTCAGAGAGAAGCTACGAAGATAGATGGCGACGTATACAAGTGCCACTTCAGCCATCTGATTTATGGAGTCATATTTCATCACCCGGCAAGTGCTAGCCTCTAGAGAAGCCCTTATGGATGGCTAAAGATGTGAGCAGCTATCGCCCTAAAGGCTTGTGGTTACCTCATAGACCTGATGCCAAACACCTAGCTGCCGAGGAAACAGAATTAATCTGTCATTGCAGGCAGCTATAGATCCACTTTAAATAATGAAAGAGTTGAAACCAATATGGTGTTCTGACAGCAAAGCTTGGAAGTAACTGTATTTTTAAGTTCAGTAATGGAAAGAGACTGAAGTTGGAGATTCATTTGTGCTTTGCAGATGGACAGTAGTGTGAGAGAGCTGCATTATTTTGATTAAAAAAAAAATCTGTTCGGTTTGCACATAGCATAGTCAGATGGAGGGGGCACAGAGTTCGGGAGCTAGGGGGTTGCACTGCGAGTCTGTCTCCGCAGTGCTCACTGCCTCACTCTGGACACCTGGGGGTCCTCCTCTGAGATGGGGACCCACAGAGTGCTGTGAAGGTTAGAGGTGAGCTGGGGGCACCTATAGTGGTTCAGACAGAATCGACTAAAATAGGGCAGCTGCTTGTATTTTTGCAGTTATTCAATAGCAGCATCACATAGCAACGACTAATGTGATTATTTGTGCTGTCATCCCGCCTGGCGACCTGTAGTATAGGACAGACAGACAGGATCCTTCTTTCCCCTCTCAGCTCACTGTCAGAGATGGGCCTCTCTGTGGTCATGAAGACAGATGATGAAGCCTGCTTCACACCTAACACAGGCAGTGAAAGTGTTTGCGTTTTTACGATGGGGGAGGTGTGGAAATACAGTAGTCAAAATAGTTGGGCCTTAGGTTATACCATCTCTGTTCTTATAGCTTTTTCTGCTGTAGCTCATTCACTTTTCAATGTTCCTGTGAGTTCAGCCTTTTGTGTTATCCGCGTTTTTATAGAGCAGAAAATTGGAAGTATCAGGAGGTCAGTTACTTTCTCTGAGGTCACACACCTGGTCAGTGAAGGATTCAGGATTTGAACCCTGATCAGTCTGACTTCAGACCCAGCCTGCTGCTAAAATCAATCACTGATATTCTGCCTCTTTGCTGGGCCTGGAATTCTCTGCCAACAGAGAGGCGAGGACATCTTAATCCAGGTGAGCAGAGGTGTGGGTTGCTCTGGCTGTTCCTTTTTCCTGATGAGGGCTTGTGACAATGTGTGACAAGTGTCAGAGGAGGTGGGTAAACCTCTGTGGTGAGCTCTGTGATTGGAAGGAACCCATGAACACAAAGGTGCAAGCAAGTCAGAGGTAGACACTGGTAAGTCGGAATGAGTCATTGAGCTGTGGAAGATCCTTATTTCTTCTCTTTGAATTATAAGGGTTTTTGTTTTGTTTTGTTTTGTTTGTTTTTTTTATCTTTTAAATAACCTCCACCTAAATATCTGTGATTGTTGTTTTTTCCCTAGAATTTTCAAATATTCTTATAAGAGAGCTGTTTTCTGTAGCTTGCTGAGGTACAGAGAGCATAGCTTTCTTCAGATTTAGTAATGAGACCAAGAAATCTTTAAATATTGGTGAATAGCATTTGTCCATTTGATGCAAATCATGAATAACTTGAACAAAAATAAAAAAAAATCAGCAAGACTATCGTATTTGAATAATGAGGTGCTCTTTTTTTCCCCAACTGCCAAAACTTTTTAATCTTCGTCAACAATTGTTCTGTCCTCCATCTTATTTAGGTTGCATCTGTGGACTGTGAGCTCAGGAGCCCTGACAAGCGGCATATGAATTCTGTATTCATTAGTGATCTTGATCCAAATGCCTCTGTCCCTGCCACGGGGGCTCAGGTGTGGAAGCTGCTGGCTAATCCCACCAGCTGACATTCAGAGGTTTAATGACTCCATAGGAAGGTGACCACTCGCTGGGAGGTTTGCTGGCGGAACCCACGCAGCAGACAATGGAGATCAAGGAAGACTATCAGTGTTTAGCCCAAGCACCTTCCTGTGCAACTTGAACCCTGTTGGCATCAAACACAGAATTTTAAGTAAATGCAAAATTAAAAAAAAAAATCTGGCCTTGGATAACTATTACAAACAATGATTTTCCTGTCTGCATTGGTGGTGTTTAAGACTATTTTTCTTGTGGTACTTTAATGATGTCAGCTTAATGAGCTGAACTCGACTGTCTTTTGCAGATCTTCGATTTTAAGGTTATGTTTGTCTGGTGGTTGCATCTGTTTAGGTATCGTGTAGATATGGGGGAAAACGTGTGATGAGAAACCAAATTCTCTCTTACCAAGTGCTTTTAAGGATTTATGCTAGTATTTTTGTTTATTGTGATCTCTGGCTTTTAAACATTTACTGTTAGAACATGAGTTTATTGATTGACTGTGACATTTTACTAGATGTTTTGCCTTTTTTTTAGCTCCTCCATTCTAAAACTGTTGGATGCCTTATTGTTACTATTATTTAATAACTGCTTCACTAATATATAATTCATTTAAGTGTACAATTCTGTGGATTTAGTGTATTCACAGGGTTATACAGCTGTCAGCGTGATTCTAGGACATTTTCATCACCTTCCAAAGAAATCCCCCATACCTGTTAGCAGTTACTCCCTATTTCCCCCAGCTACAACTCATTTCTGTCTGTCTAAACTTAACTATTCTGTATTCTGAGCATTTCATGTGAATGTAATCATACAATTTGTAGTCTGGTGACTGGCTGGCTGCTTTTCCTTATTGGTCTGTTTTCATAGTATTTTTATCCAGGTCATAGCAAGTGTCAGTACTTCACTCCCTTTGTGTGGCTGAATAGTATTCCATTCTAAGGACATACCACATTTTCTTCATCATTATTGATAAACATTTGGCCTGTTTTCATGTTAGGGCTGTATTCATAACATTGACAGGAACATCATAGACATGTTTTTGTGTGGACCCATGCTGTGATTTCTCTTGGACATGTACCAAAGAGCAGGGTTGCTGGGTTGTTTGGTAGCTTTTGCCACTAAGTGTTTGAAGGTTCCAGTTTCTGCACATCATCACCAACACTTACCATCCATCTTTTTTTTTTTTTTTTTTTGATATTGCGTTGTGGTTTAGGTGGATTCTATTGGTTAAGTACTTGTACTACTATGGAAATGTTTAGCTGGAACAGTTTTAATGTTTAACACACCTCTGTCTTGGATTTGGGATGTAATTGGGTTGATTGCACATTTCTTTTTACATACTGAAAAATCCCAATTTTAGAGGCTGTTCCTGAGCCTGTTTCTGTCATTGTTTTTGGTGGTAATTCCTGTTGATTGGCTTTCCTTAAGACAGAAAGTGTTAGACATAGTAAGTTGAGGCTCTGTTGTTGGATCAAAATATGTATTAATTTTCCTCATTAATTTTCTCTGTGGTTTTGTTTATTGTAAAACAATAGTTTTTTTATTAATTTATCTTGATTGACTTTTTTTTTTTTAAAGATCTATTTATTTACTTGAAAGTCAGTGTTACACAGAGAGAGAAGGAGAAGCAGAGAGAGAGAGAGAGAGAGAGAGGTCTTCCATTTGCTGGTTTACTCCCCAGTTGGCTGCAATGGCCAGACCTGCACGGATCCAAAGCCAGGAGCCAGGAGCTTCTTCCAGATCCCCTGTGCGGGTGCAGGGGCCCAAGGACTTGGGCCATCTGCCACTGCTTTCCCAGGCCATAGCAGAGAGCTGGATCGAAAGTGCAACAGCCAGGACTCGAACCAGCGCCCATTTTGGGTGTGGGCACTGCAGGCGGCTGCTTTACCCGCTACGCCACAGTGCTGGCCCCAACAATAGGTTTTAAAGATGTCAGGCCCCTCATCCCTGGGAACCTGTATAGAGTTATTCCAGTAGTGGTAACCAGTCAGTTTGAGAGATGAGCAGATATTGAAGTTGGCGTTTATGGTTTAGTGGGTGATTTGGAGAATTACCCATTAAACCTGTAGAATAGACAATAATCAGAAATACTGTTGATGGTTAAAGCATCACACCAGCATCATTTTGAACTACCCCCTCCCCCTTTTAAAATGTGAGTTGGAGCCCACTGGTAGCCTTGTTGGAAAAACAAAGAGGCGCCTTGAATTAGGGTTGCTGCTGTAGGTTTTCTTGCTCACCGTTACATTTTGTGAAATCTTACAGAGCATGGTTTTCTTTGCTCTTACACCTGATGATTCAAGAGCAATAGTTTCAGAGTAAGTACAGCTTAGTCTTTCTTGACTTGGAAACAGTCACTCAGATGTCCCTCTGGCCACGTCCATTCATTCCTGATCACTAGAGCCCGTGGCAGTGACTGGTTATCATTTTCACCCTTGCTATTGGTGAAGTTAAACGTGGAGTATTTCAGGGAAGGGGTGAAGTCTGCCTTCTTACTCGGGAAATAAAAAGGGATTTGATGGAAGGAGTTGGAGAAGGAAAAGTGTAGTTTTCCAAAATCCCCACTAGCAGGGGATGGGTTCCTCTTGGGGCTTGACCTCTGGAATTCAAGAATCACTGACCCATTGTCAATTTTGAAGGTCTCTATTTCCAATTCTTTGACAAATAATGAAAAGACAGCTGCCAGTGGTATACTAGCATACTTATTGACTTTGTTCATTTTTCTACCAAAAATGTTTCTGTGCTGAAATTTTTTCCTGTATTCCACACTGCTACCTGCACACTCAATTCCATGTTCTTAACAGTATGTAATCGGTCATTGTGTGCGTGAAATAAGCCATTCTGTATGGTGCTGGAAATTCCTTACACAGCTATTGGCAACTTAGATTGAGAAGGAGGCATTATCTAACTCTGGTAGATGATGCATTTCTTTGGAGCAGCTGTTCCATTTGAACTGTTTGTGCTTTACATATTTCCTATAGCTGTGAAATGTAGGGGAAAATATACCATACAGGAGAAATATTTTATCAAGTATATTGCTTGCTGCATCTGTGGAAAAAATCCAGCAGGTGAAATGTAACTTCTCTGTGACCCCAGAGGCTGTTTAATCAGAGAAGCAAAACTAGATTCAAGGATAGTATTCAGTTAGAATAAATGTTTGGTGACTTCCAGCTGTATAGATGAAATTAAAAGGAAGATATTATTGGTAATAAAATATTCTGCCACATGAAATCAAAGAGAAAATGGGTTTCCTTGCCCCCCCTTTTTTTTCCAAACTGAATTATCTTCACTAACTTGAATCTTAATTACATAATTTAAGGCACTAAAAATGCTCTGTTCATCCAGTTTGTCTTTTTTCTGTTTCTGAAACCAACTCAAGATTTGGAATATCATAGCTCCTTTGGAAAAGAAATAAAAGAAGCTTTCTGATTCTATTCTGTTCTGGAAATCTATTTGTAAAAATTTTGAATCATAACCAGTTCCCATACAGTGGCTTTTTTGTGGGAAAACAAACCCCTGTGAATTTTGCTTTTGGAGGGGGGCTGTCTTACAAATCCAAGAGGTCACCATGACTTGAGGCTTACAAGCCCTTGAACAATGGATTTGCACGTTTCTTGTGTACAGGTTTGAGAAATACAGGATGTGAAATATAGGATCGAGCGTTACTGGATGGTAGCTTAGAATCTTATAAGTTTTTCCTTGGCAGGTAATTTGGCATAAATTGTTAATGTAAATCTGGGTTAGTGGTGAAGACGTTATTTTAGTAAAAAAGATAAACTGCTGATTAATTCAGCATAGAACTCAATTACAAATTGAAAGTGTCTCTGCGGGACTCCTGGGCCCTAAAGACAGCAGATGTTGAATTGAGACTCTAGCATATTTCACAGTGGTATGAAATATTAACATGGTTTATTATACTTGTGTGGTGTGCAGTCTCCGAAAGGGGGAGTGACGGCGTGCGGGTGTGCAAAGCCGCCCAGCATTACATGTTTTCTAATACACGCTGAAGCGTGATTAAGGATTTTAGGAAAGTTTGTTTTGTTTCTTTCTGTTTTTCTTTCTTTTTTTTTTTTTTTGAAATAGACTTTGTGGAAAAATTAAGTTTAAAATAAATTTAGGACTAAATATTTAAATGTAGTGCCTGTGTAGGTTTATATTATACATGTAAATTAAACATAAAATAAAAAAGAGTAAACTTATAAATTCAGGGCATTTAAATGTTAAATAGGACAGCTACCCATGAGAGCAGGAGGACTTGAGGTCATCAACTGTGTTTCACTGCATTATCAGCCTTTGTGGGCGGGAGTGTTCAGAATCCTGCTGTATAGCTTCTGCCTCCTGATCTAAAGCATATGGTGATTTTAAAACGCCCCTATATTTGCACAGGCAGGGAGTTTTGTTTCTAGCCAAAAAATGGGGGGTCACTTCACAGTTTTCCTCTATCTGTATCAACTTATGGGGGAAAAGTCAGCAAATTGTATATATCGGAAGATTTGAATAAACGGAACTGCCAATATTCTAAAGGCATTGGCAATTCTTAAGTAAAGAAGGATGAGAGTGAGTCGGCTTAGATGAGATATTCCAAAGCCATTATTCCTATTATGACAGTATTTTATTTTATTTTTTTGCATGACAGCCTGCATCAAGTGTAGATTTTGCTAGCCCAAGTAGAAGCAGTTCCAGAGGGGCCGGTGTTGTGGCGTAGTGGGTTAGGCTGCTGCTTACAGCACCGGCATCCTATATGGGCGCCAATTTGAGTCCCACCTCCTCCCAGTGGAAGATGGCTGAAGTCCTTGGGAGCCTACACCCATTTGGGAGACCCGAAAGAAGCTCTTGGCTTTGGCCTGGCCTAGCCCCAGCCATTACAGCCATTTGGGCAGTGAAACAGCATATGGAAGACCTACACCCCACCTCCCCATCTCTGCCTTTCAAATAAATCAATCTTTACCAGAAAAAAAAAAAAAAAAGGAAACAGTTCCCGAGTTAGCCAAATGTTTATGCTGCAAACAGCCATACCCTGGATACCTTCTGTTCTGAAAGCTTCTTTGAAAAAGGTGTTCTTTCTTTAAAAAAAAAAAAAAAAAAAAAAATCAGCAGTGGACAAGGGGTGCTGTTGGAGTCGCCGTCATGACCCTCATAAGCTGTTGATGGGTGGTGGTCCTTCAGAGGATGGGCTTGTGTTCCATTGGCCCAAGTTTAATTGAACATGCTCTGTGCCCGGTGGTGAGACAAGAGCCCTTTCTTAGTGACAGGCCCACAAACAGCTGCAAGCATGGCATGAAAGGTGCGATCCAGCCAAAGAGGCCAGTGGAGCTGGCACGAGAGAGGGACTGATGGGCTGTGTCTGGGGTCTTGAAGATGGCCTCCAAGGGCCGGCGACTCCTCACTTCTTGTCTGGGATTTGAAGCAGGTGGGAGAGAGAGACGAAGAGCAGCTCATACTGAGGCACATGGGCTCTGGGTCTGACTTAAGTTTTGTAATTCCCAAAGTTTGGACAGCCGAGCGTATTTGGAAACAGGAAAACAAAACTCCAGACAGTGCCTCACGTTGCCTGGGTGGTCATTTCTCCAGTCAGAGTGGCCTTTTAATTAGCACCCGCTCTTCAGCATGAGGGCTGGCCAGAGCCTGGCATCCTGTCCCTGCGTGTGACTGTCTCGTTCAGAAAACTGCCACGTTCCATTAGAGGTGGTGCAGCTCGGCAGTGGGTGCGGGCGCCGTGTAGACTTTCAAATGTCCTTTGAGATTCGCGTTGCAGTGTAATTGGGAGGTGCTGGTACTTAACTGTGTTGTGCATGGCGGAATGTGAGATTACCTGCTGTAATGAGACCCCAGCAGCATACCTCAGGAAGGTAGTTAAAGTTTTAACCTTCCCAGATACTGTTACTTTTGGCTTTTTGTGAGGTAATTTATACCTCACTCCCCTAATCTGGAAATTGTGCATAAACAAACAAAAAAAATGATATGAGTTGTGCTAAAAAGCTGTTTTAAAATTCCACCTGGTGGTGCAGATTTTTGGAAGTATTTGCAGTGAACATTGCATCCTGGAATGTAGTCACGTCCTAGTAGTTAGTTGTCGCCTTGTCATGACGTCGGAGCGCTCACATGCCAGCAGTTTTGCTGACATTAGAACTGCAGTGGAACCAGCGTTAAAAAGATTCAAGGACCAGTTCATTTTGACTCCTGGGCAGAAATGATGGCTTTTAACTCAGGTGAACAGGACTGGGGGCTGGATCACAAGCTTCGTGGGGGCCTGGGTTTGATGATGGCTTTTTGCCACTTGTCACCCTTTTTGCATCAGTTCATAAAACAAATTCACTCCTAGGTTGGGCCGTAGTAGGTCGTCCTTCAGGGCAGTGTTAGGGGCTGTGTTTGTAACACAGGAATCAGTCTTAGCAGAAATTTCCTCTTGACCTCTAAAGAAAATTAAAGTGTGCATGTGCTCCTTGGCTTTAGCTAAGATTTCTGATCAACAAATGACCTGATGGCAAAATAAAGTAGTGTCTTCTTATTGATATCCTGGATAGTCAGGAAACAGTTTGACTCACTCTGTTGAGAAATTTTAAACGTGTATGTTAGGGAGAAATAAACATGGGACTGCGGTGCCTATGGAGTCAGCCTTACAAGTTTGTGTCCTGGGTTTGGTGAGCCTAGATCCTGCAGTGGATGCCCATAGGCTGTTCTTCATTTCACCAAATATAGCAGAGTATTGCGAAGGCATGATCAAAGTGATACATTTGCAACTGTGAAGTAACTTTAGGGTGAAGTGCTTAAGAAACCAGAGTGTCAGGGCCCACACTGTGGCTCACTTGGTTAATCCTCCGCCTGCGGCGCCGGCATCCCGTATGGGTGCCGGGTTCTAGTCCTGGTTGCTCCACTTCCAGTCCAGCTCTCTGCTGTGGCCCGGGAAGGCAGTGGAGGATGGCCCAAGTGCTTGGGCCCCTGCACCCACATGGGAGACATGGAGGAAGCTCTTGGCTCCTGGCTTCGGATCAGCACAGCGCCTGCCGAGGCGGCCATTTGGGGGGTTAACCAATGGAAGGAAGATCTTTCTCAGTCTCTCTCTCTCATTGTCTATAACTCTACCTGTCAAATAAATTTAAAAAAAAAAAATGACTTACCAGTTACTGGTAATTAAGGACTAGACAAATGTTAATATTTTTGGAGACCTAATAGTTTGGAGTTTCTGTTTTGTTGGATGAAAATAAAAAAAAAAAAATCATGGGCTCTGGAGCCAGACAAAACTGTGCTAAGGCTCAGACCTTCAGTTGTTGGCTGTGAGCTTTTGGGTTAGTCATTCCCCTCCTGTGAGTCCTGGCTTCCAAAATTTGTAAAATGGGGATAAGGGAAGTACCACCTTCAACGGCTGTTTTGAGAACTAAGTGGAGAAATGTACTTAGCCCCAGCCTGCTTGTGGTACATTGAGGTCCTCCCGCTGCCTGCTGTTTGAATAGGATAGAGGAGCCCCTTCTTCAGACATGGCTGTGAGCTCTGTGTGGACTGTGCCCATGGGAACAAACCCTCAGTGTTGGGGGTTTATCAGCCTTCCGTGTGCAGCCCGTGGAGAGGGGAACAGGGTGGCAGCTGCTGGTGGTGACTGGGCTCTCCCACCCAGTTCCTTTGCTTCCCTGGGCCCTTCCCCCAGTGCCCTCCTTGCCTGGGTGGTCTCCTGTCCTCCATCCCCTCCTGGAGATTCCCTCTACCAGTCAGCCAATCCCTTGTGCTTTGTCACACCCCAGAGGCCAGACCCGTGCCTCTGAGAGTCCCTTAGCACTCAGAAGTGGCTTTTACGAGTTAGTTGTAGCTTAGGGCTCCCTCACCCTACCCCCAGTAACCTCAGTAGACTTTCAGTGGCTCTAACTTTATCTTTTGGTCCCTTTTGAAGGGTGCCAGCGGCAGAAGCTTACCAGTGTCTAGAAAATACAGTTGAGTTAACCATTGTCTTCCTTCCATCTACCAGAAAGGTAGCTGCCCAGAAGTTACAAAGGGCCTCTGTAAAGGCTCTGTCTGCTCTGATGGGTGGGCAGAGCTGGCAGCTGGTACAGGAAGTCAGGGCAGCACCACCCTCTTCCTCATCCTTCCTCCTCTCCCGCTGCCACCTCTCCTCGGGAAGATTCTGATAATTTTTTAAAAAGATTTATTTATTGACTTAAAAACATTTCTTTATTTGAAAGGCAGAGTCACAGAGAGAAAGACAAGCAGACGGTCAGACAGAGACAGACAGATCTTCCATCCGCTGGTTCACTCCTCAGATGACTGTAACAGTTGGGCCTGGGCCAGACTGAAGCCAGGAGCCAGGAGCTTCAGCCAGGTCTGATGTGGCTGGCAGGGTGGCAGGGGCCCAAGGACTTGGGTCATCTTTCTCTGCCTTCCCAGGGGCGCTAGCAGGGAGCTGGATCAGAAGTGGAGCAGCCAGGACTCAACTACCACCCATTTCAGATGCTGGCGCTGCAGGCAGCCATTTTACCCACTACACCACGACGCTGGCCCTGATTCTAATCATTTTCTCTCTTGTCTCTTGCTCTTGGTATCTCTTCCACCACTGCTTCTGGTTGCAGTTTCTTTTCTTTCTTTCTTTTTTTTTTTTTTTTAATTTATTTTGAGAGGTAGAGTTACAGACAGTGAGAGGGAGAGACAGAGAGAAAGGTCTTCCTTCTGTAGGTTCACTCTCCAATTGGCAGCAATGGCCAGAGCTGTGTCGATCTGAAGCCAGGAGCCAGGCGCCTCCTCCCAGTCTCCCATATGGGTACAGGGGCCCAAGGACTTGGGCCATCTTCTACTGCTCTCCCAGGCCACAGCAGAGAGCTGGATTGGAAGTGGAGCATCCAGGACTAGAATCGGCGCCCATATGGGATGCCGATGCCGCAGGTGGAGGATTAACCTGCTGTGCCATGGCACCAGCCGCTGGCTGCAGTTTCTAAAAGCATAGCTGTAACCACGTCATTGCTCAATTTAAAATCCAGTGCTTTGCACGAAGAGCTGCTGACTGGCTATGTGGCCGTGAGGTTTGCTCGGATCCAGCCATTACTGAATTGCCCACCTGACTGTATCTTTCTCCTTCTCATTCATGGCTCTTGGCCTGCTATCCCCACCACCCTTTGGTTTGGCTGCCTTTCTCTCATTATTTCCAGATTTGTCCAATGTTCATCACACGCACCCCATGGAACCTTGAAACACCTGTCATTGCATTGTCAGAACTCTCTCCCGAGGAGTGCGTACTGCTCTTGGTGAGGGTGAGACTGTCCCGTCCTCCTGGCTCAGCCTGATCCCAGCATGGCGTCTGCAGGGTCCCTGCCAGCTGAGTGAGCTGAGCTGACCGGGGCATTTCTGTCAGAGTTGTACATCATTTGATTTGTGACCACATTGAAAGTTCCTACAGGGCCAGCGCCGCGGCTCACTAGGCTAATCCTCCGCCTAGCGGCGCCGGCACACTGGGTTCTAGTCCCGGTCGGGCACCGGATTCTGTCCCGGTTGCCCCTCTTCCAGGCCAGCTCTCTGCTGTGGCCAGGGAGTGCAGTGGAGGATGGCCCAGGTGCTTGGGCCCTGCACCCCATGGGAGACCAGGAAAAGCACCTGGCTCCTGGCTCCTGCCATCGGATCAGCGCGGTGCGCTGGCCGCAGCGCGCTGGCCGCGGCGGCCATTGGAGGGTGAACCAACGGCAAAGGAAGACCTTTCTCTCTGTCTCTCTCTCTCACTGTCCACTCTGCCTGTCAAAAAAAGAAAGTTCCTACAGTGAGGGTGCTCTGGACTTTGCGGATCTGCGGATCCTTCCCGTGCCTTGTGAGTCTGCAGAAGCAGGACTGTGCAGTGGAACACAGTCGCCCCAGCCTCCCAGCATGCGCCCTGCACCTGGCTATGGTTCTATCCTCCAGGATTCCCAGCTGGGTGGGCTCTGTGTGAACATTGAGCTCCTGCTGGCTTCTCGCCCTGGTTTGAGCGTGACTGAATTTCTGTCATCACTTTCTCTATTTTCCTGAGAATTCTAGTGTGAGCTTCTTTCTTACCTTCGTTGTGACCTGTGAACAGCTTGACTTCATTTTTCCTTGTTTTCAGGTGATCACCCTTTCAGGGTCTCTGGAAATTTATGGCCAGGGCAGTCACTAGATGTGTTGTCTGACAGAGAGGGAGAGATATCACTACGATCTTACAGTATTTGAGGCAGCTTGGTTTTCTTTTTGAGGTTTATGAGTATATTTCTTGCTTTCTTTAAACCCAGTCTTTCTTGTTTTTTTTTTTTTTTTTCTTTTTTTTTCCTCCTCTGATTACATTTGATTCAGTGCAGCCTTGGAAATATATATTTGTGCACACATGCCGTGAACACTGATTTCTCCTTGTGAGAAGCAATATGTTCTCATTTCTTTTGGTCCTCTTCCCTCTGGAAGCTTAGGGATGTTTCCTTCCATTCCTTGTCACAGATTTCTGCAAAACCACTTGCCCGCCACTGATTTTCCTAATGGTGGGCTGGGAAGACAGGCTTTGATGATGCCAGGCACGAAGGCGGCACAGATTCCTGCTGTCCTGCTTAAATAGTTGTGTGCCTTTGGGTGCCCCCAGCAGCCTTCTGAGAGCCTTGGTTCCTCGTCTGTGGAACCAAGATGGGGAGGCGACAGGGAATCTCGGTGTGTGGCTCAGATGTGGAGACGGGGGTGCCCCGTGTCGCCTTTTCTCTTCTACTCTGGAACTTGGTGACAGATCCGTCTGTGAGATTGGGGTCGGGGCATTCCTGTGCTCTTCATCCCTGCCACAGTGCTTGCACAGGGCACTGTCCTCTTTTCCTGTAGCGGGTTAGTACTGTGTTCCTGAGTGACCCGGCTCTCCAGGGTTTTCCTCGTTCTGTGCTTGCCTTTTCTGATCTCTGGCGGGCTCTGACACCTCTTTTCCTACCCACGTGTTGGGAACAGGCCTTTGTACATTTGGTGGTCTGGGATAGGTCCTGTTGGCAGCTCCCCTAAACACAAGCACCTCTCTTCACATCCCATGCCCCCAGCAAGTGCTTCCTTCATTATCTGCATCACCTGGAGAGGCTGTGTGCATGCACGTGCACACAAACCATGGAGGAAAGAAGCAGCAGCTCTGGACCTTAAGCCACGGCCCTCGCCGGCCTCCCTGCGCTGTGGCACACTTGGCAGCAGTGCGGCTCAGGTATGCTTAGCAACCCCGGGGTGTTTTCCTCAGGCAGGCTCTGTCTACCAAACAGATCATGCCAAACCCAAAACTTGGACACCTTTGCTTTTGTCACACAGCCCAGTCTGAAAAACATGAATGAGTTTTTTCCACTACGAAAGATGTAGCTACACGTGGGATACATCAGGTCTGTTACACAGTACAGGAAGCATACTGCTTGGTTGCAGAGGTGGGTTGAGTTGGGTTTTAAGCACTTTTTTGAGCTCTTTAAATTTATTCAACCATCAGCCGTTAATGACTCCTTCAGGCCGCATCAGTGGCTTGCTTGGAACTTCAGCCTGTCCACAGGCCATGGAAAGCATGGCATTCTTCCCTATGTTAACTGTCTTTGAAAGGTCCTGAGTTGGGACTGGTGCAGGTGTGGATTTTTCACCACTTGATGTGGCTCTTAAAATTTGAGTTTGACAAAGTCATGCATGCATTTACAATGACTGTTCCATTTTTCCATTTGTTGACAGAAGTGCCAAGCACTGTGCTAGTTGCTGGGATACAGAGATGGAGAAGGTGGAGGTGCTCTGCACCAGAGGGGTGCAGAGTCTTCTTAGATCCAAACCCTTACCACATCCAGGCTTTGCTCTGCTCTATGGCCAATCACCAGAGCAACAGAATCTTTTTGCTAAATTTCCAATCAAATGCCGAAAGATAATACAGATTTTTCTAAGATGAATTTGGACCAACATCTTCAATTCTTGTTTAAATTTTTTGATTGACAAACAATATAGATTTGTCATACATAGCATAATTTGAAATGGCTAAATTGAGATAACTGACATGTACTTTTCCTCATACTTGTGACTGAGAGCAGTTAAACTCTGTGATTTTTCAAGACTCAGATATATGATACATTGTTGCTATCTATAATCACCATTTTGTACAATAGATGAATCTCTTCTGCCCAAAGGAAATTTTGTATCACAGGACCACAACTTCATGTTTCAGTTCTTGCTGCATTGTTTAAATGAAGAACACATTGTGGTGAAGTAAATGTAGGTTCCACAGCAGGTGGGACAGTTGAGGAGGAATGTGCAAGTTTAGCTAGGATGCCATCCCATCCACGTTCAGGAGTACCCCTGCCCCCCAGTTCCTGGTCACAGAGATGGGGTACTCTGGAAGAGGGCAGAGCCAGAGGGAGCCCTGTTCTTCATGGGGGGGGTGGGGAGACTGAGTATTTTTACCCCTTTACATCATCTCCTCAGCTACATAAATGGAATATATTTTCTAGCAAATAGTCTTTTTAATTCTTTTTAAATTCTTCAGAAAATTTTAGTTACAAATTAATTTTTCAAGTGACTGGCCATTTATGTGTGTTTTCACATTTCAAAGCTGTATGAGAATAGCTTGCTAGGTTTGCAGTCGAATACGTATTTAATATTTTGCCTGTCTCGCTACAAGTAACACACTGTTCAGTATGCGTAGCTGAACATTCAAATGGAGAGGGTTTATTTAAAGAGGATTAATTCGCTGTTGAGCTGTCCAGGATGCCTGCTGGGCAGCACCCCTGCATTTCACTCTGGCGACATCCCCAATCTCAGGATCACTTTAGTGAGAAGAGAAAGTCGATTGTAACCATAGACAAGAATAATGTGGAGAAGTTTCTTTGCAGCACTATTTTGGATCTGCACCATAGTGGAGGCCGAGGTAATCTATCAGTGTGTGAGTGTCTACAAAATGCAACTCTCTAGATAACAGGTTTAAAGTAAAGATTTAATACAGCCTCCATCTCCTGTGATGTTGCAGTGACAGTTTAAAACTCATTCTCTAAATCTCAGCAGACTTTATAGCTAGCAGTGGGCCAATATAAAGTTTAATAGCATTACAACACATAAATCATCTTTTAAAGATGCTACTAGTAGCTCCAATATTAAATGCACACAATCGTCTGTGTTATAAATAATTTATCAAACACCGTTTCAGATTAGCCTTCCATGCTGAGTTATTTATTTTAGCCTTTTCTGTACGATTCCTAAGGCACTTTTTGAAAGATCCATTACTGGTCAGTTTAATGAACTTGGGGGTCTGTTTTGTCCCCTCAAGCACTCGGGTACAGCTGTGGTGACCATTACGTGGCCGACGCAGACCTCTCTGTGCCTTTTACAAGTGCTGCCCATTTGTCATGTAGCGGTAAATGGAGCTGCACATTGGAGTCCAGGGACACATTGTGCGATGCAGTGATGGAGACAAACAGATAGCTCTATAAAGTGCTGCTTGTCACAGCTGACTTGCAGCACAGTACATCACTCTTAGTGTAATCTCATTTAAGGAGCAGGGGTGGCCCGGGGGACTGATATTCCCAGTTAGTTTGGTCTTTGTAGCCATAAAGCAGGAAGTGTTCCTTTTATATTCTCTGAACTTTTAGGGAGTGTGCTTTTTGCTTGGATTAATTATTACAGGAACTTCTCCATGGCACCGTGTGACGATCTGTCAGCAGGTTTTTTGGATCTCCTTCTCCTGGTCTGGGGTTTGGCACAGGCAGTCACTATGTGGAGACAAACTGTTTGTGGGAGCCCTCTGGCTTGCTTTATTAAATAAGTTCCCAGTTATTAAGCAGTGGCTATGTGCCAGACTCTATTGAAGGTGCTTTCTCTACCTTGATTCTAATTTTTGCAGTGATCCTGTGAGGAAGGATTTTTTTTTAACCATATTGCAGAGGAGGAAGGTAAACTCAGGGAGGTAAAGTGACCCGTCCCAGGTTGCACAGCAGTAAGTAGGAGACTCAGATGCAAACTCAGCCTGGCTGCCTCCATGTCTACAAGATGGGGAACCTGGGTTCCCTGGCTGCCATTCGGGGTCACGGTAGTTTTGGCTTAGCGTATCAAAGTTAAGGGAAGCTGCCATTGGCTTGGAGAGGGGCTGAGTTCTGCTGGGCCATCTACACGCTGAATCCCAGTTCCCTTGTGACTTGTGACATAAATCCGTGAGCAGCTGCTGGGGGAGGTTGCTTGCCCTGGCAGTGGGAGGGAGTGTCGCACCTGGGTCTGACCAGCTGGGGTCACGGACTCTGCAGCACCCCAGTTGGAGCCCCTTCTTAGCAGCTGTCCTCGGGCAGATGCTTCCCAGGACTCGGATCACTCGGCATCTTCCAGAAGAGGCAGGTGCAATTTCCCTATGAAAAGTTAGAAACAGTGTTTCCTGCATTCATTATGGACCAGAGACAGATGAAAACGTGGTGTTTTCCCCACCTCTTGTCTTTAGCCTGTGGTTTTTCATGGTGGTTTTCTTAAGTGTTTGTTAGCACATGCTAAACACAAAAGTTGTTTAATTGTGAAATTCCGCTATAAAGAAAGCAGAGTGTGGATATGCCTGGTAGCATATTTGCATATGTGTCTGGAATTCTGTATGTGGAACACTGTGATCAAATAATGAGCACATGAGGCAGTTCCTGGAACACAGTAGGTCAGCATGAATGTTTGTTGAGGATGCTGTGTAAGGAATGGGCAGACAAGAGAAGCTTGGTAATTCTCACCCTTTTTGTCTCATGAGGGTTTTGTTGGTGAGAGGGTGGACTATGAAAATAAGACCTCAGGGCTCTGTGCCCATCTCAGACCGTGCATTGTGGAAATGCTACTTCCACCTGACGGAGAGTGAAGAAGGTCCTTCATGTGGTCATTTGCATATTTGGGGGAGCATTGTTGAGAAACACGATGTTTCCCACCCCCAGCAGAAATGACCCTCAAGGGAGCTGTTAGTTGGCCCAAACAGACATTGGCAATGAACGTCCATCTTTCTCTTAAACTTGCCTAGGGTCTGAGGACCTTGGGTGTGGGAAGAGACACAGTCTGCATCAGGAAGCTGGTGTCCAGCATCGTGCCTGGCTGAGGAGCCTCCGCAGCCGTGCCGTGGCCTGACTCCATCCTGCTGGGCCAGCTCGGCTGTGTGCTTGCTAGTGCGTGACCTTGGGTGCTGCTAGGCTCACTCGTAGGCATAGTTTCTGGCAGTGTCAACTGCAGAAGAAGTTTGTGGAGCAGGGAGGAGTAAAATGATTCTGGCCATCCAAGTTCCCGCCCTAGTTCTCAGCATGTGACAGTAGGTGCCCAGGGGAAGGAAGGGTCACGCCATCCCCACAGGAGGAGGTGGGGTGGGGCAAGCTGTGGGATTTACTTCCTTAAGGTTACCTTCCCTAGAATTGGTGGGGAGAAAAGAAATATAGAAGATGTATATTCCCATTTCTTAAAAGTCTTTACACTTAAGAGCACACATGATAATTTGATGAATAAATCAAACTATACATATTTCAGAATCTGCACATTTTAAAGCTGTATCAGTTATCTACTCACATTACAGGATGTTTGCAGAATAGAGTAAGAATCACGTGTAATCTCACAGTGCTGTCAGCTTACTGCTTGCTGTCTGTGCCCAGTTGGATTGATTGACACTAGATATGCATGTCCAATATATGTATGTTTTAATATCCTCTAAAGCCTTCCCATTCCCATCATCAAATGAAATCATTTGGGAAATTTAATTTTTTTGAGAGGCAGAGATGGAAGGACAGGTATAAAAAGAGAGCGAAAGACGGAGGAACCTAGAGAGAGCCTTGTATTGGCTGAGACAGGGCCAGGCTGAAGCTGGAAGCCGGGAACTAAATCCAGGTGGGTGACGAGCCCAGTAACTTGAGTCTTCATTGCAGCCTACCAGGGTCTACATTAGCAGGAAGCTGGAGTGGGGAACTAGAGCTGGGAATTGACCGTAGCCACTCCAGGTGTCGTAACTGCTAGGGTGAACACCGCTCCCCATTTGAGAACCCTGAAGCTGCAGGCCTGCACGGTGCTGCCAGGGTTTGTGAGTCCGTTAGTGCCGACGCTGGATCAAGGTGCCAGCAACACTGAGGAGGAAATGAAGCTGCAGAGGAGCTGGTAGACAGGAGCGCGGCGGGGATAAGCAGGGTGCGCCCCGGTGCGCACACGTGCTCACACGCATGCCCGCATGCGCCTAGGCTCGGGTAACCGGCGAAGCTAGCTGGGATGAGGTTTCATTTGCTCAGTCAGTGGTTGGATTTTGCTGTCTGTGCCATGGCTTCAGCAGCGGCCATCTCCTTACCTAAGGTGCTTTCTTTGCCGCCCACCCTGGTTTCTGGTAAGGCTTTGGAATCCCAGGAGAGAATTTGGGATCCTGATTGAACACATTCTCCCAAGACTGTAGATGTGCAAGAGAACACCTGGCTTCACCGGCCTCACGTAGGTACCACTCGGGGGTGAACGAACCTGGAAGATGAAAATCAAAAGAATGCAGAGCCCCTGCTGTTGGTTTGCTGAGGATCCCACTTCCCACAGAGCCTTCCTGTCCTCCTCTGAGTCTGTAGAGGGCGCTCGTGTTCCTGGAATCCCAGCCTGACGGGGTAGACACAGAAGCAGGAGCCCTGAGTGGGCCCAGATCTTCTCACAACTTAGGCCGGTGAATCTGCCGTTTGAGGATCTCAAGCTGGACTTTGGGGTGGAGTGCTTGGGTTGAGCTTGCGTGTTTATGGCCTCCCATGCCCCCAAGGATTGGGAAGGGGGTTCAGCACAGGTTAGATTCCTTTCTTTGGGAGGTTGGTCAGTTTGTCTTTGTTGAGTCAAGAGCTTGAACGTGGGTGTTCCCCAGCTGCTACCTGCTAGTGTCCGGTGCTGTTTTCTGAGTGCCTGGGGCTCTCTTTGAAGCGTTGCTGACCCAACCAGTATGTGTGCAGTTCCTTCTCCATCGTCCTGTAATGTTTATCACAATGCCTCATACTGCTGGGATCTGATGCCCCACTGGACTCTCTGCCTAGAGGGTCAGGATTCTGGGGCTCTTCCCTCTCTGCAGACTGGCACGTGATAGACCGTGTTGGCTAAGAAAGCAGTGCCAGTATGGGCACTGGTTCAAGTCCTGCCTGCTCCATTTCTGACCCAGCTCCCTGCTAATGGCTTGGGAGAAGCAGTGCAAGATGGTCCAAGTACTTGGGCCCCTGCACCCATGTGAGAGACCCAGACAAAGCTCCTAGCTTTGGCCTGGCCCAGCCCTGACTGTTGCAGCCATCTGAGAAGTGAACCAGCAGATGGAAGATATCCCCCCCTCCCCAACCCTTTCAAAATAAATGAATGAATCAGCAGTTAATCACCCAGTCACCAGTAACTCTTCAGCTCTTCAGACCTAGACATGTTGGTTAGAGGCACAGCAAATGAGAAGGGAGTCACAGAAGTGAATCACTGCATTGAACTTGGAGGTTTGTTCGTGGGAGGAGATGGACTCTCTTGGTAAGAGACTCCATCCCTGGCCTGCCGGCGTTCCCCCAGAATTCCTGTTTGTTGTGTTCTTTCATTCTGTGTTAACTTTCTCCATTATGTTCCAGGAAATAGTTTCAACCACTGTAGGATGTTTTAAGTCAGAGGTTAGCAAACTAAGCCTGTGGGCCAAATCCAGCCTGCCACCTGTTTTTCTAATAATTTTACTGGAACACAGTCATGCCCATCTATTTATGGGCTGTGCATGGCCCTTTTGTGCTGCCATGACGGTGTTGAGTACTTGTGACAGAAGACTTTATGCCCAGAAAGCCGAAAACACTTGCTTCCTACCCTCTACAAGACAAGCATAGTGCCCCGTTGGAGGTGATACAGGTCCCCGTGCTGTGGTGGTGGCATCTGTGAAGCAGTGCTGGGCGAGGCGTGCATGGGGAGGGGTTTGGAGGGCCCAGTCTAGATGTAGAGTGGGCGCTACATCTGGAACACAGGCGTTGGAAGCAGTGCCTCCTCCGGTGAGTCTGCACGCCGTGTGTGCAGGCGCTTGGTGACAGAGCAGTCCTCAGTTCCGGCTGTGTCGTCACTGCTGCTGTTCTCTCGCAGGAGGAGGAGGCCAAGAAGCTGGTGAGTGAAGCCATTGCAGCTGGCGTCTTCAACGACCTGGGCTCCGGCAGCAACATCGACCTCTGTGTCATCAGCAAGAGCAAGCTGGATTTCCTCCGCCCGTACACAGTGCCCAACAAGAAGGGGACCAGGTGAGCGGACACGACAGTCTTCTCTCCCCGTGTCCCTTGACTTCGTGGCCACCTTTGAGATTGCTGTAGCAGCTGCACAGCTGTCACTGATTCTCTCCCACGTGTCTCTCCCACCGCAGTCAGCCGTGCCCAGAGACTCTGGAGGCACTGTTTGCTTTATGGTGGCGGGCTGCAGAGCACTGGTGGGAGAGGCAGAACGGGCCACAGGGAGCCTGGGCTGCAGCTGGGGAGTGGAGATTTAAGAATCTCGGGGTTCTGTGGAAGGCTGCGTTGGTCAGGGAAGCCAGCCCTTCGCTTTTCCTGTGGTCCAAGGCTCCTGATAGCGCTAAAGCAGTGGGTTGGAGTCTCTGAGCATCAGTCTTGGAGCTTGTGGTGTTTGCCCTGCCACAGGAAGTCGTGTCATTGAGCCCGTCGTGTTTGTGCAGGCCCAGCTCAGAGCAGTGGCACAGGGCATGGGGCTGTGGGGGGCCATGCTGAACAGATGCCTCGCGGTGTTGGCTGCGGACCATCCTGGAGCCTGAGCAGCTCAGGAGATGGCTCCCTGGGCTCTGCCTCTACCCTCTGTGCTCAGCTCATGCAGCCATATCTATAAGCCTGCTACCTCCATTCAGCCTGCAGCAAGGCCAGAGGCTGGCAGGCACTTCCCCTTCTAGAACACACACACGCAGCTCCACAGCAGGCCCGAGTCACAGGAAGGACAGAACATTCAGAGCCAGCCTCGTGTCCATCTGCCGGGACAGGGCAGCTGAGCCGAGAGCTCTGGCACAGGGTTTGGGGACTGCCAGTGGCTTGCTTGGTGACTTTGGGCTCACTGGTCTCCCCATCTTTGATGTGTTGGAGCTAGACCTGGTGATCTGGGACAAGCCCACATAGTTCTGGGCCTTGGGCGGAGAAAAGGCTTGGCCATGCACCCTGAGGATGGGAACCCAGCTCTGCATGGCTCACTTGTGTGGGTGTCTGCAGGTGCTGCCTGACATGAACAGAGGTGACAGGGTAGGGGGAAGTGGTTCCACTCTTTCCAAGCTGGACAGTGGCCGAGGATTCTGGGACCCTGGAAGGCAGCATTTGCAGTTGCACAAGGTACCCACGCTCAGCGCAGGAGTCTTGTCCGGAAGGGAGTGCAGCAGCTGCACGTCCTGCTTCCTGGCTGCTTCCCCAGCTCATCCGTGGAGCAGAATGGAAGCAGCAGCAACAGGTGGCCCCACCAGCTAGCATGGCACTCACATAGATGTGAGCCGGAAGGGGCCAGGCGTGCAGTGGGTGTGCAGCACCTGCCCTCTGGGGCGAGCTGCTGCCCGGGGGGGCTTTAGATTCAGTGTCCACACTCTGAAATCTCTGTCGCCTGGCTGTGCCAGGGACCGCTGAGAACCCTCTCCCAGAGTGGGCAGTCAGCAGGGGCAGAGCCAGAGAGAGGCCTAGGCAGGCGTCCTGTGGCCAGCAGTGCCCTGTGGATCCCTGCTGCTGTCTGCGGACTGCTGAGAGCAGGTGCTGTCCGCACGCTGCCCCGACAGCAAGGTGCTGTTCACACGCACGACGGGGCATACAGGGTCAGCATGGTGGGGATGAGCGGCCGCAGGGACAGAGCTGTTGCTGCTGCTGTCTGAATCCACAAAAGGGGGTCGTGGGGGTGTGGGGAAAGGTTCTGCAGAGACTGCCCCGGCTCCCGACCAGACTGAACGCCGCTCTGTTCTGCGTCCTGCTCCCTCTGAGCCTCAGTGCCCATTCGAGAGGGTGGGTGTTTGAGCACAGCCAGCGGCCTTCTGTTTGTGCTGCCAGGTTGACAGAAATAGTGTCCCAGCTAGGACAGAGTAGGGCAGTCAGGTGTGTGTTCCATTCGACGCTATCATGAATGAACCATTCAGAAGTCACATGTTGCAGAGGCTGCCTGCCTGCAGGAGGGCCCAGCAGGGTCAGGCAGTTCCCCTTCCTTGAGTGTTGAGAGGGGTCTGCCCTGGAGCACAGGTACACTGTGCTTCCAGTGGTTTTTAGAATGTGTGATGTCATAGTGAAGTCGTCTTGTAGCTGACAGAGGACAACAGCTGTTGGATGAGGGGTTCTGCAGGTGCCTTAGCATGCTGGGCCATTCCAGCACGTGCAGGGGTGGCGAGGCAGGGAAGGACATGGTGCTCGCTCAGTGCCACAGGCACTGACTCACCCCTGCGAGTGTACTGTAGGTGCCTATGGTTGTCCCCACTTTGTAGTACAGGAGCACTGGAGGAAAGGGAGCCCCCCCGGCCACCCCACTGGAGGCAGACCCTAACTCCATGCTTCTGTTGCCGCACACCAGGTCTGGCCGGTACAGGTGTGAGAAGGGGACCACTGCGGTCCTCTCCGAGAAGGTCACCGCGCTGGAAATCGAGGTGCTGGAGGAGACCGTGCAGACCATGGACACGTCCTGAGGGCACCAGCGCCGGGCACCAGCAGCCCCGAGACACACTCGTCTCATTGATGTCAGCTGAATGAAACTCAATAAAATATGGGAACCAGATTGGGTGGCTGAAGCCTGGGGACCGTGTGGTTTTTTGGTAAACTCCCCTCCCACCCCCCGGGCCCCTGGCTGCGGCCCCCTCACACCAGCGTGGTGCAGTGGCACCGCCCGAAACAGTAGGCCTTGGTGCTGCCAGAAGCGGGGCTGGGTTGCCCTGCCTCTGCAGGTAAACCTTTACAGCAGGCGTGCTCTCCTTTTGAAGGGCTCAGGGCAGCAGCAGCCAGAGAGGAGGAAACGCTAGGGGTGGACCTCCTGAGCGCCGCACTAATGGGTGGGGGGGAGGGGGAGTCAGCCTCACCTTAGCTGAGTGAAATCGGACAGACACCGCTTGGGCCGGTTTGACAGAAATCAGAGGGATGTCCTGGGCTCCCTGGTTGGTAGTAGTCAGGACCTGGTCTCTGACACACTCGGGCTCCGACTGCTGACTGCGCAGCCGCGGAGGGGCTGCTGCTCTCTTGCCTGCAGAGTCGGGGCAGGCAGAGAGCACCAGCGGACCCGGGAGGGGCTCTGGGGGTGTCTGCAGAGCTCTGGAATTAGAACTTTTGATGGTAGGTGCTGGGTCGGAGACGAGGACTTGACTCCCCTGGAGAGAACATTCCAGGGTGAGCCCACTCACAGGAAACCACTGGAGTGTGCTAGGGACAACAATGGGGTTATTGAGGGCAGCACTTGGCTGATGAGTATGAAAGTTATTTGGGGAGCTTAAAAAAATTCCAGGATTACTCAGAATGTCTGGGGCCTGGGCAGGGATGTTTTTACAGGCTCCTTGAGAAACTGGGCTGTGTAACACTTTTTACATTGAAGTCTAGAATCTGCTGGTTTAGGAGAGAAAAGTGGCAGGGTTTTAAAGTCACCCACAAATTGCACTTTCACAGAAGGAACTCCTCTCACCCCGTTTTATTTCAAACCTGGAGAACAAGTACAGAGCAAAGGCCGCAACCGGAGACAGACAACCTCTCACGCCTGCAGCGTTCACACACGGGGACAGAGCAGTGCCCAGCCGGGGTCCCCAGAGAGGCCGATCAGCGAGGTCACTACAGGCAGCCAGGTGAGTACCAGGAAGCAGCTGACCAAAACACCGAGGGTGGGGCCCTCGTCTGGAGGGCTGAGCTGTCGCCAAGTCAGAGGCAACAGCACAGGCCCTTTGAGGATTAATTTGAGTACAAAAACAAAATGCAGACTACCCCTCCAGAGCTTGAGGTTTCCTGAAGTTCACATTTATAAATTAATCTTCACAGTTAATCCTCTTTGGGAATAAGAAATAAGCGAACATATTTCCAGTTTCCTACACAAAATACAGTTGTACTTTAATTCTTGACTTAGGCGGTTCTGGGAAGGAGTGAGGGCTACCGGCTTTGGGTCAGCTAACAGTATGTTCACTAACTTGCGTATCTTACCTCAAATGCTGTCAGCAGTGCTGTGTGGAGACCGTCAGTCCCATTTTACAGATGAGGAAGCTGAGGCTCAGAAAGGCTAAGATTGCCCAAAGTCACGCTAGGAAGTTGCAGAACCAAAACTTGTAAGACAGGCCAAGGGCAAAGTCCTTAGGTTTGGTTGGTTTGTTTGGTATCCCGTGCTGCCTTCCCACGGAGGACAACACGTAACACTGATCACGGAACGAGCACTGGCCTTCAGGGAGGTGACCATGCCCGGTGCACGGCAGGTGTTGGGGAGGAGATGGCTGCACTGCACTGCCAGGAACTGTGCCTGGCCTCCGGGTGCCACGTGCCTTGCGAAGCTCTGTGCCAGGTGCCAGGTTCTCATCGTTCAAGGTATAAAACGTAGGTAAAACAGGAGCCAAATTCTACTCTACTCAAAGTTATCTCCACTCTACCCCTTTATAACAGAGCAAGTTAAACACACAGCTTGATGGGAAAGATACTAAGAACTACACTGAACTCGCTAGTAACCATCTGCAGAGGCTAACTATACACATCCCCAGTCTCCTGCTAGTGACCTGAACAGGCCACGGGGGCAGTTTCCTAGCGATTCACATTACAACCCAGAGACAAGGGGCCGCAGCGGCTCTGCAGCCACCTGCCCTTGTCACCAACCAGCTGAGAGCGTCCGCAACAGAAGGAGGAAAGGACTCGACGTGACCGGCGCCGTGCGGTGCCCGGCGTCCCTGCCCCAGCGTCTGCAGCGCACAGCTGCCCCGGGGACCTGCTGCACTCTGGTCTTGGCTGTTCTAGGCTACCGGGGGCCACTTGGAGAGAAGTCTCAAGTAAGGCAAAGTGGTGTTGGCTTTCGATGAGGCAGGCGTGTCCACGTTCAGGTGCTGGACGTCCAGACATGCATCTGCTTGGCAACCTGGTGCACATAGCCGATGTCCGGTCTCTGGTCAGGGTCGGGATAGATGCACATGCTGACCAGTTCCCGTAACTGCAAGGGAGAGAGCGGTGGACTGAGGCCTCGCGGCAGCTGGGATGGTCCCCATGTAAGCTGAAGGATGGTACTGAGGGGGCGGTGGGCACACGGTCCTTGGAGGCCTGGACAGTATGCCTCCATGTAATTTTGAATACATTCTGACTGCACAGCACTGGGACAATGTGTGCACGCACCTGCTGTCAGTCATGCAGAGGACACAACTCGAGGCAGGAGCTTACTGATCATAATAAATGCATCGCCATGCAGCAGGCTGCAGCCCGCCCACCCCCGGCCTCTTTATTGTGCTCATGAAAGCCGGAGCTTTTAATTATACAGACACTGAAGGCTGTGCCGCCCGAGGTGGGGGAGGGGGCCTGCGCCTCTGATCACCTCACGCTTTTCCGATGGCCTGAGTGCCAATTATTTTAATGGTAATTAAAATCATGACCTTAAAAAGCCTACATCTTAACTTGCAACACCGGGCGGGCTCACCAGTGGTTTTCATTTAAACACCTGCTGGAGGGGCCGGCTGGCCCTGCGGGGCTGCGAACAACAGGGGGAGAGAGGAGGTCTCGAGCAAGTGGGGCTCAAGTGAGCTCCGTGGGAAGGCAGAAGGGGTGCTGCAGGGAGCCCCCCAGGCTCAGAAACTGCTTCCTCTGGCCCGGCATTTTCTACCTGGGCCAGAGAGCTGCGGCACCCCCAGCCTGAGCCCAGAACTCCATCCAGGTCTCCGTGTCAGTGGCAGGGAATCGAGTACTTTGAGTCGTCATCTCCTGCTGCCTCCTAGGGTGCTCATTAGCAGGAAGCCGGAATCAGGAACTGGAGGCAGGACTTGAACCCAAGCACTCGGATACAGGATTCAGATGGACCACGTGGCGTCTTCCCCACCCAGCCCGATGCCCACCCAGAAAGGGGTCTCTCTGAAAAGTTAGCGAGCCCTTGAGGCAGGCCGGAGGGAGGCAGAGCCGCCCGGACACAGCAGGAGCGCGCTGGGGCCAGCTGGTCTGTGACTGCCCTGCCGAGGCGCCAGCGCTGGTGCACAAGCGTGCTCCTTCCAAAGCCTCGCCCCAGAGGCAGTGGTGCCCGAAACACACAGGTGGCCCTACGGCAGGTATGGGGTTCAGTCCCGCCTGGGCAAGTCCCCCAGACTGTCCAAGTTTCCTTATAGGTAAAGAGGGGAAGACAGCACAGTGAACGTGGGGCCGCTGTCGTGAAGCGGTGGCCCAGGAAGGCCTCCCTTGCCCACTGCCTTGACCTCGAGCAGAAGTAATGGCATCGGCTGCCACGCAGTGACCATTTCCAGACCCAGAGCCACCACCAGTGGCTGCTCTTGGTGGTGGTGGCAGCGTGAGCCTCATCCCCTCCCTTACTCCTTAACCCTGTTCCTGGATGGAAGACCCTGTAATACCCCCAGTTTGCAGATGAGGGAACTGAGTTTCGGGGTGCAGTGACTCGGCCAGGAACAGGGAAGGAGTGTATGACCGACCCGTGGCTGCCTCCAGCCCGCACTGTGCTGCGAAGCCAACCTCCTCCTCAGAGCTGTGTGATTCCGGCCTGCTCCAGGAAGAGGGCCGCAGCCCACCTGCCGTGCAGCACGCTGGCAGCCCAGCCTGGAGGTGGAGGCCCCAGCGGTGTCTTGAGACCCCTTCTCTGCCAGCCTTCGTCTACCCTGGAACCCGCTGGCTGCTGCCGCACTCACCTTCTCCGAGTAGTGCTCGCCGGGGAGGGGCGGGTAGTCGCACTGCTCGATCTTCTGGCACAGAGAGAAGAGGTTCATCTTATCGCCGTAGAAGGGGCTCTGCAGAGCGGCCATCTGCAAGGGGAAGGGGCTGGGTGACGCCCGGAGGCGAGAGTGGGCCCTTCTCTGGTCCTCAGGGCAGCCCAGACTCTCAGGGGCTGCTTTCCAGCCCATTGTCTTAGCAACCTCAAGAGCAGTCCCCAGGCTGAAAGCCCTGCAGGGGGAAAGGCCAGCTGAGGGCTGGTTCTGGGCTGGGGACTGCACCGTGGCTGGTCCGGCCAGCTACTTCAGAGCTGGGGCCTGGAAGCGGGATGCCGGAAGAGGGCTGGGAGGCGGCTGGAACCTTCTGCCCTGGGGAAGGTCCAGGGTGGAGGGGAAGCGCCTGGCCCTGCAGCCAGCCCCAGCCCGACCTGGACCCCTGCACTGCACATGTTGCCGTGTGTCTGCCCTTCGTCCTTCTCATCTGGGACAGGAAGAGGCCCTCTGCAGGGCTGTGGTGAGGCTAAGACCGGCCCGTGGCGAAGCAGTGCCCCTGAGGCACTGTCACCATCTGATGAGGCCTGGCCATGGCTCCACCTGGCAAGCAGGCCAGCTGTGCGGGGTGGGGTTGGGGGGAGGCTAGTGAGTTCTCACCCAGGCAGGGAGCAACCAGGCCAGCCCCTTCTGGAGGGAACAGCGCCCCCACCCCACCATTCTGAGCACTACTAGGGGTGGGATCCTCAAAGGGCACCTGCTGGTCCCACCTGCTCACCGTGGCTGTCACCAAGTGGTGGTGCAATGGCTCCTGCTAGGGGACAGCCAGGGGCTGTGGAGCCGTCCTGTGCACTTGGCGTGGTTCCCTTCTGTGGAGCTGGGCGGCAGGGCCGCTCTGGCTGTAACGCACCATTGGGTGTGAAGAACCCACACTCGCCCTCCTGCCCCAGAAGGCGGCCCAGAGAGCCTCGTCTTGGTTGGGAGGAGCCCAAGGTCACTGGGTCCGTGGGGTGCTCAGTTTCAGATCACCCCTGTGAACAAGAGCCAGGTCCAGGAGTCTGCAGCATCCCCTTGGCCCCCATGCTCCAACAGGGCAGAGGCTCAGGCCCCTCTGAGGACGGCTGGGAACCCATGGGCCATGGGACCCCTGCGGGGAGGAGCCCTGCCCACTCCGGGGGGTCCGCCGGCCTGGCTGGCAGCAGCTTTACCATGGAGTCTGCAAAGACTGTGTCACCGGGGTGATGCATGATTTCCCACAATTCAAACGACAGATCTGGGTGCAAAGGGTTAATTGGGCAGTTTCCAAAGGACATCTGGTGCCACAGCAGAGCGCCACTTGAGGCTGCAGGGTAGCGCCGGGCTGCTGTGGGCACCCCCCCCCCCCCAGTGGTGGTTTAGGACCAAGGACTTTCCTGGGGACAGTTTCTGTTCAGAGCAGTAAGGACGTTGAAAACGGCGGCCCCGTGAACACAGGCCCTGGTCTCCTGCGGTGGTCCGCCTTGCTCACAGGGGCCTCTCGTTTACACCTGCAGGTTCCGGTGGGAGCAGTGTCCTGCCTGCCCTACTGGCTGGCGACACGGGAAGGGGCTCCCCGCACCAGCGACCACGGGGCCTCCATTGGTCGGGGCTGATGCTGGCTGCCTCGTTAGGGCTCGGGCTCCAGCCATCTCCTCCCTGGCGTTACCAGGATGCCGCCGGCACATGCCCAATCCGGGAGGGTGCAGAGGAGCTGCTCTGTGATCTGAGATGTCACAGGGGCGGGGGTGGCTCCTGCGCAAACAGTGGCTGCGTGTGGTGCTGCCTGTCAGGCCTCAGACACCCATCTCCTCACCTGTCTCCCAAGCACGTCTGGGTGAGGAGGGTGCCCCCAAGGCGAGCTGCCCGCCACGCAGCACGCAGCCCCGCTGCCCACATTCAGCCGCTCTGGCCAGAACTCCAGGCACAGCTGGTCCCCGCCCCCAGCTTTCTTGCTGGTCCCAGTCCTGGGTGGACCCCCCAGGGCTGTTGTGCGAGCTCCCCTGCCCAGCAGCTTCCAACCAGCCGGTGGCGTCAGGTGCGTGCTTGGAGCACATCAGTAAGTCCTGCTGGGCGCTGCCATGATGAAAGTGAAGCCCCCTCCGCCGCTTGCGCTACCAGGCCACGGCCAGACGGCTCTGCTGGGAGCGCACCGGGTGGGGGACTCCAGTGACCAGGGTGGCACGGCTGAGCCAGCTCCTGACGCCTGCCTCAGCTCCCGCGCTGGGTGTGGCTTTGTGGCGGCTCCTCACTAGCCTTGGGTCAACAACAGCATCTACAGGTGACCCCGGGAGGCCCCTAGGGACATCTGGACACCCAACTTTGAAAGAGGTTGTGGTGGGCTCGGCATGGCTCCCTAGGCTTGTCTCCCTGGAAGCCACGACTGTTGCCCCTGGTGGCAGACGAGATTTCGCAGATCAGGGGAAACATGCAAGACCTGAGCAGGGCCCAGGGCATGAAGACCTGCCCTGCGGGCCCCTGACCCAGCTCAGTGAGCCGACTTTGGATTCTGGACCCCAGACCTGGGAGACCCGCTGTCACAGCTGCCTCAGGACCAAGGGGGGCTCCCGTGGCAGAGCAGGGGCCGTGCTGGCCCCTCATTTGTGGTCTGCAGGAGATGGGAGGGGCCTTGCTCGCAGCTCTTCAGCAGGCTGGCTCCCCGGGAAGGTGCCTCCAGCCGTGACTGCAGGAAGTCTCCCTCCAATTACCGCAGCCCTGGGCTGATGCGCTCCCCTCCCCATCTCCTGGGAAGACAGCGGCTTCCCCTTCCCTGCCTGGGCTGCGGGAGCTGGGAGAGGGGTGCCCAAGGCCCTCGGGCTGGAGTCCAGCCCTGCAGGACTGGACAGATTCCATCAGCCCCATGCTGCCCACGCAACCCCACCCCCCACCCACAAACACATCTGAAGGTGGGCACTTCCTCCCCACTGGACATGCGCGCACAGGCAGAGCGGGCGGTGGCTGTGCCCCGCTGGCTCCCTGCTCAGCCCTGGGGAGATGCCCAGGCTCGGGTCATGGCCGCCCACTCCGGCCTAGGTGTGCTTCCGTTTGGAAACCTGTGGGGCTCCCAGAGGGCAGGAAAGCACAAAGCAGGAAAACGAGCCACCTGGATCGGGGACGATACACGGGGACAGTCCTCCGGGGGACAGGGGCTGAGCTGCACTGGGCTTCCTGCTGGCCGAGGGGAGCAGGGCTGACCCCAGCCTGTACCGGCTCATGTGCAGGCCTGGGCCTCTCTGGACAGAGCACCTGACACAAGGGCCTCGTTCCCTGCTCACTGCAGGGCGGCTGCTGGACTGGCATTCTACACCCAGCAGGGGCGGGCTGGGGAGCGTGGGTCCTTCCCACCAGAGTCTGGGCTCCTGCCAGGCCCTGGCACCTCTGGCACAAGCCACGGCAGTGACGCCAGCTGCGCACCTGCTATCTCCTTCACATGGCCCACGGCAGCAGCCCACTGCGCCGGGGACACTGGCTTGGGCCTCGGGGGAGCCAGAAGAGCTGTCCTTGCCCTCAGGGTCCCATACCTGGGGAGGGGGGGAAATGCCCATCTACAGGTGGGCCTCACCCGCTCCCGAGGTCTACCAGGGTGGCAGCCAGGTGAGTGCATGGCCTGGGCTCCGCTGTGTCACTGCTGGGGCAGCCTGGGTGGCAGAGCACCAGGACCACACACGGCACCGTGCAACCCGGGGACTCCTGGCTCCGCCCACGCCCAGATGGGTGATCCTGGACGTGGGTGCGCCGGCTTTCCTGATAAAGACAGTGCAGGAATGGGCTGCACAGACATGGAGATAGAGAGGACTCAACCCAGACTCTGGCCAGCAGTGGGCCAGGAGCGGGGTGTGGTCTGCGTGCCCCTGCCCCCGGGAGCCACTCTGGTGGGCAGTGCCCAGCCAGAAGCTTGCGGGAAGCCCCCTGCGCCCCATGCCCTGGGGGAGCCCATGAAAAGAACACAGCCCGCTCCCCATCTGTCTGCCGGGGCCTGATGCACCCAGAGGCCCCGAGATGACTCTGGGGGCCCCAGCACCCATGGCACAAGGGCCACGTCTGCAGCCACGCTTTCAAAACGACGCATCCGTCTTCCTAACGGCAGGCCACTGGCGTAGTTAAGGAAGACGCTGCGAAGCTAAAGCCCGCCGAGACTGGGGTTTTGACTGCAGTGTCCCCGGGTGTGACGCAGCGCGGGGAAGTCCCACTGCCGGAGACCCTGTGTCTCCTGTGGTGCAGCGTCAGCCAGCAGGGTCCTCGAGCCCGTGCACAGGACAGAGGGGCGATCCCCGCAGTTAGAGGCGGCGCCTGGGCGTCACTGCTGTGGCCGCACCTCCGCGTCAGGATGAGGGCAGTAGCTCATCAGCTCCAAGGAAGCCGACAACCAACCAGGCTTCCGGTTCTAAAACCACTCTGCACGGGGCCTCTCCATCAGCAAGTGGTGAACGACGGGCAGACGCTCAGCCTGTCAACGTGGTCCCCAAGGAAACCAGGGGCCACGGGGCCAGATCTGGCCTTGTCCAGCCTGCCCCTCCCTGTGTCTGGGCAGCCCCCAGTTGGCGGCTGTCACCCCACAACACCTCTGCTGGCCCAACGCAGCTACCCAGGCCCCGCATGGGGCCCAGCGGGTGAAAGACAGGTCCCAGAGCACCGAGTCTCCGGCAGACCCCACCCCTCCTGGGGAGCCCCGCGTCCCCGCTTCCCCCGCTCACCTCATACAGCAAGCAGCCCAGGGACCAGATGTCAGACTTGAAGTTGTAGCCGTTCTCGTGGATCCTCTCCGGCGACATGTAGTACGGCGTCCCCACTGAAACACAGCCAGGGACGGGCACTCACCTCCAAGCCTGGCCAGGGGCAGGGCCTCTCGAGGCCGGTGCGAGGGCTGCCCCCGGAGTGTCCGGGTTGTGAAGCGCAGACCAGCCAGGAGGTGGGTGTTCGGCCCGGTTTCAACAGAGCTCAGGGAAGACGGAACTGGGGCCGGCGTCCTGGCACAGCAGGGGAAGCCACTGCCGGCATTCCACGTCAGAGCGCTGGTTCGAGTCCCGGCTGCTCTGCATCCCATCCAGCTCCATTAACGTGCAGCGGAAGATGGCCCAAGTGCGTGGGCCCCTGCCACCCACGTGGGAGACCCAGAGACTGTTACAGGCTCCCAAACTTGGCCTGGCACAGGGCTGGCTGTTGGGGCCATTTGGGGAGTGGACCAGTGGGTGGAAGATGGAGAGCGTGGGGGAAGGTGTCCCTGGTGAGGACGGGCTTCTACTGCTTCTACTGCTCAAGGACCCCGATCACCTGTGGGATCCCCTCCCCCCAACCAAGTCGAAGAAGCAGCATGGGGCTCTGTCCAGGCATGGGGCACGCTCTGGAAGAGGTGGAATTGTGCAAAGGGGAGGGTTCCTGACAGGGGGTGGGCTCCCCATCGCCACAAGCATGCGAGCTGCAGTCAAGGGGCCCAGGAACCTGGATTCATACGCTGCTGTCAGCCCATCTGGAAAATGCCTGTCCTGCGGGCTTCAGCGCCCGGCTTTCCGGGTCACCCGCCTGGGGACGTGGTGTCCCGTGACGGAGGTTGCTGCTGCTCTGTGCAGGCAGCTGGAAGCCGGCATGGCCGAGGCTTAGCCTGCACCGTGCCCTGCGACATCCGCGCAGGACCAGGGAAGCGCAGCGCAAGGGGCCGAGCCCGCAGGAGCTCAAGGGCCAGAGGCACGTGAGGCCACCACACGGCGGTCACTGTGGACGCGGCCAGCGCAGCCGACCAGACGCCCCCAGGCCCTGCTGCATCCGGCGTCCGGCCAGGGTAACCCAGACAGGGAGCCTGCGAGGTCCAGACGGAGGACAGACCTGTGCCCAAGTGTCCCTGGAGCCCGTTTCTCTATTCTCCTGGGTCTCGTCAGAATTGCACGGGGGCCGAATGAAGAACGCACCTTGCCCGACCCTGTGGAGGGGCTGTGAACGACGCTGGAGACCACCGCTCCCAGCCCCACAGGGCCCCCAGGCAAGGAGCTGACCCGCCTGGTACCCTGCAGCCCCGAAGCGGGAGGCTCCCAGGTGCAGCACCTGGTATGCTCTGCACTCCGGGAGCTGCGTCGGTCACGGACAGTAACTCCAAGTACACTGCTCACAGCGGGACCTCAGCGCAAAAGCAGGTGGCGTCCGGCACCCAGGGGGGCGCCGCAGGGTGGGATGAGAAACACACAGGGAGGGGAGGGGTGGCGCTCAGGGGTCTGTTCCCGTGGGGAGACAGCAGCGTCCCCCGCCAGTCTGCACTGCACCCTCAGACCCCTGGCCTAGCCCGCTCCGGGCTGACCTTGACAGCTCTTCCACCCTCACCCTTGCCCTCTGCTCGCTCCCCATCTGCTCGGGCGATGGCACGAGGGACCCTCGCGGGACAGTGGCGCTGCACAGTGGCCAAGACTTCGGCCCGGGGCTGTCGTGACCAGGCCCACAGCCCGAGTCCCCCCACACCTGCTGCCCAGCCCAGCCCAGCCGCTCTCCCCTGTTCTCACCAGGGGGACCAGCTGCTCGGCGGGCCCTTTGTTGTCACTTCCCTCTGTCAGGGGTCTTGGACAGGTGACACAGTGTCCACAGTGTCCAGATCCCTGCCTCAGCCCGGGGGCAGGGGGAGGGCAGGTTCCAGGGCCTCATTACAGTCCCCTCCCCCCGCCCCACTGCTCCCCGCTTTCGCCCATTCCCACTGGGGCAAGCGGAAGGAGACCAAACACCCGGATACAATTTGGAACTTCCTTCTAAGATACCAGGGTGGCACATGCTGTCCACCACTGTGCCTCCTTCTGTCTGGCCATCTAATTTATTGTCTGCTCGTCCACTCGTCCGTCGCCTGTTCATACCTCCATCCATCCACCCAGCCACCCAGCCCTGTATCCCTCATTATCATCTACCCATCCCCCCACCCACCTACTGGTCACCTGTGCGCCCATCCCCCCACCCGTTACTCTGTCCATCTGTCCTTCCTCCCTCCCTTCCTCCCTCCCATTTCCACCCAATGTCGACCCAGTGCTACCGGCTGCCTGTCCCAGGAAGGGTCCATAGGAGCCCGCTGGCCACATGCGTGACAGAGAGGCTGCAGCCGGGTCTCGGGGCAGGGCTCGCCCACCGTCTGCACCTGCAGCCTGACCCAAGATCAGAACGGCGGGGCGGGGTGTGTGGGCCTTGGACACCTGCACCTCTCTCTGGCTCCCGGGGCCTTCAGATGTGTGCACCGTGAGAGAGGAGCCTCGCCCACCCTCCTATGCCTTCCTGCAGATGCTCCGACACCGCACACTGGGGAGGAATTAACTGAGGAAGGTTTGGCCCACCCTGCCCCGGGCTGCTCCTCTCTGCCTGTGGTCTTTGAGCTGGGGGTCCTATGCCTCACTGGCCCGGCCCCCGCAACGTGCGCCACAGCGGGCTGAACGCAGCACGCCTTCCCGGCTCGCCAGCTTTCTACGGCACGAAGGCACGGAAGGCCTGGTCTTCCACGGGCAGACACGCTCAGACACTGCAGAGCGCGGCGCGCACTCGCGTGAGGTTTCAAGATAAAAGGAGATTTCAAAGGAGACCGGAGCTTACGGAGGCCACGCGGTGGGGGGAGGGGGACGCAGCCCGAACCCGGGGGAAGCTGGCGGGGGAGGGGTCTCCCCACCTCCCAGGGATGCTCGCAGCGGGAGACGGAGCTGTGCGGCTAGGAGTGGAGCCTCCCAGCCCTGACTGTGTGTGCCGAGTCTTTACCCAGAACTCCCGATTTCAAACCCGGCGGATATCAGAGGAGGACGCGGGACCTCAAAGCGGGAGGCTGATTAAAGAGGCCGCGTCGCGAGACGCGCTGCTCCCGTCAAAACAAACCTGGCTCCCTCGATCTCAAAAAGGCAGGGTTGGCAGGAGGGCGGGCTGGCGTCCGGGAGCCGCCCCCAAGTGCACAGCGCTTTGGCAAGTGGCTGCGGAGGGGGGTGTCTCTGGCCTGGCATCACCCCCACCCCAGCAGGGCCCTGGGCCTGCTCCTCCACGGTGCAAACGACACGGATGCGGAGGCGACCCCACGCAGGGTTCACTTGCGTCAGCCCCTGCCTCTCGCAGCTCCCTGGACCCTGCGCTCCCAGCCTGGCGCCCTCTCTGGAAAAGGGGAGAGATGACCAGAGAGTATTTGGTTCCTCGGGAAGCCTAAAAGGGGGTTTCCGCCAGTAGCCTGGGCCTGGCACAGATCCTCGATGGACGAAGCTGTGGTTTGCACGGCAGGCTCGGAGTCGCCACTTGCTATCTGCTGAAGCCCCTCCCCCGCCATGGTGTCACAGCTGTTTTCCTTCTCAAAGAGCCCCCCCCCCCCCATGCAGCAGGTGAGCCGCCATGACTGACAGCCCAGGACTCCCGGCCCGGGCATCAGCGCTCAGAGCTGCGGCAGGAGCCGGGGCTCGAGGTGGCCCTGCTGTGGGGCAAGGGGCAGGCTGGTGGAGGCCCCAGACTGTATCCCGTGGACGGCCAGGAGCATGGTCCACCCACGAGGCCGGGCAGCGCCAGGCCTGGGTGCAGACAGGTCGCAGCGCTGGCACATGCTAAGGACACGGCCCCTCCCCCAGTGTCCATGAGAAGCTCCCCGGCCCTTGGCCCACACTCACTGCTGTCTGGGGGGGCTCATAGTGTGACTGGGTGCTTGGGGAGCTCCCTGGGGGCCCTTGGCACCCCTCTCTGGGCACCAGCTGCAGAGTGAGAAGAGCAGGCGGACCTCTCTTGCACCTGCCTGTCAGGTGACCACAAAGACGCGCTCTCATCCTGCTGAGCCTCAGTTTTCTCATCTGTGAAATGGAGCTAAGGCCCCCCATGACTTGCAAAAGAGCAAGATGTTTTTTTTTCAAGCCCCCCCCTTTCCCTCTTCTTTCTCTCCCCTTTTCAGGGAGTTCAGTGAAGACAAAAAAACTGAAACGAGGGGCTGACGCTGTGGTGTAGCGAGTAAAGCCGCTGCCTGCAGTGTCACATGGGCGCCAGTTCCAGTCCTGGCTGCTCTACTTCTAATTCAGCTCCCTGCTTATGGCCTGGGAACGCAGTAGAAGATAGCTCAAGTCCTTGGGCCCCTGCACCCGCGTGGGAGACCTGGAAGAAGCTCCTGCCTCCTGGCTTCGGATCGGTGCAGCTCTGGCTGTTGTGTCCAGTTGGGGAGTGAACCAGCGGTTGGAAAACCTCTCTCTGCCTCTGCCTCTCTGTAACTCTGCCTTTCAAATAAATAAATCAATCTTAAAAAAAAAAAATAAACACAAAACCAGAACTGCAGTGCAGCGCAGCTCTGGGAGGGGCTGGAGCGGGCCCTGGGCTCCTCGGGCGCCGCTGAGCATCCCTGCACCTGCCTGCACACAGTGGGCCCTCAGGAGACAGTGCCACCCGCCCCCGCACCAGGCCACCTGTGTCTGTCTGTCCCCCTGCCACCCTGGGGTCCCCGGGGAAGCAGGGCAGGCTGCATGACTACAAGTGCCGGGCGCGCCGCCGGGGGCCAGGGAGGTCAGCCCGGAAGCAGAGGGGAGGGATCTGTGCCCGGTGGCCAGGCTGGCGGCCCCCCGCACAGAGGCGGGCGCGGGGGTGGGAGGCCTCCCCTCCCACCCCGATCCCAGGCCGGGGGGCTGCCCTGTCACCGCCGCGCCCCTGCTCTCCCAGCCCCACAATTTGTCTCGCAGCTGCTGCCGTTGCTCGGAGCGAGACACTTGCTTGTAGCTTGTGAGCTGTGTATAGGCAAATCTTTCATTTTTCTTTCATTACGCCGGCGTGTACTGTCACTTAATTTTTATGTATGCAATCCTTCCTGACAAATATGATCTGCTGCCTGGTAATTCGTCTGACGCTCATTCTGTTCCGCGCTCTAATTACGGCTCCTGCTCCTGACACCGAGGCAGCCGCTCTGCCACCGCTGGGTACCGCACCTGTCAGCTCGGCCATGGCACTGACTAATGCCCTTTCATGCCAGCCTCGTGTTAGCAAATCCAGCGGCAGGGAGGGGGCCCCGGGAGGGGGCGGCGGGAGGGGACTGGATTTGCATAAGCCCAGCTCCAGGGTCAGCAGCCTTAGGAGGTGAGGTGGTTGCCAGGGCAACGTGGCTGCCACCACAGCACCCCCACATAGTAGGTACACAGTAGACGCGGCGGATGCATAATTCATGCCCACGCACAGGGTGCGGAGGGGTCCCTGCCCCCGCGTCCTGCCGGAGTCGCGACGCAGCGGCAATTAGTTCAATCTCTTGCTGCCCAAACGCGCGTGCAGACTGAGTCAGCTGCTCCCTGGGCCTGGGCGGGAAGGGGTGTCCCCTGGGTCCTGGGGGAGGGGGTGCGGAGGCAGACCCTGCTTCCAGGACCCTGTCCCGTGAGCCCCCGCGCCGGCCTCAGCTCACAGGGCAAGCCCAGAGGCAGGGCGCGCGGCGCGGGGTGGGGACAGGCCCGGGAGGGCTCCTTCCACCGGGCGCAGCGCCCGGGAGAGCCCAGCTTCCGAGGGCAGCCTTTCCCCCGGTTCCGACTCCTTCTCATTAATATAATAAGTGCAGCAGTCCAAGCGGATAAAATCGCTCTGCCGCGCGGCCCCTATCGCCTCCATCCCTCCCGGGGCGATCCTAACAGGCTCTGACGGGAGCCGAGTCTTCGGCCGCGCCACGCAGCCAGGACGGGCCGGGCCGACAGGGGGCAGGGGGAAGGGGCTCTGGCTCCTTCCGGTCTGTCCTGGCCTCCCCGAAGCCCTTAAACCAGATGGGCACAGGAGCCCAAACGGACCGAAGGCAGCCTGCGGTGGGCGACGCCTGGAGGTTTCCTTCCCTGCCGACGGCGCGCCCGGTCTGCCAGGCGCTGCCTGCCCTGAGCCCCAGCCCTGACGCCGGTGCTCCCCAGATTTGACCCCTCAGTTGCAAAGAGGAAGACCCCCATGCCTCCCGGGTGAGGACGGGCGGGAGGGGGCCACGAGCACCCAGGGACACTGCACGCAGCCCCTGGCCTTTGGAGCTAACGGAAGAGCTCCTGGCGGGGACACCTCTCCCCAGTCACCCCACTGGCCCTGCGGCTGCCGGGCTCGGGGCTGTGCGCTGCCTGCCAGGTCCCGGGCACACGGCGGCAGCTTCCACAGGGAAGGAGGCACCTGGATAAGATGCCGCAGGTGCTCAGGGGCCAGACACCCCCGGGCTTGAGCCGCGGGATGGGCGGAAGTGAGCGGTCTGCCAGGGAGGTGGCCGTGCCACCCGGGGCCCAGCGCTTCCTGCAAGCCCAGGGTCGGGGCAGTGACCGAGGTGGCCTCTACGGGACCTTCCCACGGGGAGGGGCCCTGCTGCAGCCCCTCCCCACACAGAAGGCCCCATCTCCCATGTTCCTGGAGCCTGGGTTCTTGGCACCTACATTCTATGTTTCAATGAACCTCCCCCTGCTACCCATCCCCCAGGGCTCACACTGTCATGCGCCGGACGGGGCACAGGGAACCTGCCGCCAGCCCGGCTTCCCCTGGCCAGGAGCTCCCAGCAGGAGGAAGACAGGCCGTGCCAAGGGCTGGGACAGACGCCCTTTCCCGGAAGGGCCAGGTTCACCCCCCGCGGCTCCTCCAGGTCTCACTCTACTCCCAGCAGGGCCTGCTCCGAGTGCATGGGAAACCTGGGGCTCCAGACAGCCACCACGCCCCCCTGAGGGGGCCCCAGGACCCCAGGGGCTGCGGGTGTGCCCGAGCACCCCCCCCCCCTTACCTAGGGAGTGTGCCGCCGTAGTCTCAGAGCTGAAGAAGCGGCCCAGACCAAGGTCACCAAGCTTCACGACGCCTGTGGCCGTGATGAACACATTGGCAGGCTTGATGTCTGCAGGGGAAGAGAGGGGTTGGTGCAGGTGCAGGGGGCCGGGGGGAAGGGGCTGATGCCTGCAGGGGCGAGGGAGGGCCTTGCAGGTGAGGGGGCAGGGCCAGCTCCTATGGAGCCATCACAGTCCGTGGCCAAGTTCCCTCCTCCGGAAGGCCCCCACCCCCACCTCCTGGTGGTGCCACGGGAATGGCCACACCTGGGCTGGTGCTGGTGCTGGGGGCGGGGAACAGAGCGGCCCAGCGTCCGGGGAGTGCACGTACCCCGGTGCATCACGCGGCGCGAGTGCATGTGCTCCACGGCGCTGCACAGCTGCACGAAGTACTTCCACACCGTGCGCTCCGGGATGAGCCGCTTCTGCTTCTTGAAGTACTGGGGGGCGGGGGGGACAGACGGACACACGGCGGTCAGTGGGCCTCGGGGTGGAGGTGGACACTCGCTGCCCCCCACCTGGCCCAGCCCAGGAAGGGGACACCCAGGACCCATCTGCTAGTTCCATCTCAGCTGCCCCCACCCCCATGCCTGACGGTGGCAGACGGAGGTCATCTGCTTCCCTGCCCAGCGCTCCAGGAAACACAGCCCAGCCCAGCACAGGCCGGGGCCGTGCGGAGTGAGCCGCTCAGCCAGGAACCCATCCCAGCCAGGCCGGAGGGCTCCCGGGAGCCAGACCCACGGGGCGGGGCAGGGCGATGGCTCAGACACTGGTTCCCTGGGTCCCAGGCTGTCATGCAGGGGCTTTGGGCTTTGGAGCACTTTTTCCCAGAGCAGCCAGAGGTGAGGCTGGTGCTGGGAAGACAGGAAGTGACTCAGGACGCACGCCTGGCAAGGGACAGGCGGTGCGGGTGCGAGGAAGGGCCTGAGCTTGCTGTGCCCGAAGCAGAGAGAACTGTGCCCATTTTACAGACCAGGAAAGTAAGGGGGCAGAGTCGCAGCTCAACGCTAATGTACTGTCAACGGCACCCGGGCCTCTGGTGGGGGCCTGGGCTCAGAGGGGTTCGGGACGTGCCTGGGTCCCACAGAGCTGGGACCCCGGTCTGAGGACCTCCCACGGGGGGCAGCTGCTGCAGGAGCTCCCGGCAGAGACGCCAGCGCTGTGAGCCGCAGGCCTGGGAGGCCAGAGCAGCTGCTGCTTTCCCAGTGACGCTGGCTGATCCCCGCTGCAGCCTCCGCGGGGCCGCGGGGCCGCAAGCACTGCTTTTCTAAATGTCACATCCCCGAAGTGCCAGCTGACGTTCAGCGGGAGGCGGACTCTCGGGGGAACCTGGGGGGCTCTGCGGCGGCAGAAGTGGCTCTGACGCTTCGTCCCTCGTAGACGATGTGGTGGCCCGGCTGTGGTGGCTGGGCCGTGGGGCACTGTGCTGGGTGCACCACAAGTGAGGACAAGGACCCGCCCGAAGTCCTCCACAGGTGTCCGACCTGTGGCTGGGCCCCTCCAAGCCCTGCCTCTCCCGCTGGCTGGGCCACCCCAAGCCACACCCTGCAGAGAGCCGGGGAGAGAGGGGTGGGAGGCTGCCCAGAGGTCTAATCCCATCCCAGCCCTGACCTGCTGGCCTCACGGTCAGTTTGAACTCCAAGCCAGTGAGGGCCGAGGGAAGCCGGGGGAAGGGGCCCCTCCTTCCCCAGGCCAGGCGGGGACCGAGGGTGGTGGACACCTGCACCTGCCCGCCCCCCGACCTGAAGGAGCCCCCACGGGGCCGACGGCTCCCACGCTGACCTCTCCTGTGTGGTCCCTGGGACGGGATGAGGATCCAGGAAGGGAGGGGATGGCCCAGTCCTGTCCCCCAGCCCCACTACGCCCCTGCCCTGCCCTGCCCTCGGCCACGGGCAGCCAGCCAGCCTTCCAGGACAGCTGTGGCTACTCCCTGCTAGGAGTCTCAGGGAGCTTCTCTGACCTTGGGGCACCCCAAATCCTGAGCCTGCTCCCAAAGGCCCTGCGTCACCCCTCCTCAGCCCCCCACCCCCATCTAGTGCCCTTGCTGGACCAAAATGCTCTCTGTGCCTCTGGGCCCACGCACGAGCTGTTCCTGACCCTATGCTGGAGGCTTCTGCTCCAGTGACACCTCCTCTGGGAAGCCTTCCCTGACTCCCACCAGCCCTGAACATGGCTTGTTCATGCCTGTCTACAGTTGGTTGTTAGGATCCGGGGACCCACACGTGGGCTGGCACATGTGGTGTGCTGCACATACGTGTTCATCATGAGAACGGAACAAGTAAAGTGGGGGGTGGGGGAAGACCTGACACAGCCCCTCTGTGCCCCCAGATCTGTGTGCGGAGGAACCCCCACACGTGTGGTGGGGGCCACAGAAAGACAAAACCAGGAGGTGAGAGCCAAGGTCTCGGGGACTCCACTCATGAACACTAGGGCAGGAAACCAGGCTCCGTCCCCGCACTGCTGGGCGTCCTCACTCATCTCGACCTCTCTGGGCTGTTCCGCCCTTCCGTAAAACGGGGCGTTGGACCCAGATTCCGGGAGCTGGGCCTGCTCCTGCCGTGGGCGGCAGAAGGGGCCCTGTGCTGTGGATTGGCTGGGCAGGGCAGCGCTGGAGGGTCCTTGCCCCCAGCCTCCAGCCCCCTCCCCGTTAGCTTCCCCGAGGCTGAGCCCCTCGCATCGGCCCCGGGCACGGAGCCCAGGAGGCCCTGACGGGGCCGCCGGCCCGGCTCGCGCCCCTGGCGGCCCGCACCTTGATCATCTGCGAGAGGTCCCCGGCGTCGGCCAGCTCCAGCACGATGTTTAGCTCGTTGTCCTCGATGAACGAGTCCAGGTACTTGATGATGTTCGGGTGGTTCAGTTGCTGCAGGGGAGAGGAGAGGAGGAGGGAGGCAGGGCGCCAGGGGAAGCGGGCCCAGCCCCGCACCTGCCCGCCCACGAGGGCGCCCCCACCCAGGGAAAGGCCTGCACGTGCGAGTCGGGCAGTGCTGGTACTGCGGGCAAAGCCGTGTTGCCCCCTGAGTCCCGGTTTTCTCAACTGTGAGATGGGCACGGGGAGGCTGGCCGGAAGGCCCTGACGGGCTCGGGCCCCTGCTGAGTGCTGCAGCCCCTGCGCGGCGCCCGCCCTCCAGGGCAGATCAGGGCCCACGCTCCGGTCCCTTGTGGAATCCTCGAAGGTCACAGTCCCCGCTGAGGAGCCCGGCCCGGAGCCCCGGCCTCTGGCCTGTGCCACCGCCTGTGTTTGCTGAAGTGGGGCGTGGGGCCCAGGCCGGGCAGCGCCCCCGCGGCTGGGAGCCAGCCCGGGCCAGGCCCAGAGGAGGATACCGTACACCAGAAGGGGCCCAAACCTCCGGCCACGGGGGTGGGCACAGTCCACTTATCAGCGACAGCCGAGCCCACGCCGGCCCGTTTTCTACACTGCGTCTACACTGCGTGCTGACCTGTGCTGGTCCACGGATTCCAGGACAGGGAGGGGCTAGGGCGGACACACACCACCCCTACTGGTCACTCCCTGACCATCCCTGACGGCGGGCACCCCTCAGTCAGGCCCCAGGGCCCAGAGGCAGCCTCAGCTCATCCCCAGCTCACACCGCACCCCTGCGCCCCGCACGGACCCCACTCTGCCCTGGTGCCTACTGCCTGTCTGAGGCCTCTGGCCCTGGAGCTGGACAAGCCCTGGCCCCGGGGTAGGTGCACCTGCTCCCGCCTGCCCCATGCCGAGCAGGCACCGCACACTGGAGCCATCCTGATTCCTGGCTCCCCGGGGCAGTAACACAGGTGTGATGGCCGAGCTGAGCCCGGCTCACACGCTACTGAGGGAGAGGAAGGGAAATGCCGCCACCCTACTCCCAGGCGGGGTGCATGTGCCCTATGCCTGCTGTACCCCTCAGACAGGGTTCATGTGCCCTGCACCCCCACCCCCAGGCAGGGTGCATGTGCCCTGCACCCCCACCCACAGCAGGGTTCATGTGCCCTGCACCCCCACCCACAGCAGGGTGCATGTGCCCTGCACCCCCACCCCCGCCAGCCAGGGCGCATGTGCCCTGATGTCTGCATCGAGGCTCCTGGGAAGCAGGGGTGTGCAGAACGGGGCAGACAGCACCAAGGGGCTGTCCCGTCCTGGGATGGGGGGGAGGCAGTGCCAAGGGAGTGCTGCTGACTCCTCACAGCGCCCGGTCCACAGCCATGTGCCGAGTGCCCTGCTGGGCCCAGGCCAGAGCTGAGGAGGAGACAGGCCCTAAATGTGAAATGTGGGGCTGGAAGAGCCCAGGATAAGGGACCCCACCTACATGGGGGACAGAGGGTGGCAGGAAGACTTCCTGGAGGAGGTGACATTTGAGCTGGGGGTGGAAGGATGAATGAGAACCACTGAGGCAGGGGGCATAAGGGAAGCCATGTGCACAGGTCCTAGGGTGGGAGGGGACAGCCTGACCCAGCGGCTGAATGGAGGCCAGGGTGGCTTTGTCGATGACAGCAGGGGAGGGGAGCTGAGGGTGGGGGGCACACAGTGTCTGGCCTCTCTCTTCAGAGGGTGTGGAACTCTGAAAACTCAGACACACTTTTTTTAAAATTGGGTGTTCTTCTTATTATTTAAAATTTTTAAAGTTACCTGAAAGGCAGAGAGAGAGAGAGAGAGAGAGAGAGAGAGAGAGAGAGAGAAAGAGAGGGAGAGAGAAAGAGAGGGAGAGAGAGACAAAGAGAGGGAGAGAGAGGGAGACAGAGGGAGAGAGAGAAAGGTAGGCATCTTTCATCTGCTGGCTCACTCCCCAAATGCCCACAACAGCCAGGGCTGCGCCAGGCTACAGCAGGAGGCAGGAACTCCGCCCAGATCTCCGTGCGGGTGGCAGGGATCCGACACCTGGGCCGTCACCTGCTGTCTCCCAGGATGCATCAGCAGGAAGCCCGATCAGAAGCAGCGGTGCTGGGACTTGAACCTGCACTCCGATCCCCAGTGGCAGCTCAAGCTGCCGTGCCACGGTGTCTGCCCCTCCGCTCAATCCGTGTGATCAGCACACACACGGGGCCTCTGTCAGGGCCTCTCCCCACCTGTACCTGTCTTCTCACGGTTGCTCAGTGTCTGAGAAGCGTAAGCTACGCCTGTGGCGGGGGCCTCACTGCTCTCTGGGCCCTCGCACAGCCTGGCCACGCGGGATCCTCCCAGTTCTCATCTACAAACTGCACGGTGTTAGCTCTGGTGCTTAGTCTAGGAGCCGCTTCAGAGTCATTCCTGTGTGCGGCATGAGGCAGGGATCGCAGCGCCCTCCCGTCTGCGGGAAGGCTACCTGGGCTGAAAGTCTTCCCCTTGCCCTTGTCTTGGTGCCTCTGAGGAAAACTGCCTTGGCCCGACTTCTGTTTTAGGGTCGTCCAGGGCCAGCGCTGACCACCGTGCCAGCGGCCCCCGGCACACACCGCATTCCAGGTACAGCTTTCAATGACAACAACCGGCGCCAGAGAATGGCAACGTTGAGAGTGCCTTCAAACCTCGACGCTCGGGGCGGAGTCTGGCCTGGTAGTCTAGAGGCCGCTACGGCGGCTGCACCCTGCACTGCAGTGACTGGTCCACAGCCTCCTCGCTGGGCTCCCGACTCCGGCTTGCTGCTGATGCAGACCCTGGGAGGCGGCGAGGATGGCTCACGTGGCCGGGTCCCTACACCTGCCTGGAAGAGCCGCATTGGGTTCCCAGCTCCTTCAGCAGCTGGCCCGGCCCGGGGCCGCTGCACGCACTAGTGGAGTGAACCGGAGAACAGAAGCTCTGTTCCGCTGTGTCTCTGTGTCTCAACTTGAAATGTCAGAAATGAGGCCCCGTGTCCTCACGCTGCTCTTGGACTTGGCCTCACACTCTCACTGGGCAATCTCACCCTCTGGGAGGGGCTCCCTGAAGCCCACCCGAAACCCACCCAGGCCTCGCAGCTTCTGCAGGGACTTGCAGTGAGCAGAGGGGTCTCGGGTGGGAGTTAGAATTTTGGTCCGGGAGGCACTGGCTCCCAGAGAGAGGAGGTGGACAGCCCCTCCCGTTCTGAGGCAGGTCTGAGCCTGCGAGGTTAAGGAAGTGTTCCCTGCCAAACAGGGGTCCCAGAGGCCACCAGGCAAATCCCGGAGGCCCAGAGAGAAGGGACTGGCCATTGGTCCACGGCACGCGGGGGCGGAGCGAAGGCCGGCAGCTGTAGCGGTGATCCCAGGCCCTGGTCTAGAGTCCCCTCTCACCTGTGGCCTTCCGGGGGGCCCGGGCCTCTGCTAGGGGATACCCTTGAGCCGGGGATACGCAAAGTGCTCCAAAGGTGAGCGGGCTTGGCTGCCGTCTGCCCGCTGAGAACACGCTTCCCTTTGTCGTGATGGAAGCAACTCGCGCCCTGGGCACACCCTGCTGCCCTCCCCCCGCCCCCCGGGCAGTGCGCGGGGCTGTGTCTGCCTTCAGGACAGGAGCTGGCAGAGCAGGCAGAGGTCATCACCTTGACAACCAGCTGTCTCGCCGGGGCACTGCCACTCACCGGAGCTGCCCTGGGCTCCGCAGACAGCTCTTCTGCACCTCCCCATGGCATGTGGTCATCAGGTCCCTTTTACAGATTTGGACATCGAGGCCCTGAGGGGTCAACTGCTGACCCCTGGCCACCCGGTCAGGTGTGCCACCTGCAAGGCCCCTGCTCAACAGTCACCGGCTGCACCTGGGTGGAAGGGCGGGGCACCCTCCCCAGCCAGGTACGGCTGGGCCGGGCTTGGGCTTCTGCCACACAGGGGCTGTGGTCACACAGTTTGTGCCCAGGGACCCAGAACAGGCTGTGCTTAACCTGCACGAATGCAGGATCCCTTAGCTCGGAGCAGGGGCACGTGAGGGGACAAGGGTGACCAGATCAACTGGTTCCCAGCTCAGAGGCCCTGAGACCCCAGCTGTGTCCCAAAGTTTAAAAATACCTCATTGAAAGGGTGTTTTCTGACCTCAGAGCAGGAACTCAAAACTCACACCTCGCCACATCCTTCCGGCTCTCAGCCACCTCGGTAGCTCTCCAAGTCCCCAAGTCCCCAAGTCCCCAGGTTCAAGTCCACTGTGCTGGGCGTGGCCGAGACCCTGCCGGCACCTGCAGCCTGTGTCCACCCGCCCTGCTGTAATCGGCTCTGCCACATCTCCGCCTCCCAGATTCTGGCCCCATGGGGCCTGCCCAGCACCGGGCTCCTCTGGGCCCTCTGGCCCCTTGATCAGCCTATGTCACCCTGCAAGATCACCACGTGCCGCCCGCCTGTTTCCCCACCAGCCTGGGAGGTCCCGAGGGCGGGGGCAGGTGCGTGCAGGGCGACTGTGCAGCTCAGACTCGGCAGGCGTCACAGCTGTCGTCACGGCCACCGGCAGCCCCCGCTTGATGAGTGACGCCTGCTGTGTGTCACTTTTACTCCTTCCCAGTCCTGCTGCTTCCTGTGAGGCCGCTCCTCCCACTGAGCAGATGGGCACACTGAGGCTCAGGGCCACATAGGACATCAGGATTCGAACCCAGGCTCCCAGACTCCCAGGCCTCCAAGGCCTGAAGCGTTTCTCGTCTCCCGGGCTCCCCATCACCCCGAGATCTCAGGTAGAGTCCTAAGCCCTGGTGGGGAGGAAGCCCCAGGACAGAGTGGCCCCAGCCAGGGCGAGGCCAGCCCCGAAGCTCTGCAGGCACTGCTCTGGGCAGGAGGGAAGGGGACACCCACAGCCCCCGCACGTCACCCCGCATAGCCCCGAGGCTCGGGCGTGGGCGCCGGGCCAGGGCACTCACTTTCAGCAGGCCGATCTCCTTGACGCAGTCCTGCCTGGCCTTGGCGTCCATCATCTCAAAGATCTTGAGGGTGGGAAAGAGAGAAATGGGGAGGGGTTTAAAACGTGGGGCCCAGCCCCCCCGGGAACCACGGGGACCCGGGTTGGAGCCCCGACTCTCTGTGCTCCTTGCTGAGGGACCCTCGTACCAGCAGTGGTTCCTCGTCACTGAGCGCCACCCCGAGCCGGGGCTGTGCTAACTGCTTCCCTGGAATCCTCGTGGCTGCTCCCCCTGTGCCCAGATCACAGAGGGGAAGACTGAGGCCCACAGAAGCCCAGCAGTTACCAAGGCAACACACAGGTGAGGGGCAGCCCAGAGCCTCGGCTCTCCCCTCTGTGAACAGCCAACAGGCGACCTCGCGGTGGTGCTGTGTGGACTGGGTAAGATGCAGGCACAGTGCCCAGCGCCCCTGCAGAGCCCGCTTGGTGGGGATCCCCCCCACACCTCCTGGCTTACACACAGAAGGCCCACCCTGCCGCGGGCCAGCCCAGGAGAGCCAGGGCAGGCACCAGGGGAGCCCCTGTGAAGATCCAGGGCTTTCCCGAGAGGCTCACAGACCTCTGCGGGCGCCAGGACGCACGCCCCTCCCTGCCCCCACCCGCCCCCTCCGCTCTCCCTTGGGGCTGCCCACCCAGGAACATTCCAGACTGGGGGAGCTGAGCAGAGCCCACCTCTGCCACCTGGCCTAGCTTTGCCGGCCCCCCCGCCCTGAACCAAGGGAGCCAGACCCTGGAGCGACCGCAGGCCCAGGGTCAGGGAGACGGGGCCTGCCCCTCGGCACCCCCTGAACTCCCTCTGTGGCCTGGAGAGTGAAGTCTCACGTTGCTTTCCTCGGCTAAAAACGGGGTGTCCTCCCCCTGTCCGCACGGGCCATGGGCTCACCTGCACCTTCTTCAGGGCCACCGTCTTCCTGTCCAGCAGGCAGGTGGCCTTGTACACCTCGCTGAACTGCCCGCGGCCTATCTTCTTCTCGATCTGGAAGTCCGCCAGCGAGCAGCGAAAGGACAGGGTGCTGGGGTGCCTCTGGAGGGGACAGAACGCATCCGGGGTGACCAACCAGGCTGGGGAGGCCTGGACATGGCACCCCGACAGTGCCCCTGCCCAGGAAAGAGGGGCTCTCTGCTTGCCGACCCCACCGTCCGAGCCCACAGCCGGTCCCATCTGCTCCCAGCCACAGCCCCGCTGCAGGTGAGAAGCCGGGCTGCGCACCGCCCGCGCCACCCCATCGCCTCCCTGCGCCATCCCATTCCCACCCCAGAGGGCGGCTCCGTGCTCACTCCCGATTCCTGCACACCCAGGAAGCGCGTGCCAGCCTGATGGGGAGGGGGGAAAGGCCGCAGGGCTCCAGGCTCGGGAGGGCCGCAGGGGCTGCCGCTCAGGTCTCGCCTGGACCTCCCCAAGTCACACCTGACCCTGAACCCTGCAAGCCGGTGCAGAAACGGCCAGTGCCCCTCCGAGAGGGAGACACGGAGGGGAGGACGATGCAGCCTGACAGCTGCGCTCCATGACAAGAAGCAGCCTGAGACCTCCTGGTGGCTCTGCAGGGACCAGCTGCCCCCCGCCCCGTCACACACGAGCGGTGTAGGCCCTGCCCGAGTCCCACGGCCCCTACACGGCTCTCCTACCACAGCCCCTCTTGGCACTCCCGGCAGAGGATCAACAGCACCAGCACCAACTCTCCAGCTGGACAGTGACACGAGGCAGGGGCTGGGCCCCGGTCACTGCTGGGCGCCTTGCACACAGTAGGTGTGCAGAAACGTGAAATGTTTGGTGGGTTCAGTCTGGGGGCTGAGGTGAGGCCACAAACACCAAGAGCGCCTCTGAGGCAGGAAGGAGCCATTGAACTTCACAAGGTCAAAGTGCCTCTCCCACTGGGCCCAGGACCCCCCAAGGTGGGGGAGGATCCAGGGCTGGGCCGTGTTCAGGAACTCGCCTTCCCCTGGGACCCCAACACACAGACCCACCAGCCCTGGCAGGAGACCGCGGGAGCACGGTGTGACAGGCACTCTGCACCTCGGGCACCGCCGGAAGCCACAGTGAGCCTCGGCTTCCCCATCTGTAAACAGGGCCAACCCAAGTGTCTGCGTCGTAGTGCCCTGTGGCTGTTGCCATGGCTACTGAGGGACAGGTGTGGGCAGTGCAGGTGGGAGGCGGCTCGGAGGCTCTGAGCGGGCCCCCCACACGACACCCCCCGGCTTTCTGGGCCTCACCAGCTCCCGTGCTGGGAACCTCGGAGGGATGCTCTCCTACCAGGACGGCGGGGAGGGGCCAGGCCTCACCACGCACAGTCCTGCCGCCTCCTTCCTGCAGCAGCGAACAAGCTGGGCCCACCTGGACTCTGAACTCGCCCTGTGGGCCGCGGGGACACCCCGCGAGCGGCCTCACTGCTCTTTGCGTTCCAGGAAGCTGAGGTTCGCAGGGGAGGGGCGGCAGCCAGCCTGCACAGGTGATGGTGGAGCCGGGACTCGACCCCACGGCCCCAGAGACTGCGGCAGCCACGCCCTTTGTCTCTGCCAGGCGGGCCCCCAACCTTCTCTGCTTCTCCATCAAGAGCCCGAGATTGGCCAGGACAGTCACTTCCTGTTCTGGCCATGGGAGCCCCACTCTGTGCCCTGGCCCTGGGCCCCTTGGGGCCGGTGCTGTGGCACAGCAGGTAAGACTGCCGCCTGCCATGCCGGCATCCCATATGGGCGCTGGTTCAAGTCCTGGCTGCTCCATTTAACCATCCAGCTCTCTGCTGTGGCCTGGGAAAGCAGTAGAAGATGGCCCAAGTCCTTGGGTCCCTGCACCCGTGTGGGAGACCCGGAAGAAGCTCCTGGCTCCTAACTTTGGATTGACCCAGCTCTGGCTGTTGCGGCCACTTGGGGAGTGACCTAGCGGATGGAAGACCTATCTCTCTCTCTCTCTCGCTTGCTCGCTCTGCTTCTCTGTAACTCTTTCAAATAAATAAATCTTTAAAAAAAAAAAAAACGGGGGGGGGGAGTATCTCAGCTCCCTGTGTCCCCTGTGTGGTGGCTCTGGGTCCAAGGACAAAATGGGAGGTGCTGCAAAGTGCCCGGCACACGGGGGGCTGTGGAAGGTGGCACAGGCACTGCTGAGAATGCAGTGGGAACCACACGGCCTGAGACAGAGCCAGGCGGCTCTGCAGCTGGGGGACCCCCCCCTCCCGACTGGGAGGACACAGGGGCTGTGGCGGGCAGGGACCTACGGTGTGTCGCCTGCCGGCCTCGCCACCCGGTGCCTGAAATCTCCTGAGAGCCTCGCAAAGCCAGGGCTATCATCCTCCCTTACAAATGAGGAAACCGAGGCACGGTCACATAGCCAGGCAGTGAGGGTGGGGCTCGCGCTGCTGGGTGCCATGGAGTGGGGTCCTGCCCTCCGGGACCCAGCGCAGGGTCTGCAGGGAAGGTGCTGCTTGGGGACCACCGTGATGAGCGGGAGGCTGCCCTGCCCTGTCCCCTGCACTCCCACAGCTCCCAGGGATGCAGGTGACACTCCAGCCACAGTGGGGCGGAGACTCCAGTGCACATCTGCATATGCATGACCCACATTTGCATTTCCTGTCACAACCCGTTGGCCCTAATTAGAGGAAGGAGCGCCCTGGCAGGGGGCAGCACCGTGTGCTGGGGGCCTCCGCTGCCCTCCCAGGGTTGAGATGGACCCCGTCCTTGGTGGCCTCTGCTCAGGTGGGGTCACTCGGGACACAGGGCTCTGGGGGCAGCCACCTGGGCCAGCAGAGCCCGACCCCGATTTCACTGCTGGGTGCCAAGTAGCCAGGAGAGGGTGAACCGAGACCTGGCCCCGGGTTGGGGGCTGCTCTGTGTGGCCACCACCAGGTGACCCCTCCCCTCCTGGGTCAGCCCCCAGCAAGCTCTGCTCTGGTCACCTGTGCGAGGGACAAGAGTCCATGGGCCTCTAAACAGCTGGGCAGACCCGGGGCTGGCCCGAGCAGCCCACGCCATGCTGGCCCCAAGAGGAGCAACTGCTTCTTTCAGAAACCTGGCCACCTGCTGCTTGCTGCACCCTGCGCTGTCTGGGACCCGTGCTGGCAAACGGCGCACAGGCTGCCGGCGGGGAAGAGACACCGACACTGTGGGCCTGGAGGCTTGGGTTCAAATCTCGACTCTGCCGCTTCCAGGCTGTGAGCCTTGGCCAAGGCCTTCTGGGCCTCAGTTTCCACATCTGTGTAACAGGGATAATCAGAGTACGTGGGCTGCTGGTGCCAAGTAACGGAGGGGGCCTGGCTCCCGAGGAATGTGAGCTGTTCATTCTCACAGCCACCGTTACTGTGACTGGCACGCCTGCCCCAGCAAAATGAACCTGAGGACAAGCCTGCTCCCCCCATCCCCGGACTGGGATGGCCTGCCGTGGGGCTGTGCCTGGCCCAGCACACAGGCTCAAGGGGTTCTCATGCGGCAGTCACTGGCCTGAGCCAGGGGGGCATCAGTCGACCCTGGGGCTGGCAGTCACCTTGGGGACTGCAGTGAGGCCGAGGTGCACCTGCGGGTGAGGGACACAGGCTGCCCGGCCACCTGGGGCTGTTTGCCAAGGCATCCTGCGAGACAACAGACACCCTGGTCTCCCTTCTAGGGCTGCACGGTGGGCCACTGGCCGAGGCGACACCACACGGGCCATTTCTGACTCCTCACGCCCGTGTCCCAGGGTCTCCCGCTCCCCTGTTCTCCACCAACAGCAGAGGAGGGAGGTTGAGGGGCTGGGGGGAGGAGACAGAGACACGGAACTCATGGCACCTGTCCCACACGCTGCTGCCAGTTGCAGGCCTAAAGGAGGGGGCTGGAGACCAGACCCGAGAGCGACGCCCCAGTCCCACGGCGGCCCCTGCGTCACCTCCACCCCAGTCCCACCCTCGAGAGCGCCGGGCTGCATCAGACAGCCCCACCCCCGGAGAGCGCCCAGAAGCCCGCTTCTCTTCTCCAAGTCACATCAAATTAGGCCACAAACACCCCCACCTGCGCTAATTTGAGTTTAAAATGCTTGAACCAAAATAAGCCTCAGCCATCACAACCCCTTTCTTTCTTTTTTTTTTTAAACAGGAGCATAAAATTACATGTTAAAAGAATAAAAATGCATTCGCCCAATTAATTTTCTGAAATCTCATTAAAAAATTTAGCCTGACTAAGTCAGACTTCTGACCCGAATTTTAATCATCTTTACACTGGATGGGCCTTTTCTCCCTGAAATTCGCAATGCATCATTAATCTCCAGGCAATGGCGTGGAGGATTGGAGAAAGCACCCTTCATCAGAGTGACATCTCCTGTACACGGGGCCTCACCTTAAAGGACATCTGACACCGCGCGCAGGCGACTGCTAACAGAGCCGGGATCTGTGTCCCCAGCGCTATGTTTGCAATGTGCTCTGCACAAAAGAAGGGCACGGCTTACAGCGAGCCCACATGGCCAGGCTCCCTCCAGCCGAGCCAGCTGGATTTCAAGCCCAGAGCCAGCTCCTGTCTCAGAGATGTGGCCACGAGAACCTGGGGCGCTCGGGACCCCGCCCCTCGACAGCACAAGGCAGGTTGCACGCCTGCTCCTCCTGAGCTGGGGGCAGGATGAAATGGCACCACTGTGGGTGCACACCTCACCGTGATGGCCTCCGGCCTCCACGGGGTGGCTGCACGGGGTGGGGGTGGGGTACTGGGCCTCACAGGACCCCCCACCCCGACCCCATAGCATGGGAAGACACCTATGAACATAAGCCAGGGTTGCCTAAATCAGAGCGGCTTGCCCAGGACAGTCTCTCTCCAAGTTCAAGGTGCACGATGAGAAAGCCTGGCTCCAGCTCGCAGGTCCAACCAGCCAAGACTTGGAGGGTGAGCCCACAGAGAGGCCCAGGCGCCACCAAGCCACCTCCCGCTCCGTGACCAAGCGCAGCAGGTGTTCCACCCCACCTCCCACCTGGGTCTCTGAACTCCACACGCCTCGGGGCCAGCCCCCACCCCGGAGGCCCCCTGGAAGGCCCAGGCACTGCCCCCTCCCCATCTGTGGGAAGGGATCGTTCTGAAACCCATGCCCAGCGCGTCCCGTCACGGGCTCCCCGCTCCCCGTCTGCTGCAGCCTTGGTCTGAAAGCACGCAGCATGGACCGCAGCCACCCCCACTGGCGCACGCCTTCAGGTTGGGGGCCTGCACTGTGCTCCTTCTGCTTCGGGAACACGCTGCTCCCATCATGCACCGGGCAACATCTCTCCGATCCCTTTGCCCCCTGGGGGCTGCCACCTCGCCCCGGCCCCCCGTCTTTGTCTATTTGCGTGTTATTATTGTGTTCACTTGCCTAAATACGTATGAATTCCCCACACAATGTCGCTGATGCAACGGCTCTGTTTCCACGCGTGGATGGATACAGAGAAGCTTCTGGAGTTGGGCGAGCACAGATCACAAGCACCACGGATCAAGCGGCCCATGTGCGTTCTTTCCACACCAGGGGCACTGCCCAGGGCTGGGCTCTTTAACATGGTTTTAAAAAAATATTTTACGGCCGGCGCCGTGGCTCACTAGGCTAATCCTCCGCCTTGCGGTGCCGGCACACTGGGTTCTAGTCCTGGTCAGGGCGCCGGATTCTGTCCCGGTTGCCCCTCTTCCAGGCCAGCTCTCTGCTGTGGCCAGGGAGCGCAGTGGAGGATGGCCCAAGTACTTGGGCCCTGCACCCCATGGGAGACCAGGATAAGTAGCTGGCTCCTGCCATCGGATCAGCGCGGTGCGCTGGCCGCGGCGGCCATTGGAGGGTGAACCAACGGCAAAGGAAGACCTTTCTCTGTCTCTCTCTCTCACTGTCCACTCTGCCAGTCAACCAAAAAAAAAAAAAATTATTTGAAAGGCAGTGACAGAAAGGAGAGACAGACAGAGGTAGGTCTTCCATCTGATGGTTCACTCCCCAAAAGACCACAATGGCTGGTGCTGGGCCAGGCTGAAGCCAGGAGCCCAGAACTCCATCCAGAGACCTGGGCCATCTCTCGCTGCTTTCCCAGGTGCGTTAGCAGGAAGCTGGATTGGAAGTGGAGCAGTCGGGACTTGAACCAGCGCTCACATGGGTTCCAGGGTCACAGGTGGGGCTCAACCCACTGTGCCACAATGCCAGCCCCAAAACGAGAATGACCTTTAAAAATAGAAGCGTAAGACCCACGACTTAGTGCTTCCCCGGCAGCCACGCTGCCTCGTGTCGCTGGGTCCTCGTGGCTGCTTCCTGAGCTGAGGCTCAGAGAGTTCTCGCACCGGACACCACCAGGCAGGCGAGGGAAGGTGGCAGGGCGAGAGCAGCATGGCCGGCCACGGCGCTGCCATGACGTCCGGGCGGGCGGCCTCTCTGCTCTACATCTGGAGACAGGCAGGGCTCGGCCACGATGTCTCCCCAGACTGTTCAGACAGCCACGCTTCGGGACCCCAGCGGGGACGGAGCACCTGACCGTCTCCCACTCCCACGCGGCCACGTGCCCCGGCTCTGCAAACTGGCCAGATGCTGCCAGTACCAGCACCGCCCCCCAGCCCCCCGCCCCCGTCAGCTGCTGCCCAGCGCCGCCCAACGCTGAGTGATGGGATCTAATTACACCTAACTATGTCATTACCCACTCCAACGTGTGCCACGAGATGCCGCGCCCGCCGCCGCGGCCCACGGCTTCCTCGCCCAGCTCCTCAAGTCATTACGGGCTCTCTCCTCTGCCAAATGAGGCTGTAATTAACCCTAATTGCTCGAAATGCAACCGACTCATTCTGGGCGATTAATCAAGGGGGATCCGGTGGTTGGTGAACGACTTCATATGACAAATTGCTACATTTCCCGAGCAGGCCCCTGCCCCCCGGCCATCAGGGCCGAGTCCTTGTGGGAAGGTGGACCACCGTGGCCTGGGGCCTCCCCAGGTTCTACCCAGGCAACGGGGCCCCGTGTCCCAGCCACTGGCAGGAAGGGAAGTGGCCAGGAACACACACACACACGCACACGTCTGCCTGCTCACACGTCACCTCTGTGTGCACCTGCAATGGTGCCCTTTGCCTTGGGCTGGTGCAGCCCTGCACCGGGGCGCACAGCTTGGTGACAGTGCGAGCACAGGGGAAGGATTTCGGACCCACCTACCTCCCTGGCCAGGCGCCTTGCACAGTAGTGAACCTGTGCAACTGGACATGGCCACCAGGACCTGGAACCTGTGACAGCAAAGTGTTGGTGTCCGAGTCTCCCCCGATTTAGGCCTCAGCCTTGGACCAAAAAGACAGCTCTGATCAGCTGTGGGCTGATCAGAGGATCCCACAGGCTTCAGTCCCAGGCACCTTGCCAGACGAGCCCGCTGGGACTTGGCACGCCACACCTGGAGGAAGCCTCACTGGGCTCTGGGTTTCTGCTGCTGGGCGTCTGCCCTCCTCCTCCTCCTCGGGGAGGCTCCCTGGGGGTGCAGGCCTGGCTCGGGGTCCCATGCAGCCATGTCCTGAGGGGGCACTCCCTCTGCGCCTGGCCCAGTGTGGAGTTCTCTGTCCAGCAAGGGAGGCAGAGCCAGGAACCACACCCACGGAAGTGAGCCCGGGCAGCACCCGGGTGCAGGCAGCGCAGGGAGGCGCAGGAGCGGGGCATCCTGAGCCCGGCCTACGGTGCGTGCAGAGGCGCAGCGCGGGCGGGGCAGCTCCGAGGCCGGAGCCACTTCCAGGAGAGCGCGGGCGGTGGCTCTGGCACGCGGAACCAGGGTTCCCAGCAGCTCTGCGGGCACCAGAGAGGCTGATGAGGGCAGACACAGGACTGCACGAAAAGAGAACCTGACGTGGCTCAGGGCAAGGCGGAACTTTCTGCCCGTTCCCCTGAGCCCCTCCCTGTCCTTGGGCCTCCAGAGCTCCCTCCCACGCAGCACTGATCCAGCTGAGCCGAGGCTGCCCACTCACGTGGGAGCCCACGCAGGACCGAGGCCTGGCACAGAGGAGGCCTCTCTCATCACCGCTCAATCCAATGAAGGGCTCACTAGGTAGGTAGTGAGCTCCCCGTCCCTGGGGGCATTCAAGACGAGATTCTGTCTGGAGGTGCTGAGGGGCTTCTACCAGTGACTCGGAAATCAGACAAAGCAGCCCCCCGCACCTCTGCTGCTCGGGCCTCCTCAATGCTCCACAGACAGAGGAGAGGGGCTTACCTGTGTGTCGGGAGGGTGTGCGGGCCCTGGGGTGTGGCAGAGGTTGTTGGCGCTCCCTCCATGGGGCAGGTGGCTGGGCTGTCCTGCCATCCTGCATGCCAGCCTCCCACGGGCACGGGCTGCAACAGAAAACAGGGGCCTGGTCACTTTCTCTTTAGGATACTCTGGGCTTTTCACGGCCCCACTTCACAGGTGTGAACACTGAGGCGCGGAGCCCGCAGTGGCCGGCCACAGCCACCCGGCTCTGGAGCAGCATGGCCAGCACGCGATGCCCCTCGCTCCCTCCCTTTCACTGTCCTGACTCGGGGGCTAGGATGCTCCCGGCCAGAGGCTCCCCACAGGGAAAAGGCTCAGTGCTCCGGGGGCGGGCGGGGAGGGCACCGGCCTCAGCGCCACGTTGGCCAGACTCCCAAGCCTCACTCCCACCGCTCCTTCTTTGCTGCTTGGAGACAGTTCTGTCCCCTGTCCCCATCGCCACCTCTGCATAAACCCTGGTGGGCAGCCTGGTAGTGGCGAGAGAGGCGTGAGCCGGGCCGTGGCAGTGGCCGCAGGCCATGGTCCCGCCCTTGCTGGGCCCTGGCGTGCCAGGCACCGCCACCCTGGGAAGCCCAGGGCCACGGATGCCAGTCCTCTAACCACAGCAGCCGCCCCGACTGAGCACTGGCTCTGCGCGCAGTCCTGATGGCCGTCAGCCGTCGAGTGCAGTCCCCACGTCGCTTCCACCCTGGAGTCAGAGGCAGCCTCCCCCGTCAGGCAAGCATCTCTGAGGCAGAGGCTGGAGCTGCCGCATGCAGAAAAAGCTGTTTGGCTCCTTGTGGGGGGGGGGGGGGTGGAGAGCTGGCTCCAGTCCCACAATCCTCTTTGATGTGAGGGAAAAGCCACTCCCAAGGGGGCAAAGGCCATCACTGCCCCAGTAAGCACCTCTCTGGCACCCTCCATGGGCCAGGGCCAGGGCCAGGCCACCCATGGGTCACGAACCAAAGGCCACTGACCTTGGCTGTTGCTACCTCTGCCAGACCCACCCTGGATGTCCAAAGGGTGCCCTGCACTTGGCCACATCCTAGATGGGGCCTCTGCAAGCAGGGGCCCAGACCCTGGGGAGCCAGGGGTCTCCAGGAAAGGTTGCCCCCAGGGTGGACCTTGGCCCAGCACCTGAGGGAGGTGAGCATGGGAGCCAGTCTCCCGCCCCAGCCGGGCAACCTGCTGAACCCACAGCCCCGCAGGTCTCCCGTGCCGGCGCCGCCTCCCCACTCCCCCACCGGCTGCCCCAGGAGCACAGCCTGACAAAGCCCTTGCCTGTGAGGCCCCATCTCAGGGCTGGCAGCTGGAGACCCCAACCCCAGGGTCACACCCCTCAGACAGACCCTGCCTCTGCCGCCCTGCACCTGCTCGCTGTACCCTGACCATCAGCGCCGCGTTCTCCTCGCCAGCAAACCCACGCCCCCACCGACACAGGGGCAGGGTGCACAGATGCTGTGCCCGCGGGGAGCTCACTGCCTGCGTCTCCCCTGCCCCACTGCACCCTGTGTCCAGCAACAGACGGTGGTGGGTTCCAGGGCCGTCTACGATGCTTTTTCACATCTATATGTGTGAAAGGCAGGAGGACAGAGTGCGCTCCTGTCTGCTGGTTTCTTCCCCAGGTGCCCACAACGCGCAGCCCAAAGCCTGGAGCTGAGGACGCAATCCAGGTCTCCCGCGTGAGCGGCAGGAATTCAACTACTTAAGCCATCATCTGCTGACTCCAGGGGCTGCACAGGCAGGAAGCTGGAGTCAGGAGCCGGAGCTGGGACTTGAACTCACGCTGCTCCCGTGTGTGGCTGTGGGAATCCTCACCCCCGGGGTCAACCCCACCCTGTGATGCCTTTGTGTCCAAGGATGTCCCCCAATCTGACTCGCCCTCTGAGCTGGACCCTTGGGCTCCCAGAAGGCATCTCGAGGACCTGCACACAGGTGTCTGTGTCCAGCCCCCCCGCCCCCAGCTGTTTCAGGGGAAGCTACGCTCCAGCACACAGAGTGGACAGCAGGAAGCGAGGCTACCAGGGAGCGGATGCGAGGGGCAGGGGCACCTGGGCTGGGCGCGTTGGCAGCGTCAGGGCCGCGTCCTGCCTGTGAACTCGCAGAAGTGCAGCCAACTCAGCAGCAGACGCAGCCGTTTGCTGCGGCTCCTGAAGGAGGAGGGCACTCGCAAGTTCCGAGAAAACCGAGCCGAAAGATAAAGTCTATTTGGGCGCAAGAAAGTTTGAAACCCACACGTACACAGACCTTCAAAAAGTTCACGGAAAATGCACATTCCAAAAATGATGCACGGATTTCAATTTTTTTTAAGCTGTATTGTATTTATCTGAAATGCAGAGCTACTTTGAGGGGGTGGGGGGAAAGAGAGAGAGAGCGAGAGAGAGAGAGAATCTTCCACCTGCTGGTTCACTCCCCAACTGGCTGAAATGGCTGGCTGTGACAGACCAAAGGCAGGAGCCAGGACAAATGGCTGCAATGGCCAGGGCTGGGCCAATCCGAAGCCAGGAGTCAGGAGTCTCCGCCAGGTCTCCCACACAGGTGCAGAGGCCCCAGCTCCTAGGCCACTTTCTGCTGCTTTCCCTGGTGCACCAGCAGAGAGCTGCATCAGAAGAAGAGCGGCCAGGACTCGAACCGGCGCCCACAGAGGATGACGGCACCGCAGGTGGTGGCTCAACCTACCATGCCACAGCACTGGTCCCTGATTGCTTTTTTTTTTTTTTTTATGTATGTATTTGAAAGAGTTACAAGAGAGAGAGGGAGAGACAGAAAGAGAGATCTTCTATCCACTGGTTCATTCCCCACATGGCTACAATGGCCAGGGCTGGGCCAGGCCGAAGCCAGGAGCTTTTTCTGGGTCTCCCATGTGGGTGCAACATTTAGCCATCTTCCACTTCTTTCCCAAGCACACACCAGGGAGTTAGAACAGAGGTAGAACAGCCGAAACTTGAACCAGTGGCCAGATGGGATAGAGGCACTGCAGGTGGCAGCTTAACACACTAGGCCACGATGCTGGCCCGTCAATTTCCTTTTTAAGATTTATTTATTTGAAAAGCAGAGCATGAGAGTGAGAGAGAGAGAGAGAGAAACTGACAACCACTGGTTGACCTCCAAAATGGCCATAACAGCCAAGGCCCAGGCCAGAGCCAGGAGCCAGGAGCCAGGAGCCAGGAGCCCCATCTGGGTCTCCCACATGGGCGAGGGGCCCATCACTTGCTGCCTTCCCAGATGCATTAGCAGAGAGCTGGATTGAAAGCAGAGCCGTCAGGACTCCAGCTTGCCCTGGGACAGGCAATGCTGGCTTTGCAAGCAGTGGCTTAACCTGCTGTGCCCCAACGCCAGCCCTGGATTTGATTTCAATTCCACTGCCCAAGAGCTTTCCAAGTGGCCCAGTGTTGAGATAAACAGTGTCTCTCTGGTGCCCTGTACACACAGCATTGTCTTGGCTGCGGTTATGTGGAGGGCCAGGGCTCCTGACACCCTGGCCTCTGGCCCGGTGTAGGCCTCTTGCTGCACCTGCATCGCGGGGTCTCCCAGCCGGGTACTGAAATGCAGATGGAACCACGCAGCCCTCGGCGTCTCCCTACCATCTGGGCTGCAGAAGCACCCCCAGGGTGACACTGTAGAGGACCGAGGGCAAGAAAGGCCCCAGGATAAACAGACACGTGCAGAGCAGCTTCCCCAGGCATCCTATTGCCCAGGAGGACGAGTGTGCACGCAAGGAGCCGAATGTAAAATGCGCATGCATTTGAAGATGAAACCGGGACTCCTGCAGGCTAGGCTCCTAGCTGCTTCCGGCTGCACCCCCAGACCCCTCGGGGGTGACATGTTCACGGCCCTCTGCCCTCGGGGAGACCTCTAGGGACAGGCTGGAGAACTGTCTGCAGCGAAGAGGTTCTGTCTTCATCTCAGAAGGCTGCAGCACGGAGCCCATGCACGCCCTTGCCCACCTGCCCACCTGCCCGGACAGCCCATCCTTCTTGGGTTCTTTTAGACTGATTGATTTGAAAGTCAGAATGACACACACACACACACACACACACACACGTCTTCCATCCGCCGGTTCACTCCCCAGGTGGCCACAAGAGCCAGGGTTGGGCCAGGCAGAATCCAGGAGCCCAGCACTCCATCCAGGTCTCCCGCGTGGGAGCAGGGGCCCAGGGACTTGGGCCATCTTCCGCTGCTTTCCCAGGCCATTAGCAGGGAGCTGGATTGGAAGCGGAGCAGCAGCGACTGGAACCGGCACCCACATGGGATGCCGTGTCACAGGCAGCAGCCTCACCCACTGTGCCATAACGCCTGCCCTAGCCCTTCCCTTGTCCCATCTCACCCAGCCCCAGCCCCAGGAGCCTGGGGGCCAGCAGGCCTGCATTTAAATCCATCTCCATCACTTGCAAACCGGACCTGGTCAAGGCCCACTGGGCAGGAGCCTGGCAGGTGTCTGTGGATGCCACTGCCGCCTTCCCTGTGTGGCCTTGAAGGGGCCTCCAACGGCTGACCCAGGGCAGCAGTCTGCACCCTCTTGGGACTCGCCCTGGTCTCACATGGGGGCCCAGGGATATCCCAAGGGAGGCCCAGGCCATGTCAGACGTCACCGCAGTAAAATGACAGGAAGAGCTACCCACTGCGGGGCCCTTAAGGGCCCCCGGTTATTCTCTATCTCATTTTAACACCACCACCAGGAGACGGAGTCTGTGACTGTCCCATTTCACAGAAGAGGAGACTGAGGCACAAGGAGGTTAAGAGATTTGCTCAGGTCATAGAGGTCAGGGGAGCAGAACCAAGACTCTAAACTAGCACGCTGCACTCCTCCTGGGTCCTTAAGTGGCAGTCTGGCACCTGTCTTTCCAGCGGGGTCCCTGGGAGCAAGCTCTCTCCATGTGAGGATGAGGCCTGTGCTGATGCGCAGGGGGGGCTGGGCCGGTGGGGGCTGGCTCCCTACAGAGGCCCCATGAGAGGGCCCCCCGACTTCGCTTCTGGGACTCCACACGCCATTTCTGCTGGACTCCTGGGGCTTTGGAACATTACTAAGAGCTGTTCAGTCCAGAAGCAAATGGCACCCGCTCGTGACAGTCCCCAGGGAGAAGCAGGGGCTGGGGGACTCCTCGAGGCCCTGCATACCAAGTGCCAGAGGGGCCCCTCTAAGGGGGACGAAGGTTCTTCTGAGCACCTTCAGTGGGACAGGTGTTTTCCATTCCTCCTCGGGCTGATGCTAAACCCATTATACAGATGGGGAAACTGAGGCTCAACCCCATTTGGCTCATACACTGCAGAGGGGAGACTCAAACCCACATCTCAATGACTTTGCACTCTGCCTGTCTACCCTCCCTTACAGAAACCCTAGCCCTTACCCTAGACACTCCTGCCACAAACTGCTTAAGGGTTCACATACAGAAGACCAAGGCGGAGGGGCCTGGGGCATGGGGAGAAGGCGCAGGCGAGCGGGAGGGCACAGGGCTGGCGTGGGGAGCAGGCACTGTTGGGCGGGCAGGCACCGGGCTGGCGTGGGGAGCAGGCACAGGTGGGCGGGCTGGTGTGGGGAACTGCCTGTCCCCAGAATCCTGTCGCCCCTGCCAAGCTGCAGAACAACGAGGCTGGGGCTGCCAGGCCAAGCCAGGGGCCAAAACTCCTTGGAATGCCCCGCGCGGCAGGCACCTCAAAGCTGGCCTTTCTTCCCCACAGAGCAAAGGCCCTGTGGGCAGCACCGTGGGAGGGCCCAGCCCCAGGGGAGGGCAACGGCAGCTGCCCCGAGGTGTGGGCCCAGGGACCAGCTCAGGAACCGATTGTACGGTCCAGTTTTGCCCCAGCACGGCGTCTCCAGTCCATGACGTGGAACACGAGGCCTCGGCTGCTGTGGGCATCGCTCGCTCTAACTGCCCTATACAGGCACGCGACTGGGGCTCGGAGCGGGCAGGGACTGCTCAGGGCCACACAGCTCACGGCTCGGCTTCCTCGGCGCAACCATCACCTCTGAGCTGGTCTGCCGCCCCGGCCACCTCGGTGATTCCTGACACGGGAGTGGCATGGGGGGACCCAGGGGCCCGGGTTCAGCCTGGGCACTCCCTGAGAGAAACCAGTAGCATACTGTGCTGGGTTCCCAGGTCCCTAGGGAACCTTTCTGACCCTTGCCCCCCAGTTTTCTAGAATCTTCCCCTGGGAAGAAGCCCCTCCTTTGTCTCCTGCCAAACGTCATGCCACATGTGTTATTTGGAGGGTCCCCTGGACAAGATGAGCCGAGACACCAGGAAGGCCCTGGCGGAGGGGCCGGCCTGCCTGGAGAAGGTGTGAGTGCCCACATGTGCCAGGGTCTGTGGGTGGGGCCTCATGGGGGTTGCAGGCGTGTGTGTGTCCGCCCCACCCCGCCACCTAGAGGGGCTGCACAGTGCGTCCTGCCTGCCAGTGCGAGTGCAGGGCAGGGGTCAGCCCGGCACTCTCCTCCCGTCCACCGAGGCAGGGCTGGGGTGCTGAAGGCTCACAGGTGCTGCTGAACCCCACAGACGCCCTTGGAGGTCAGCCTCAGCCGGACGCTGTCCACACCGGTCTCCCTGAAACAGGAAGCCATCATGTTCAGCCCCATGTGCACGTGGCTGCCTTTCCTCCTCCAATGAATAAACCCAGGCCCGTGCCAGCGGCCGGGCCGACGGCTCTTGTCCAGCCGGCTCCCGGATGTCCCCGTCGAGGGCCATCAGCCGGCCTGGAGCGGTCCTGCAGGCAGGCACTGCCACATGCCCCCTACAGAGATGGAGACCCGCTGCCCAGCAGGGAGATCCAGAAACTCCCACCGCCAGGGCATTGGCCGGGCCCCAGGCTGCCCCAGCACCAACAACCAAGGGTGCCGAGAAACCTGGGAGGTGCCAGCACCCACCCTGCCGTTCCCAGAGAAGTGTGGCTATCCTGTGTCTAAGTGCCCGCAGAGGCGAGAGCTGCCATGTCCTTGGCCTCTCAGACCAGCAGGGCTGGGCAACCCGGGGAAGAAACTCAAGCGACCCTAGTGTCCCTGTGCAAGCCCAGGGGCACGTGGCCTGGCTGGGGGAGGGGTGGCATCACAACAGTGTGCCACGAGCGGAGCCAATGCACGCCAGACGCCCCAGGGCTGACGCGGTGCCTCCAGCCTCACAGGCACCCTGGGCATGAGCTGCTGTCACCCACATCGTGCGGATGACGGGAGAGCTCAGACAGGTAAGCGATGGGTCGGGGGTCACACAGCAGGCAACAGGCAGAGCCGACACCAGCCTGCCTTGGTGGTGCTGCCAGTGACCATGATTGAGTGAGTGGACTCTGGCGGCAGAGCCCTCCCCTGCCTGGCCCCTCCCCCGCCCCCGTCGTCCTGGGATAAGCAGGCGTTACTCATTCAGTCCCGTGACAGGAAGCAGCCCCTCTCAGAGGCAGAGGGGCCGTGGAGCTGGGGGGACAAGCCACAGATACTGTCTGGCTTCTGGACTGGTCCCATTCGGGCTCCCCCCACCCCCCACCCTGCACCCTGCTCAGATCCTGGGGCTCTGCGACCCAGCATTGAAAGTCCAGCTTTTCTACGGCGCAGGCCCCCAGGCCAGGAGCTGCCCCTGAAGAAGGGCCAGGCCACGCACGGGGGCTCCCAACTGTCCCCTTCCTCGGGGCAGCAGGGCCTCCCTGGCATGGGCCTGCAGCACCTGCCGGTCACAGCCGGCCCCCAGGGTGGCCTTGGCTCAGGGCTGCAGGGGCCCGGGACCCTCCTCACCTACCTCCCCTCACTGGCATCCCTGCCCCGCCTGCCCCCCCCCCTCCCATCTGGGGCGCTCTCTGGAGTCCCAGGTCCCTACCACCTGCAGACTGGACACACCCGAGCTGGAGCTTGGGGCTACCTCTGTGGGTGCAGGGACTCGGCAGGAACCCAGGCTCACCCTCCCTCACGGCCCACACCTGTGCCGACTCTGCCCCCAGATGCAGAGGTCTACTCACTGCAGAGCCCCTCCTGCCTGCCTTCCCGGGCCCAGTGCCCCCGCAGACTGGACCACCAGCCCATCACCGACAGGTCTGCCCACCACACGAGCCTGACCCCCTGGGTCCCCACCAAAGCCGCAGGTCAGAAAGCTCTGTGCAGCTGGCGCGAGCCTCCCTCCGACCCCCCGCCCCCACCCCAGCGACACAGCATCCTGGGCCTCCGGGTCTCGCCACGTGCCAGCCTCGGCCCGCAAGACCCACCTATGCCTTTGACGGGCAAAGCCCCCCTTGGGCACCAAGACCAGGCCTCTGGCTCAGCACCTCCTGTGCCACCTTGGGAAAATGCTGTCCCCTCTGGAGCGGCCCGACCTCCCAGGACTCTGGGCGCGTGGTGGGCAGGCAGGTGGCGCCAAGGCTGGGTGTCCACACAGGACTGCGTCCTGGGCCACGTCTCTGCCTCCTCTGCCAGCCTTAAGAGCAGTGGGCATCTGGCGCTCCGGCACCTCGCCCAGGCCCCAGCACAGGGCAGGCACCCGGTGGGAGCCGGCTGACCAGCAGATGGAGGGGGCTCCTCCCAGCCTCCCACAGGGTCCCCGAGGTCACACATCCGAACCAGACACGAATCACCAGGCCACGCCTGACCACCCACGGCACACACTGCAGGCGCTCGCAGGGCCTGCCCGAGGCGGCTCCCGGTCACCTTTCACTTCCTCCTCAGGTGATTAAACCCAGCAAGGCATCTGGTTTCTGTCTGGGAGAGCCCTTGGCTCTGGGACCGCTCAGGGCTGAGGCTGGCCCCAGCCCTCACGAAGACGAAGCCGTGACCTGCTGACCACTTCCTCCCAGCACAGCCCTGCCGTGACGCCTGCAGTGCCCGTTACACGGCAGCTGGGCAGGCTCGTGCCACCGGCAGAGGGCCAGGCCCACGTCTGGACCCGGATCGATGCTCTCCCAAGTTCAATTTCAGTGTCACTGGCCTGGACACAGAGCTGGGGATGATGGGAGCTCACTCGGTGTGAACCTCAGACCCCGGGCAGGTCCCCCCCCCACATCCCGGGGGCCCTGCCCTCCCCAGAAATGAGCCTGATCTCTCCTCCAGCCTCTGCCTCCCAGACTGCCTCCTGGCAAACCCTGCAGCTCCTTCAGGGCCAACGTGGGACATCTCCTCCAGGCAGCCTTCCTGGACTCCCCCAGACAGTTGCTCCTGGTCCCAGAGCCCTGGCCCCTGGAGCTTTCTCTGCCTAACCACGTGCCTTCCTCTCCTTCCACACAGAGCCTCCCCTGAGGAAATCACTCACCTTCAGGGCTGGCAAGTGGCAGAGGGAGAGCTGGGTAAACAGCTCTGACTCCAGAGTCCTTCCCCGCTCACTCCAGGTCAGGGGAGGGCCAGTTTGCCTGGCCCCACCCTGCGTCTGCCCCAGCAGGGCCCTGGAGAGCACCCTTCATCCCCCAGCTTCCTCTCTTTCCTGCAGCCAACTAAGTGCCTGGCACCACCCCCGGCCTGAGCAGAGCGCTGCTGTCTGCTCCCCTGTCCACCCAGACAAGTCCAGGGGCGACTCCACGTGGGCCCCGCCGGCAGCCCCCACAGGGCACCGTGGGCGGACGAGCAGCAGGTGGAGCCGGGTCACATGTGCCTGTCCCTCGCTGGGCACTTGCACGGGCACAGAGGGCACCAAAGGGTGATGGAGCGCCCCTTGCTGGCGGCAGGCCAAGGCTGGGTACCTGTCAGTGTAGCTCCAGGAAGCTCCTAGGAGGGGCTGTGGGCTGGGGGGAGGGTGGCCACGCGACACTGGGGCCTCTGTGCCAAAATGGTGAAGGGCCAGGGGCCCCGTCTGGAGGGGACTTCCCCTTCCAAAGACGCCATCCCCGGACGCAGCCGAAAGGAAACTCCCCCACCACACGCCGCTCCCAAAATAGCTCCGGCTGCCACCTCCAGGGTGCATGGAACTCGTCACGGCCGCCACGTGCCCGCGGCTCACCGGGACTAAAAGCTGATGGCAGCGGCTGCCGGGCAGTGTCGGAGCCAGGATGGCTGGGCAGAGTCCGCTTTGGGATCACCCAGTCCTGCTTGTCCACAGTACATGCCAGGAAACTGAGGCAGGAGGACAAGAGCTTGCCCGGGCCTGTGAGCACAGCCCGGCTGTGCCTGGCCAGAGACAGACTCCGTTCACCAGCACCACACCCCCACTGCTGAGGGACTCCCCCGGCCCCACCCATAAGCAGGCACCAAGACAGCACGTGCTGGGAGGAACCCAGTCTGGGCTCGGGAGAGAGGAGGGTCCACTTCTGTGCCCGGAGCCCCACAAGTGCTCAGAGGCATCACAGCGCCTACCATCTCCCTAAGAGCTCAACCCCTCCTAGTGTCTCCTTTCTAAGCTGAGCCCCGAAAAAGGTGAGAGCTTGGCAGGCGGCAGTCCTGGGTTCGAGTCCCGCCCGGGCTGCGTGTGCCCCGGCATCCCCACGAGAGAAAGGGCAGCAGAGACAGCAATAGCATCTACTGCTGTTGTCACAGACAGCTTCTTGCCATGGGTGGGCCTCAGGTGGCGAGAAGAGGGGCAGGATGTGGCGGGAGGGGCCACAGCGTGCTCTCAGACACTGCGGCCTGACGGATCTGCCTTCTGGGAAGCTCTGCAGGCCAGCCGGCCCTCGGGCCAGGAACAGTCGGCACCAGCGCTCGCCTCCTCCTCCGCGGTGACAGCCACCTCTGCCCCGGGCAGGCCACCCCGCGCCCCATCTGCGCTCCACTGCTGCCGGGACAGACACAGGCATATGGCAGCTGAGACCCCGGGGGCCGCACCCTGCCGTGTCCTGGCAGTGAGACTCGGCCGGCTGCCAGCTCACCTTCTCTGCCGGCTGGGCCCGCCTGGCAGGCATATGCCAGGTGCTGGTGCCCTCAGCAGCCACGCTGTGCCAGGCCAGCCCCACGGCTGCGGCCTGCTGTGTGCAGCGTTCCTCAGGGAGGCGGCGGCCGCAGACCGTGTCCCCCACGGCTCTGATTTAGATAACACCCCTGACAGGCAGCCTGGGCCTCGACATCATGCCTGGGCGACTGGGCGATGGTCTCTTCCGGCCAGTCCTGCCACCTGCACACCATCCCGGCTTCTGGGGCCACATCACGGCGATCCCCATATTGTCCTGTGTCGCCTTCCTGGTCAGGGTCCTCGCGGAAGCCCTGAGCTGTGGCCCAGGACCCCCGCTGCCTGGACTCTCGCCGCGGCGCTGCAGGGTCTGCAGACGGCCACAGCCCGCCTCTGGGCCTCGGGTGGGGCAGGCTCCGGGGTGGGGGCTGGGGGCCTTGTGCTGATGTTTTACAAGGCTGCTGGAGGATTTGTGACTCACTGGGGTGCCCTGAAACTGAGCTGGGGATTCTGTATCTAATCATGTGCTCGTTTCTGAGAGGAAAACCAGAGCTTCCAGGCCTGAAATTGCTAAGGGGATTTGTTCTTTGGCTTTGGAACACTTTTGGGGCCCCCTAGCCCCCGCACACTGCCCTCTCTACTCCCAGCGAGCCACAGGCCCTTGGGGACCCCTAGACACATGGTCCCAGAGGAGGTGTGTGTGCATGGGGGGGGTCACATGCATAGCACCCCCTAAGTGCCAGGTGCTGGGCCAGGGACACAGGCAGCTGTGTGCTCACAAAGTGAACCCGCAAGGAGGGCTGTGACAGGTGACACTAAGGCTCAGCAAGGCCACGTGACTTGCTGCAGGCGTCCCAGCTGGAGAGGGGCAGGGTACGCGTGAGATGCAGGTCTGAGTCTGAGTCCTTATCTGGACACTGCGGTGTAGACTGGGGCAAAGGGAGTGTGGGGGGGAGGGGCAGGGCACAGTGCCTAACTTTGCTGTAGGGAAGCAATCACGGGGCTTCTGGGAGGCAGCGCACTTGTTCTGGAAGTAGCAGACCAGGCAGTGAGGAGGCGGAGGGGCCCGAGTTTAAACCCGGGTTGGCCCTGTCCAGTCATGTGGTCACGGCTCCCTTGGTCCCTCTTCTGTACACAGGAGGCCTGGGTAGCACCCACTTGGTGGCGCTGTCGTGCAGGCTTTGACCGAAGCCAGCCCAGGTATTCACAAGAGCTCGCCCCTGTTTCTCCAACAGCACTGTGTCCGCAAGAATGCACCTGGCAACTCGTTCCACAGAGCAAGTGCTCACAAGGCCGACCCCACTCTGCGGGGGACCCCGCAGGTCTCCCACCGTGTCCCTTGGGCCTGTGCACCTGGTAGGAGGTGCCTGAGAGCCTCCCTTTTGACACGACGGGAGAGGCCACCACCCTGGCTCCTGCTCCATGCTCCTGGCAGCTGGGAAGTGACGGCCGAGCATCCGACAAAGTTACCAGGATGGAGAACCTGAGCTGGCACTGTCTCGATAAAATCAAGAGAGTCCTATGTATTTACGTGACGACTGTGCCTCACGATCACAGGGCTCACGGTTCCGGCACGCGGCACAGATGACAGTAGTCCTAGGAGAACCACTATTTCCCAGCGACTTTTACTGCCCGTTACACCGCAGCGTTTACAGGGCCCTGCTCCTGGCCTGGCAGGAACGTCACGCCCGGCGGGGCTGGCGGGTTTCAGTGGCCCTGCTGCAGATCCTCCCAGGGGCTCAGCCTCCTGCCCACGTCCTTGTGTGCTGCTGAGACCCCGGGGAGCTGCAGGGCCTGGGCAGGGGGAGGGCTGAGGCCCAGAAGCACAGGTCCCCCCACCCAATCTACAGCCACTGGCTTAGCCCCAGCCTTCGGTTCCAGCCCAGGGGAACGCTCCTAACTGTGTGGCCTTCCAGGGGCCTGCAGGGGCTGGGGTGCATTGAGTGGCTTGCACTGGCTCCTGGGGGGCTGCTTGCTGAATTTTCAGGTGTTTTTTTTCAGACAGGAGATACACGATGTTGCTTGCAGTCAGCTACGGTAGGAATCTACACCATGGAACTTGGCAGACGCTGCAAGGCAGGGCCAGGTACAAACCCCCTGCCCAGAACTGTTCAACGTTCCCCCACCAGACCGGAGGGCAGGGGCTGCCCCGTGTGGGACAGCACGAGCGCTGGAAGGCAGGAGTGGACCCTCAGCCACCTGCCACATGACCGGAGGTGACGGGTTCCACTTATGGAGGCTCAGTTTCCTCCTCTGTAAAATGGGAACAAACCCAAACTCCTCAGAAGTTGGGAGGACCAGAGCACTTCCTGGAGTGCTCTCCAGGTGACGACCGGTGCTCACCCAGTGGTATCTATGCTCATGCACTCACTCCTCACTCGCTGGGCACCGACTCCGCACCTGGCGCCCCCCTGAGTGGATGCAGCGGTGCCCAGGGTGACAAATGACAAGTGGTTGCTGTGGGCAGTTCTTGCTGTGCCCAGGCCACTTCAGGCAGCCCCAGGGCAGCCTCGAAAGGTGGGTATTATGCCCATTTTTGAGACCAGGACTTGGGGGTTCAGCAGTGTGATTTTACCAAGGCGTCTGCCGGGGAAAGCAAGCAGGATTCAGCTCCAGGCCCCTCGCCTCCTGCTCGCGGCCACTGCGGCGCCCCTATGAGTGCCGAACCAGCCAGGCGGCCCCCGAGGTGCCAGGCTGACCTGCATGTGAGCCTGCAGAGGACCGGAGGATGGGCGCCGGGATCCAGGCTCCTGGGTTCTAGTCTGGGCTCCACGGCCTCCCTGGTCCAGGTCTTTCCCCTCTGGGCCCTGGCATCCCCACCCAAAGACCAATGGGGCTGCCCTGTGGACACTGCTGCCCCTGATGACCAAGGGTGTGCCTCCAGGCTTGAGCGCACCAATGCCTGCGGGGCCCAGCTGGATCCCCGGGGAAGGGACTGGCTCACCCTGCGCGGTACTCGTCCTCCCACCTGTGCCCAGTGGGGCTCACTCACCCCTCTCACAGATGCTACCACTGCAGCGTCCACTGCCTGGGAGCCAGGATTCACACCCTAGGATGGCAGTGCCCAGAGCTCACAGCTGGGGTGCTCAGCACAAATCAGGAAGCCAGAGGCCAGCACTGAGGCATAGCAGGTAAAGCTGCCGCCTGTGGTGCCGGCATCCCATGTGGGTGCTGGTTTGAGTCCCGGCTGCTCCACTTCCCATCCAGCTCCCTGTTAATGCACCTGGGAAAGCAGCAGAGGATGGCTCAAGTCCTTGGGCCCCTGCACCCACATGGAGACCCAGAAGAAGCTCCTGGCTCCTGGCTTCCTACCAGACCAGCTCCAGCCATGACGGCCACTTGGGGAGTGAACCAGAGGATGGAAGCCCTCTCTCTCTCTCTCTCTCTCAGTAAATTCTGCCTTTTAAATAAATAAATAAATAAATAAATAAATAAATAAATAAATGTTTGGGGGGAAAATCAGGAAGCTCCTGGGCCCTTCGGTCTCAACACACTGCGGGTCTACAGACGAGCGACACTGCTGGCCCGCCTAGCCCCAGGCGGCTCAGAAGGGGCGGCTGCCCTGACTCAGAGCACCCCCAACTCCAGGAGGCTGGTGGAGGTGGCCGGCCTTGCTGGGCGGTTTTGCCTCCCTGCCTGGAAGGACGGGCCAGTGGCTTTTGTTTAATCGGCACCCACAGAGCCCTTATCGGGGACCTGTGCCCGGCGCAGCAGCCCTCGGCGGGCAGGTGGGGCCGCCTCCCCATTGCCAGGGGACATCCTGCTGTTTCGCAGATGGGGAGGGGGGCTGGGTCAGGGACGACTGTCTGCAAATTCCTTTGCCAAGGGGTTGGTTTTCCAATTTGCTAGGACAGCAGAGACCCACAGTGCACTGCAGGAGGAGAGGGTGGGGGAGGGTGAGCAGAGAACTGCGCGAGGGCCCCCAGCCAGCCCTGGAGCCTTCAGACAGCCAGCGCGGTCGGAGCGCCTGTCTGCTGAGGGTCACGCGATTTCCTCTGCAGAGAGAGGCAGAGCTGAAAAAGTCAGACAGAAGGGGAGCATGGGGGGAGGGAAGTCCACGAGACTTGGGATCACGTGCTCAGCTCTGGCCGTCCACCGTGGACAAGCTCCGGGCCCTCCCTGGGCTAAGGTTCCTTTATTGACCACGCTGCTGAGTGTCGTTCTGCCTACCTAGTTGACCTAGTCTACTGAACCCTCCCAACAACCTGTAAGACAGGTACATGGTACGGGAGGGGGAAACCAAGGCATAACGGCACACTGCCCCGTACAGGCGGCAGAACTGGGATCGGGAACCTGGGCGCCTAACCCCGGGTGGGGCACGGACCCCCAGGTGCTTCCTGTTCTCTGGGCTCTGCACCTGTGTGGCACGGATGCTGCGAGCCAGCCAGCCTGGCTTTGGAGACGCTGGGCACCGCCTGGATCCGGCGGCCACTCCGTCTGCTGCCTTCCCCCAGAACTCGGACTGCTTCAGCACAGCCCCAGCCCGGGAGAGCCTGCAGAGGCTCCCGGGGTCATGGCGGCCGTCGGCCCAGCTCTTTGAGCCTGGCGGAGAGCCATGGGTCTGAGCAGGACCCGACGACCCCACTGTGATGTCTGTTTTGGAGTTCCAGACCCGGGCCGGCCTTGGGGACAGCAGGAGGGCGACTGCCATTCAGGCATCCAAGAAAGAGAGAAAAAAAAGTCTATTCATGGCCAGACAGAGGCCGCGCTGTGGAAGCGGCGCCACGGCCGTGACCAGCAGCCCAGCCGTGCGTGGGATTCCCAGGGAGCCTGACCTCGGAGCATCCACGTGGAGGGCTCAAAGGCTGGGTGGTCAGCAAGCTTCCAACACGCACCTGGACAAGGACAAGGCTCGCCCTTCCAAGGCGGGATTCTTCAGACAACACACAGTCCCTGGCTTACACCAACCAACAGCCTGCGCACACTAAGGACAGCCACGAAGCCACTAACGCCACTGCGGGACAGGGGCCCCGGCTCAGCCCGTCAGCTGGGTGCTGCTGCGGCCACTCGGCAGACAAGGAAACTGGGCCTCGGAGAGG